>NC_079416.1:13553560-13711060 GCF_026213295.1 Gadus chalcogrammus
GACTTCAGACTTAGTTTTCACCTTGACCGCAGGTTTGTTGATGGCATTGTGGCACTCGATGTGTTGACAGTGGATGGGGTTCCAGGCTGTAGAGAGAGGAGAGGAGGGGGAGGATAAACGGACAGGAACCACATCCACTCTGTCCAGCAGCCTACAGAGGGGTAGGAGGCCGACCTGTGTACTGCAGACCCCGGTACTCGCTGATGGCTCCGGGGGGCTTCAGGTTGGGCCAGTAGTGGAACAGCATCTGCACGGCGGGGGGCTTCACTTGGGACGGTCCGTAGGATATGACGTAAAGCAGGTCCTGCACACACAAGGCTGTTACACACCCTGCAGTCGCCAAGGAAACATCTGTACTACATTAAGAAAGAGCATCACTTGCATCCTTGATGCTATTTATATCTGTTAAGACATGAAAATCATAATAGATACATACACTAATAATATCCTGACATTTTGAATAATACCCGCGAAAGAAAGGAATTTGTTTGGTTGCAATTCTACCGTTTGACATGGAACTTTAATTAACTTAAATTGAATTGTACACTAATGACCCTTACCTTCCACACTTCCTGCTTGTGCTTCATCAGACACTCCAACAACTGACAGTGATACACTAGAAATCACAAGAGGAGAGGAGAGAAGAGGAGAGAAAGTAAGGGAATACAAAAGGATAGGAGACGACAAGAGAGGAAAGGAGAAGAGGGGAGAGGAGAGAAAGTAAGTGTATACAAATGGAGAGGAGAGGATAGGAGAGTAGGGGAGGGGAGAGGAGAGGAGAGGAGAGGAGAGGAGAGGAGAGGAGAGGAGAGGAGAGGAGAGGAGAGGAGAGGAGAGGAGAGGAGAGGAGAGGAGAGGAGAGGAGATGAGAAGAGGAGAGAACAGAACAGAAACGAACAGAGAAACTGATAGAAACTGTTCTAATGGAAACGCGTCCACTTGTATTTATTACTGTGCATTTAGCGTGATTCAAGTGGTGGTTTACCTGGGTTTGAGGTGTACTGCATGGCTATCATTAGCATAGAGGAGGCAGAGAGATTGACATACGCGGGTACACCCCCCTCCCTTCGAGTCGAACCCACTATAGAAACGAAAAAGAAGAGAGCGAGAGATAGAAAGAGAGAGAGATACAGGATAACTACTTGATAAAGAATAGGTTCTAATTCGTTGAGGATGGTGTTAAAGGTATTGGTGGTATGCATGAATGTGTGTGTGTGTGTGTGTGTGTGTGTGTGTGTGTGTGTGTGTGTGTGTGTGTGTGTGTGTGTGTGTGTGTGTGTGTGTGTGTGTGTGTGTGTGTGTGTGTGTGTGTGTGTGTGTGTGTGTGTATGTATTTGTGTGTGCATGTGTGTGCGTGCAAATGATGACTTCAGTGCAGGGGCAGTGCGTGACCCCCTTGTCCGACGCAACGCCTGCATTGCATAAGCTTTCAATTTCTAAATGTGAAGATCAACGTACATAAAACGTTCTTTACATTCACATTGCTGTAGAAAAGTGTGTTGGATACTCACATATCGCCATAGGAAGAAAAGATGTGCTCAGGTATTCAATGATGTCTTTGTGAAGGAAAGGGGGAAATGTGGCTAAAGTGGAGATCATAGTATAGGGCAAAGTGCTGAGAATATCATCACTGAGAAAGGGCAGGAGGCAAGTTGTAGTGTAAAATATGGACTGTCCAAGATCTGATGAGAAAGGGGGAAAAGGCAAAAAAGACAAAGAGAGATACACAGACACTCATTCAATAAATCCTGCATACAGTATATGTTGTACATACTGTGTGCAACTCCAGTATGAAGAAGAATTACAATACATTAAATTCAACATTTCAAATTAAAAGGCTATCACAGAAAAAAAGAGATTGAATATCTCATATAAACTTTTGCAGTAGACAATGCAAAAGCCATCAAAGTAAAGATTGCCCTTAGCAGAAGGTAAAACATTCTAGACAAGGCGATGGTTTTCACGTGTTTAAATATTTTTTTACAGGAGTCAAATATTTATGAAAATCAACAGCAGTCCCGCCCCCAAAAAAACATTGATAATAACTTACTTGGTAACTCTTTAAAATAGGAGTACATGTATGAACCATTAATTAACATTAATCCATGCACTTAGCAGCATTATTATATTGGATTAGCGTGGGGTTAGGGTGAGGAGTAGTTGGTTGGGGTTGGGTATTTGTATTTGTTAGATTGAGTTACTGGTTGCACTGGCACACCATCTTAGTGTAATCACTAAGATATTTACCATTAGTCAATATGAACACCATTAGTAGATGATTACTAGACCGTTAATTAACTGTTAGTTTACACGCATTGCTGCATTTAGAAATGTTACTTGTCAGTTCACTAATGTACCTTTATTGTAAAGTGTCACAGTTCACTTTCAGAAGAATCCCCACATTATAGAACGACAGTACTGACAGTAAGCTACAACGGCCAGTGCACTTGCATCTCTGCTAGCATGTTCCCACGTCACAACAACATCGGCCTGTTCAGAAGACACCTGATCCCACAGTACACAGCATCACATGCAACCAAAGTGTGACACACAGAAGAACGGGCCTGTATCTGATAGATCCGATCAGCAGTGATTAGGAATTTGTTTGAGTTTGACCGGATCCACCAGCGTGCTCCCGTTCAACCCCCCATGCATCCCGCGCCATCCGAGCCCGGGGAGCCCTTTACGTTCTCTGCTCTTGCCGGGAACCAAAAAACGCAGCCTTGGCTTCATGCAGGGCGGGTGGGCGGGCATCGGGACAATGATGATGACAAGAACAACAGTGGTGCAACTGGGGGGGGGGGGGGGGGGGGGGGGCCTTGACTCACCATGCTGACCGTGCTGCAGCAGGGGCACCAGGTCAAGCAGGGTCACGAGGGTCACATAGAGGCCCTGATAGTCCAGAGAGGGGTACTCTGAGAGCTGAGCGTCCCGACTCTGCTGCCCCTGCCCCCCGCGGCCAGACGGGGCATCGCGCAGAACGCTGTAAAGGAGGGAGCGAGTAACTGTAGGGTTGATGGAACTGACTTGTGGTCTTAGAGATGGGGTGAGTGGGAATGGCACAGGAAAAAGACACATGGTCATGGGCACGGCCAAATTGGAAGCTTCCTGGGTCTCCTTCCTGCCTGTGCGGGACAGAATGCTGCTCCGAGGTGGGAGGGGTGGGGGAGGAGGAGGTGGGGTGGGTGGGGGGGGGATAGGGGTGGGGGTGTGGGGAAGGAGGGGAGGGAGGGGGGGACAAGGGAAAAAAAGAGACAACAGAGACACAAAGAAACAGCACATTACATTGAAATGGCGCTACAGAGACAGTGTAAATAGAAAAAACAAACCCAGATAGACCCCACATAGGATGCAGTGGCTCACTGTAGTCCTTTAGGCCACTTGAGGCTTGGGCACATTATTCCCTCAGTGTGTCTCGCATTCAAAGCTCAACACACCTTTCTTTGCTCTTTTAACAACGGAAAAAAACCATGAGCACAAACTGCAATGATCACTGCATCTCATGCGTATCTGGTGACAAGGAGCAAAAATATAAAAAATGGCATGTTTTCAGTGGCACCCCCATACTCCTCTTGGATTGGGACAGTGAAGGGGACTGTCCTTCATCGTTGGTTGCCATCATCCAATCAAAAATCAGGTGGCTACCATGAAAATAGGCCAATGGGAGGTGATTTGGTGCATTCAATTGTTTGGCTTGTGCTGGTTGGGGGGTGTAAAATATGGGCGTGACACCAAATCGGTTCGGGATAGTACAGAGGTGACACTTTTGAAACATGCTTCAGCTAGTAATAAACATGTGTGTGAGGTCAGATCAAGTGCTCATAGGTCACAGCACATGTTTATTGCACCAGAGAAAAAATGTCTGTATGCATACTTATGATACTGCACCAGTATCATTAGGAGAAATAATGAGATCCAACAGGCATATGGATTAGAGTCTCTTAAATAAATGTAATCACTAATCTACGGTACGGGGAGGAAAACTATAATGACAAAGGGGTAGGGTTGTATCGGGGGGGGGGGGATGACTTGGTTGTGGAGCCAATGGGGGGGATGGACGTTTGTGTTTGCTGTCCCCTTGGGAAGGTGGCAGTCATATTTGTGGGGGGTAGAAAAAAAGACAAGAAAGGGCTTGTTGGGCGAGAGGCATCTAGGGGGACGGGGGCGGGGTGTGGGGAGGGGTGGGCAGAGAGAATGTGGCTCTGTTATGACACATTGATAAGCTGCTCCATCAGCCAAATGACTGGGATTCAGCACTAGGTCACATTTTATAGTGGTGGATCTATTGGTTGGTCAGAGGGCGCTCACACAGGTTAAAGGCAGAGCAATTGAGGTCCAAGGCCAGTGAATAAAGGGATTTCTGTGAAGATATACTATGAATCCACACCTTGAAAGTAGAGACATGTCAGTGAGCCTAGGTAGTTTTACAGTCATCGATAGAATTAAGGTCATACGACTTTTGACTGATCCCCTCAAAGTGAAAGTCTGCAGGATTTTAGTCTTGTGGATTAATGGTACAACTGCATTTTAGGCAGTGACTCAATGAAGAGAATTCAAACTCTGAATATGACTTTTTTTCACTGGCTATATTTCATTTAGAAAACAGTATTAATTTGAACAATGAACATTTAAATCCACATAGACACACCCATTCACACACAGGCAATCATACGCATATAATATACAGTGCATGTATTAACATATACAAGCATACCGACATACATTCTTACATACATACATACATATATACACACATATATACAAACAAACGACACAAAACACACACGCAACACGTAAAACACATGTAGAAATGCACTGACATAGACATATGACATTCATTAGCTAGCAATACCTTCACATACATAATCTAGATAAAAACCTATTCACAGCTCAAAAATCTCAACCTTAGTAGTACAACAAGAACTATAGCTACCGAAATCCTTTGAATAATTAGGGGAATCTGAAGGAATAGTGACAAAAACTTGCTCCTTTCTAGAGATCTACACTTTTCTATCCTTTTTTAATGCCCCTTTTCATATTTTCCTCCTTCAAAGACACCAAAATCATTGAAAGACTCTACCCATGTCTACGGAGGGAGCTAACACAAGTATTATCTTGTGTTTGAGGACAAAATATACCCATGAATTGGCATCTTACATGGTGGTTCCTTTCTCCCTGTGCTTCTCTCATGACAAATCAAAGACACGATCACACTTTGGGCTCTCTCTGGGCCAGTCTACTCAGTGGACAAACGCAGCCCTGAAGCCCATTCATCCTCAGGCCATCCCACAGAAAGGCCAGAAGATGTAAGGAGTTCTATAAACAAATAATCCATGTGGTCTCAGGAAAACACTATGGCGTTAAAACCAGCAGCCCAAAATAGACTGCAACTTAAGCCACTAATATCAGTAATAGTGGGGCACAGAGACTTTGACTTGCTAAATCCAGATGGACAAAGTCCCCTGCTGTATGAGACCATACTGTGTGTTAATAGTATGGTGCTTTCAGAAGCTGTTTGGGATACTAGCAAGTTTAACACTAGATTATATGTGTAGATAAAATGAAATGCACATTCTATAAAGCTATATGGGAAGGAGGAGACTAGGAATTCATAACTTCTAAAAAGGTTACTGGCCGTCCAAAATGGATGCTGATTTGACCCTTGGTGTGGAGAACATCGCATGTTTCCTCCTCAGGCTGAACACAGCCCCCCAGGGGGGGCCGAGCTAACCCCTCAGCCAGGAGGCCAGAGGGGCCTGGCCTCCACGTCCCACTGGGGGAGGACGCAAGGAGCCACCCCCACCCTCCAGGGACGTGTTCGTCCAGCAGCCGGCCAGTGAATCAATAAACATCCCTGGCTCCTCTAACTCTACAGCTCCAGAACGCCCCCTACCACGCCGCGGCTCAGTCCCAGCTTTAACCTCCAGCATCTGTTCTGACAAACGTCCCCTGAATGTTTGCATTCACCCTTCAAGGCTGAGCAGGGTTATGAGAGTGTCATCTCAAGGCCAAAGATCTTTGATCGATGGCATTGTTAAAAATGTGCCCTAATGAGGTTTTGATTTATCCTAACTTCAGTTTAAGATACATCCCTTTCTGACATGCTGATCTTGTCCTAGTATCTACTAGCTAGACTGTGTATTAATAAACCCTGGGTCAACACATAGGAAGCTAAATATCCAGTACTTCACCTGTTTGCTCCAGCCCATTGTACTTACCTGAGTAGGGTTTGGGAAAAGTATTTCAGTGTGTTTGCAATGTCTGTTCCAGAAGGCACAGGGTAAATATTGTGTTGCACACGGTTGTGATACTCTTGCAAGTACCGTATCTTAGAAGCAACTAGACAAAAGACAGAGCAATACGTAGATCAACATCGGAGAGGGCAACAAGAACATACTTTTCACTGTAAACCCAGAACATGGGGGCGGAGATTCTAACGTGGAACTAATGCTTATAATGTTCTCATGGCACCCTGGCTCTGTGTTTAAGACCGGGCGACCTTTCAGAACACAAGCTGGGTCACAGTGAGCCCAACAGGAACTCATAACCTCGTGGCCAGCATGACCTAAGAGGGGTTGGCAGAAATACTGAGAGAACCTCAGATGTTGCACAAACCAAGTATTTTAATTTTGCCTAGTGATGGCTTAGGTTGGTTGTGTGTGTGTGTGTGTGTGTGTGTGTGTGTGTGTGTGTGTGTGTGTGTGTGTGTGTGTGTGTGTGTGTGTGTGTGTGTGTGTGTGTGTGTGTGTGTGTGTGTGTGTGTGTGTGTGTGCATGTTGAGTGTCTACCTCCCTTACAACTTATCCCTTAAGCCTCTCAAAATGTTGTTTTTTAGTTTCTTATTTTATTTATTTTTTACATTAGACGATGGCAAGGTTAGAGAACCAGAGGGTTGTGGCTGTGCTCTCTGCATGAGTTGAGGTAAGTTATTTCATGGCCTGTAATAGCAGCTACAGGCTGTGTTTATGTGCACACTAGTTAAAAGCTAGAGTTACATAAAAAAGCAGTGAATTAAACATTGATGTTGAATGACAAAAAACTTCACTATGAAGCGAAATTGAGTTAAGTAAAAAAAACAGGTTTTATAGGCTTGTATAGGCTAATAAAGGATACATTAATATAAACACAATATTATGGACAATATCTAATCCTTCTATACATTTCATGGCTACATTGAGATTTAAAAAGAAGATGTGCACCTGTCCAGATACACGAAGAGAACATCCCACTGTAGCCCAGGCATCATGAGTGATCCAACCATGTTATTGATCAATTGAATGCCACCATATCTTTAGGTAAATAATGTGTCATGTCGACCTTGAGACTAAAACACATAGCATTTCCCACTGCTCGTTTTCGATACGTCAATCAGAGCAAAATATGCTGAATGGTGGCCGTTTACATTTTGTTCCTATTTGGTATTCTCTACCGGTATAACACCGAGCCTCCCTGCACACTAGCCCTCGAGCAATCCTCTGCAGTGAGACGACGTGTTGCAACCTGCCTTGGCAACCGTGCTTTCATCACCAAGGACAGCTCCCTGGTTCGATTTCTTCATTGATATCAATAAAAAAAACACGCAGTCTCAGGAAACCATAAGAGAGGTAAAATACACGGGGTCGTACTTACACTGCTCTGCCTTGGTAGACATTTCGGACAGCACTTTTAGAATGGGAAAGAGAAAAGCACACTGTCAATTGTTTCCTCGCCGGCGCTGTGTTTCCTCCAGTCGTGAAAAGTGATCTCCCCTTCCTCGCTCCGAGCTCGGCTTGATTGTACCACTTGTGAAATGAACGTGTTACAGTTCGCAGTGGCTCCTGCACCAATCACCAACACGAAGCGTTCGGCGACACGAGACCGATTTATGAATTGGGGAAAGCGTTAAAGCCCCGATGCCGGTGAGAGAGAAATCTTGATGCAGAACTGAACGTCGTACCTTGTCAAATGGACTGCTCCGGTTTTGATAAATTGTCATTCAAGAAATAGTCAATTTAAGGTGAAGAATGATGGGGGGTAAATATGGTTCACCCATGAGTATGTCTCTTCACTGGACTGAGCCGTGCTTGCTGGGACAACATATGCAACAGATTGTTGACACACTGCCTTAATCTGCTTTACCTAATGACCATAGTAGGCTACGCATTTCTCTATTTTACAAACGTTGTTGGTATTTTCTGAGTTAATGTGAATGATTGTAGATTCATTAAACATTGGATTATGGAGTCTCCACTGTTATATCAGAAGAACAGATATGTAAAATATTACCTGTATATTTTATGTGATTAACACAGCTCTCAGATTCAAGCCAGAACATGGTTTCGATCAAAATATTATCCACAACATCCTGGGACTTGAGTGTGGTCCTGAACTTCCCTCTGACCTACACATAGTCCTCTGCCTGGGTTAAACAAACAAATAGATTTCTCTAAACGCAGACAGAATCCATTCCAACATGTTATTTATTTCCTGTGTGTACTCAGTGTTCTTTTTCTCCCTCAGCGTCATTACAGAAAGCAGTGCAATACATTTGTGGTGCATACTCTAAATAAAAAAACAATACGCTATAGGAGAGTTGTGCAACACGTTCTCACTAATTTGCATGCAACAGGAAATATCATCTATGTTCCCATCAGTTACATCTCGGCTTCAGTGTGGGACTGATCTCCGCGTCAGGGGGGAGGTGGTGGCGATCTTTGACGGTAAACCGGAATCTGGTGTAGGATCCATCCTGCAGGAACCAGGAGCGTCACGGCAAACGTTGCCAGCGTGAAAAGGGACTGCTAGGATCGGAGCGAGATCAACATGCAACATGATTAAGCTTGGCTCGAATCCACACACACACACACACACACACACACACACACACACACACACACACACACACACACACACACACACACACACACACACACACACACACACACGCACAAAAACCCTTATATTCAAGCATAAACAAACAACCACACACACACGCACACACACACACACACACACACACACACACACACACACACAGACAAACACGCACACATCTTCAGGGCAACACAAACACACACACGGACACACACAGATACACAAAGACATAAAACACACATGAAAATATACACACACAAACACACACTAATTCAGGCATACACAAACACAGCCGGGCTCACACACGCAGACACACACACATACACACACACAAACACACGTACACTACCACACACACACACACACACACACATATCTTCAGACATGCATAAACACACACATACACACAAACATACACAAAGACATAAGACGCATGCAAATACACACACACACACACATACACACTTATTCAGGCATACACAAAAAAACTCACACGCACACACACATCCACACACACACCCACACTAAAGGTGTGTGTACTAAAAGTATCAAACAATCTAAGGCATTTTACCTCACTGTCATACATTGAACTTGGTCCTCAGCCATAAATACATTTGCCTGAACATATTTTGTTGAATTTATCTGTGTCAAGAATAGAGATAGACAAAATCAGAAATAAATATGTGTGCTCTACAGGAAATATTCTATCGCTGGAGGAAATAATGCAACCCTTTACACATTTAATGCTGGCAATACACCATAGTCTTTTTGCATTGTTAGATAATACAGCTTGTTGCTAAGGACAACGCAAATTAGTTGACAGTCTACATGCTCTTGCTCAGCCATCATGTTCTGGAGCTATAGGCTTTAGAATTTATACTAGTTCTGCCCTTAACCCAAATGAACCCAAATACAGTTGGTTGTTCCTACCATCGGTCCAATGGAATCCTTGGCTGGTTTGCTGTAGATGTTTGACCGTTGAACCCGCTGAGTGGCATTCCTGTAAACAATGGACCTGGTGGGTATGGACCTCGTCAGTAGAGGAAACATCCTTTTACTTCTTTTCTAAGTGGCTACACTGGAAGGCAAACATAAATTCTCACATCCTGTCAGAGACTAACACATACTTCCCGCTTCCATCACATTCCCACCACTGTTCCTGGGAGGAGTAATCTCTATGGGCCCAGTGAGTAAATATTGTTGTGACCAGTGTCTTCTGGGGATCAGAGTTCTGCTGCTCTTTGGTTCTCAGCGTTGCCGCTCCACAGAATATATGTATTCATAAGAATTATATTTTTGTCTTATTAAAAACATTTAAATTAGCATATTGTTTGTCTAATACTCCAAGTAATAGGATCACATAATGAATCAAAAGTTAAAACCGCTAGCCTGGCTATTGTGATTTGTTGTTTTTCTACGGTAAATGCATATTAGATTAATACTACCAGACTTATCAGTTGCAGGGTTACTAATTGGTTGAAAGGAGAGCAACCTGACAACTGTTACCTGACAATATTTACACTAATGCACTTTACAGCTACTATCAATTTTTACTTTTAATTAGGATTGATGATGACGATAACAAAAAAGAAGTGACACATCAGTATATGCAGTCATTTAATTGGATGGATGGTTGAGCCATCTTGTGTATTTTGTCGCCATCATTTGGAGGTAACTGGAACTGGAATATTGTAGCCTGAACCAACAACTGGCAAAACACTATTAGGTTATATCTGACTTATCAATTATGAAATACTACATTATTATAAAAAACAATGATATAATTACGTAAAGCTTAGCTATATAACAATTCAGACACATTTAGTTTAAACCTAATATTGTTCCAAAGATGATAGTTAACCATAGTATTTGGCAGAACAGAATATAATAGAATCAGATATGAATCTGAAAACATCTGATTAAATCTAATTTCAAGCAAATTACGCGCACCGCAAAATCTCGTTTCCCACTGCCTGTTGTTCGCCGGTAGAGGACGCCGTAGAGCCAGTTACCGAATATCTCAGCGTCAGGCCTCCGGGCGCGTCACCGTTCAGCTCTGGAACAGGCCATAACATCCAGCCGAGCTGGAGACCACACCGAATCACAATCACACGGCTTATCGGGAATTACTTTGAAAATACGGAAAATCGACCAGAAAGTCAACGAAACTGGATCTGAAAGCCGAGAACTAGTCCGCGGTGGCGGTGGACGTCGACCCGTTCGTAATGATCCGAGTTGGAAAAAGAAGGTGTTGAGCTAAGATATTTTTTTTCTTTCTGCCAGGGACAACTTGAGTCGTGTGAACCGTGAGCAGTGAGCACTGTCAAAGCTAACGGGATAAGAACCAAAATAATGGATTTAAGACCCTCACATCTACGGTAAATATGGACGAAAGTCTACTTTCCCACAGTTATGTTATGTACTGGAGCGAATCGCCTGCGTCGCGTTGCTCCGGTGGAGCGACACCACAGATAGCTAGCCTGTTGAGACTATGCTACTAATTACAGAGCTGTGTGTGAATACCTTACGAGCACCATGGCTCTGCTACATCTCCGGGCTAACCGTGTGTGTTCCACATCCTTCAAAGCGGGCGTTCAACCTGGTGGTTTTCTTTGAACACTTTAATCTAGGTCACCATTGTGGAATAATAACCCAGCGACGCAAGTAGCCGGAGACAATAGGGACGCGATCAACTCTTCTCTGCGCGTATCCGTTATGTGGTACGTGTGTGTTGTGTGTATTTAATTTGGCTAGCGATCAGACCTACTGCACATCACGTCTGAGTCTATTAAAACCACCAGGCAGGGTTACATATACACTGTTTTAATGTGGATGTGTGTGTTGTGGGGAACAGTGCTACAGTCCTAGCAGCTAACCTGGTCGCTGCCACAGAGTAGCGTGTCGTTTTACATTCTATCACCACACCGGGAGAGGTCTTCTGTTCTGCTTTTAACACGACGTCCGGTGGATCTCCCCGTCCAACAACGAGATAACCAGGCCATAGGACAGACTAGTCCCCGTTACTTACCAAACGGGTTCAAATAAATCATTGTCTTTCGCGATGGGGTGAACCACATTGTGGTGTGTCTCTGACGCCTGGTACTGAGGATGTTCACTGTAAACCGAGATACGTCTTTAGGTAGGTTCCTTCCAGGGATTGGGGGTCGAATGGCGTGCCCCTTCAATGTTATGGCTCCGCTGATATGTAGGGGTTCTATGTGGGATTAGCATGCTGCTCCAGCGGTTCTCCTCTTGACCCATCTTTCCTCTTACGTGAGGGTTTTATTGACGTCGTTTTAGATCAGAGCTGCTGATTGTTTACTACGTCCCCCCCCCCCCCCACCACCAAAGCCTATTCTTATTGTGCAATACTACGACGTAATCATGTGTCATTATTGCAACAGCAGCGCCATACTCAAGAGTGTGTGTGTGTGTATGTGTGTGCTGTTGTGCATGTGCCTTCATGTTTGTAAGTACCTGCCCTCGAGTACCTGGCTTGGACTTTGACCTGATTGCTCTGTGTGTACACTGGTCAGCTGGGCGGAGGAGAATTCTGAGGGCCAAATAAAACGATGACCATGCTTTTCTAAGTAGTGGTGTCATTCAGCTGTCATGCTGATTATTTTAAATGGGGTTTTCATTGTGAATAATTCCTCTGTACAGGGCTTGTTTTAACTTTGACCTCCAGCACCTGATTAAGGCATTTAACACATTTGTCTGAGTGTATCATCAACAACTGGCCGGGTCCCTTGTTTGTTAGAAACAGAAGTCATACGCAGCACCATGATCCCAGCTTGGTTGACAGTGACACACATCCTTAATCCAGAGGCTCTCTCGCTCTATGAGTCATCATAGTGACATTCACACTTTTGTTGCCGTTGTCGCTTCAGTGTGTTGCTGTGTTTTCTAAGCTATTCTTCCAGTTAGTTTCCTGTTAGCTCTCCTCACAAGAGTCCCTAATCAGTTGAAAGGCCGGATACACTTTTGAACCGATTGGCCTGATTGGCTGTAGCCGAGCAGAGGTAAGCAATCTGTGCGACCAGAGCTTTATCTCCCGTTATCTGCCCGGACGAATGTTGACATCATTGTTATTTTGGAGGGGCTGATTGATTGTGTTTTGGTGGGGACTGGGCTGCTCGTATTCCAGTCGTTATGCCCTCTGTGGCCATGCAGACGAGTCAATATTATAGAGGTCACTCTCAGAATGTTCTGCTTTCCAAACCTTCCAGCACATCTTGTTATCAACATAAAAGGCATTCGGTTGCAGGAAATTTTCATAACGGCCGACAATGAATTGTATTCTTGTTTGGCTCACAATTATTCTCTAAGAGCAGAAACCAGGGGAGAGTTGTTAGCTTTAGCCTGCCACTGTGGTATCAGATGGGAGCCGTCTTTAATAATTGATTAATGCTTGTGGTATTGTTAATGAATGGGTAATGTCGTTAACATGGGATGATTGGCTAATAACTCTGAAATTGTATTACGGTGGCCATTAATAATACGTTTTCGAAATACTGTCTGGTCTTTTGATATTTGTATTGGCTCCAGCAGTAAAGAAGCTCTGTTTAGTGTTGTTTTAGATGAAAAGTGTTATGGTTAATTATTGGTCTTGTATTTATGCTTTGCTGCTTGTTCAGGCTGGCACATATTGGGACACCAGCATGGTGTTTGCTATTCCTGAACAGATAAGGTGCTGTGTCACTGTCCCAAACAGGCTGGCTGGTGGAGGAAGGGGGATTTCATCATTTCATTCAGGGCATGTTTAGTAGGCCAGGAGCAATTGGAGCACAGAGGGGTTTTTGTGGCCAATGACAATATGTCTTTGTACAGGAAAGAAGCCATAGTTATGAGGACAGGTTTGGATTGCGTTTTTAATCTTGTTTTTTCTTTCTCTTTTTTTATTTTTTGATAAGTGATTGATGCGTGTCACCTTGATAGTAAGCCCGATAGTTAAAACGGTGCAGAATCCAAAGGTTTATTTTCTAGGTGCTTGTTTTGAATTCAGATGGTTTCTGCAAGTCCCCCCATATTGATTGCTACCTTCATTATTGTTCTTCTGGGTTCTCTAAGCCTTTCCTCCGCCGTGCTGCCAGGGTGCAGGCCCAGGTACTGGAAGTCATGCTGATGGTGGGTTATGGGGTTCGGGTAGGGCTTTGGGTTTATGGACATGGATGTGGAAGGAGACCCAGGTTGCTTGCCTGTTCCCTCCTCGCTGCCGGTGATGAAGAAATCCATATAAATGATTGATAAAGTTACTTGACTGTCATTTGAATAATACATCGGCCCCTGTTCCTGTGCCAAGCGCTTTTGTATGGTAATGTGCTGCACAGACCGGAGCCCTGCCTGTCGAACCTCCGCCAGAGGCTGATTTAAATACAATGATCCGACCCAATGAGGTAAGGCCAGGACTCTAGGTGTGTGTGTGTGTGTGTGTGTGTGTGTGTGTGTGTGTGTGTGTGTGTGTGTGTGTGTGTGTGTGTGTGTGTGTGTGTGTGTGTGTGTGTGTGTGTGTGTGTGTGTGTGTGTGTGTGTGTGTGTGTGTGGACAAGGGAGATGTGTGGGGGGCGGGCCGTGTGGAGACATGTAGCCCTTTCTCCTGTCACCCCTCATTAACAGCACATAGTCCAGCCGGCCTGAACTCGCCCTCCCGGTCTGGAGGGCCACTCCTCCCCTCTCACCCCTGACCCCAGCAGGCCAGCACGCTCTCATTTCAGCCAACAGAAAAGGTCTCTCAGAGCTTATCCCGGATGCGTCTTATTAAGCAGGCTGCTAGCACTCAGGTCAGAAGGAAATGACTATCCTAGATTATGCTTTCTGAAATTATGCACCGCAGCTGAAGCTAAACTTGCTTCCCCTTATTTCAATGTGCTAAAAATCAGTTGTTCTTTGTGCCAGTTATCTGAATTATTTTACTGATTTACGATTCTATGGCTTCCTCCTATTCTGTTTGGTCCTTTATTGACCCAAGCCTTTCCCTTCTTCTCAGGATAGAATACTCCACCTCATGGGATGGTGTTTTTACTTCCAGAGATATTCAAATCCTGCTTCTCAATTGGTTCAGTCCAATCCCTCTGTTAAAATAGCCTCATGTTGGTATCAGTCTAATAAAGTAAAGATTAACCAAGTGTGTGTGTGTGTGTGTGTGTGTGTGTGTGTGTGATTGACTAATGATGTGCAGGCTGTAAGAGGCTGTGGTTTTCCAATGGAACCCTTGGGAGGGTGCTTATAGTGCTGGTGTACGGCTGGTAGACACACAGATTTATGATGTCTACTTACAAGAAACACAGGTCTGAGACAGAGCAGATAGGCGATCACAGGAGAGGCCTCCGTCCAGCCTCCCAGGCTGAGCATCACTGCAGGGCCCGGCGATGTCTTAACACACCCTGCATGTAAACATCAGGTTTGGGTTTTTGGAACACATTCATTTTGATGTCCGTGATTCTGTTGAGATTGGTCCTCAAATGTGTCACCTGGCTTGAGGTTTGTGTGAAAGGAAAGGCCTTTTGGATTGGGGTTTAATCAGATTGCAGTCCGTAGTCTGCCATTGGATTTTCAACAGTTTTGGTCAATTGAGTTTTATCTGAGCATGTTCTGTCCTAGCCGAGCTACAATTAATTTCACACTCATCCTGTGCATTACAAACGAGTACATAGAGTTGTCCAAATACGCATCTCATGTTCTTTTCTGATAACAGACATTGGCGATCGTGATTTCAAAATATTGCAGTGATTTTGTCTTGCAATAAAAAGTACAGGCCTGTACAACATATTGTTCGGCCTTGGACAACAGCCGAGTCTTTCACTGCGTTCCCTTTATTCATGCGACGAAGCACAAAACTGCTTATGTTCAGTACTGAAATAAGCAGCACCACACAGTGTCTGAACATAGCAGGTTCAGAGCCGCTGTGCTGCTGAGCTGGCAAGGGCACAGTGGGTGTCAGGGTAAACCGGGAGGTCAGGACGCAGAGGGAAAGAGCTGCGTCGGAGGCTTGGAGGCGGGCCGGAAAATCAGGGAGGCAGAGTGGGTTTTGCTGGGTCGTTCCTTTGCTCTCGCTCTCCCCCTCACTGCCGTCGGCGTACATCTGCATTAGATTTGTTGTTGCCTGCCAGTCGGTGTTTCCTGAGGGCCGGGCAGAGGGAGTGTCTGTTAATTGAAGCCACCGTGGACCAGTGTCGGAGGCTAAACACACACTTTTCAGGATGAGGGCCACACAAAAGGAGCTCTGTTGACTGTGTTTCTCGCTTTTTTAAGGCCTGTTAATGTGTCATGGTGGCTTATGATTAATGTCTCATGCGCAAAATCAATGGGAGTGAAATGGTGGTGGTGGTGTTAGTGGTGGTGATGACGGATCCCCTCATGTTTGGTTTCTAATCCGCCCACCGCTGCCCATTCATTTCAAATCCAGTGTTCTATTGTCACATCCGTACTCCTGGGAACTGGGCAACGTAAAACACACAAAGCTAGAGATGTTCCAATACAATTCTTTTCCTTTCTGATTACTGAACTTGAGTTTCGTCCGATACCAAGTATATACAACTGCAACTTCTAACAGCACTTGCTCCTATTGAAGGGTCCTCTTACGATACCGGCAATGTATAGTCTATTAACAATCATTCATTATAATAATAGATTTGTTTTCCTGTCTCGTGTCTCATTCTGACTTTCCACCTACAACAGTTAAAGAATGCAGCATAACACTGCATGTGTTTGTGATGTTCTTTGTCTGTGTAGTAAAAGTCGCGTGACGGTATAGGATCGGCACATAGACTTGCGTGGTAGCGATACTTGATACTGCGTTTTAAGCAGTATCGGAGGAATTTCCGATACTCGTATCGGAGCAACTCTACGAAAAATAAACAACAACACTTAGTTACTTAAACATGTCATGACCGCTCTCTTCCCGTTTCTTGCCATCAGGGATGGCCAGCCAGGCGCTAAGTGTTGAGGACTCGTCGGAGGACCAGGGGCGGAGCCTGTCCGCCGACAGCTGAGGACCGAGGAGCAAGCAGCCCGGGCAGAATGACGCAGCAGGAGGGGCGACCCCCGCACCGCAAGTGAAGAGAACGTGAGGATGGGGGCCAATGGATCCAGCTATCCACACTCGAGCTCCCCTCGCATCGGCGGCAACGCCCCGCCCCAGCAGACCTTTATAGGTGGGTTCTGACTACTGACGTGACGGTTCGTTGGGGGAACCCGTGGCCCGTGTCAACATTAACTGGATTCTAGCTTTTCAATTAGTTGATGAAAGACTGTTGACGAAATGTCAACTTAGGCGGGACTCGGTTTCCCCTTGTCTTTATAAAATATATAAAGTCAAGTGACTTTATAAAATATAAAGTCACTTTCACCCTTTGGTTTATTGACTGGGGGCTCTCTGCATTTTGTCTGATTGTTTACTCTAGCCCTTCTCACACGGATGTGCTCATAATGCATCCAGTATGTATCTTTACTCCCCGTTCAGACAAACCCGCATCCATCCCTCATTCATTAGGGCTACTGTAGGCCTGCACTGTTATTGATGGCAGGGCACCTTCTGAATGGCTGCATGCAAAATAAAAATGTGTCCGGATTTAGTGCAGGGCTGCCAAAAAATGGTGCCAAATTTGGCCCTTGACATTTTTTCCTCCCTGCATAATGCTAGCGTTAGCCTGTGTAGGCCAAGGCTGTAGACCAGAAGTGAACAGCGTGCAACACGACTTCATTACCGTCCGTTTCCCTTCCCTGCGTGTCAAGACGCCGTTATTCAAATGATGCACCAGTGTTTCTGTTGAGCTGTTTTTCTCTTTGGAGCGAGGCACTCGGCCGGAGTCTCAGAACGGTCACACTGGCCCCTTCAGCAGCACCAGATTAAGATGTGACTGTGACAACTACTAATGATGCTGGAGACACATGGGCCGGCAGCGACACTGCTACAGGGGCGAACGTTGTAGTAGCAGATGGAGTTATGAATAATCGCAATTAGCTCGATAGAATTTGACGTCTGACGTCGTCGCCCAAGGAGATAGCACCAACATTTGAAACAACGCTCGGATACATCGGGTTTCATTTACATGTATAAAATATAACTCGGCCTGACTGCAGAAAATGACACCACTTGTTTTTCATGCTTTCACTCCAGCTCCAAACATGTTTGTTTGTTTTTTGTTTGGGCAGACGTGTTAAACCCAGCCAATGATATTTCTGAACTAAATATTTATTTGAAGGTTGTGTTCCTCCATTCCATCATGGCTGCCGTGTTCTTTGTTGTTTTCCCGGTCACATCAAGCAGCCATTAGCTCCTTACTTCCTACTCCTCTGTCCTTTCTGAAAGCCAAGCTGACCTTGTGCAACCGTTCCTCCATGCCAAGAAATCTGGACATAAGCGCCTTAGAAGCATACGTGGATATGAGTCAGCCCCTATTTAACAAGAAAACCTGGCTCCTACAATAATGCTCAAAGTCCAATTTCATCTCTCTTACTTTTTGTAGACTTTTTTGAAAGCCCGGGAGATGAAAACAGATTATTTCTGCAGCCACAGAGACCTTTGAGGTTTGCTCTTAGCTGAGGAGTTGCTTGGCCAAACTGGCCCAAGCTGAAGATGATTCACAGTATTAGAATGATTACTATGTGGGTCACGGTGATTGATGCTCAGGAAAAGCAGCCAAATGAGAGGATCTAGTGGGCAGGGCTTCCTCTGACTTCCAAGTCCCCGCTCTCTCCTATGCCAAAGAATACTGTTACTTAGGCAAAACGAGTGGGCCGCTTTAAGACCAGAGTTAGCCACAGCTCAGAGCAAAGAGAAGCACAATGCAAAACAGAACGATAGGCCTGTGGGAGCTTATCTTGCTACAAGGGTGCTAGCATGCTGTACTTCCTGCAAACCGAATGACAGCAGGATCCCTCGCACTGCCTCTCTCCTAGTATGAGGCAAGCGTGTGTTTAGCCTGGCAGGGCCCGCCCCCCCACAGGGCTCGGCAAGACATGCGCTCTAGACTAAACACTCATCCAATTTTAGGTGTGTTAAGATTATAATTGTATGCCCGGCTAGCAGAAGTCCAACTCGTGTATCCTTGAAAATGGATGCACTTATTTAATTATGAAGATCTGCATGGGATGTCTGTTTACTTTCTGTTGAATAATTTAAGCATAATTGACTAATTGATTGCAAAATATGAAAAAATCCAACAGTGTTACGTAATGTAATCTAAGTGTGTGACTCTGGGGATGTGTGTGTGTGTGTGCGTGTCGCAGGTACCTCGTCCTATTCCCAGCAGGGCTATGGCTGGGAGTCCAAGCTGTACAGCCTGGACCACGGCCACGAGCGGCCCGCCGACCGCAAGAAGAAGAGCCTGGGCCTCGCCACGCTCAAGAGGCGCTTCATCAAGCGCCGGAAGTCCAGCCGCTCGGCCGACCACGCGCGGCAGATGCGCGAGCTCCTGTCGGGCTGGGACGTCCGCGACGCCAACGCCCTGGTGGAGGAGTACGAGGGCACGGCCGCCCTCAAGGAGCTGAGCTTCCAGGCCAGCCTGGCGCGGGCCGAGGCGCCCAGCCTGCAGCGGAACCTGGCCGCGCTCTACCAGCACAAGTACTGCACCGACGTGGACCTCATCTTCCAGGACACCTGCTTCCCGGCCCACCGCGCCGTGCTGGCCGCCCGCTGCCCCTTCTTCAAGTCCCTGCTGTCGTCGTCGCCCGGCTACGGCGCCGAGGTGCTCATGGACATCGAGACGGCGGGCATCGACGTGCCCATGTTCTCGGCCCTGCTGCACTACCTCTACACGGGGGAGTTCGGCGTGTCGGGCGCCGAGGACGCCCGGCTGCAGAACGTGGACGTGCTGGTGCAGCTGAGCGAGGAGTTCGGCACGCCCAACTCCCTGGAGGCGGACATGCGGGGCCTGTTCGACTACATGTGCTACTACGACGCCCTGCTCAGCTTCTCCTCGGACTTCGAGATGGCGGAGGGCTGCGGCGAGCGGCTCCCCGCCGGCGCCGTGGCCTCGGTCGGGGGGGGGCCGGGCTGCGGTGCGGCCCCCGGCGGCCCCGACGAGGACCTGCGGGCCCACAAGGCGGTGCTGTCGGCGCGCTCGCCCTTCTTCCGGAACCTCCTGCAGCGGCGCATCCGCACCGGGGAGGAGATGACGGAGCGCACGCTGCAGACGCCCACACGCATCGTGCTGGACGAGTCCATCATCCCGCGCAAGTACGTGCGGGTGATCCTGCACTGCATGTACACGGACGCGGTGGAGCTGGGGCTGGTTCTGCGGGGCAGCCCGTCGGCGGGCAGCCTGGGGGAGGTGCAGGCCCTGGTGGCCGGCGGCCGGGGGGCCAGCACGCGGACCGAGGAGGCCATGGAGCTGTACCACATAGCGCTGTTCCTGGAGTTCAGCATGCTGGCTCAAGGTGAGACCCTCTAGCTCGGGACACACACACACACACACACGCACACGCACACGCACACACACACACGAGATTGGGCTTTAATGCACGGTTGGCATTGGGCTTTAATGCACGGTTGGCATTGGGCTTTGGTGTTGAGGATGTTTTACTTGGAACCGGTCGCACATTTCCATTAACTTGGAATTAAAGTAATTTTTCCAAGAAGTAAGCAAGGCAGTTAGTGATGGTGTGAGACATGGTGTCTGCTTGAAAACAGTTGAATGCAATGAAAAATGCATCTCTCGCACAACGGAGACACATTCCACTCTTTGGATTCCTTTATGGTGCAGGGGAAAACAAGTCAGAGTTCCCCAGAGAGCCACTGAAGGCGATACTCCAGCTGACATCAGAGCTTTTATCCTATTATTCATGTTTGGTTCATCTATACTTTATTCAAGCATGATGGCCTTCAACTGTAATTTAAGTTAAGGTCGTTCATTTAAGGGAAATATAGCATTTATTGTGAATTTCGTACTCGAGGGAACAAAGTGTATAGTCTATACTATAAATGTTACTATATATTAGCTTTAATGTGGAGGATCTATGTTTCTATCCCAAGCGTTCACCGTCGTCATTGATATTCTCATTAGATGGTGAGTCAATAGTACCAACGTGATAATATTTCCAAACTGCTTCACAATCTCGGTCTGAATGCATTACACACCATGCAAACTCTGACCGAATCGACACCCTCCCTCCTCACATTCATCCATTAGATTTGTGCAGACTCATACAATCACTTGCTCTGCCACTCCCTGATAAAATCTGTTTTGGATTGTCAGTGTTTTGCTGTGCAGAATATTACAGAACACAACGAGGGCTGAACACAACGCACTTTGAGTGCTGGAAGTGTGTGTTTCAGTGAGCCAACTAGATGGCACACTAGATTACTGGAAATAATCATTTTAGGGCAGATAATTTGATTAAAGTGTTTACATGATTCAGTCAATGGTCCGATTTCCCCCCTTAAGGAGATGTCTGGCGGGTGCGTTTTGATGTTTAAGCATGGCCAGGCCAGACGTTAATTCTCCTATTACTCATAATATTACTGTGGCACCACTAAGAAAATACTTTGCGAAAGACTCTCCTCGGAGCCAGCTGTGAGGAGCAGCAGTCGACATGTTCTCAAGCCAAAACAAACCTGCCTTAACATGAACACGGGCCAGAACATGGTTTTAGTAATCACGATTCTCCTAAAACAATTGTGGCTTTAGTGGAATTAAATCTCTCTGTTTATGGGGGCATTCGTCTAATCTCTTTCACTTCCCTTATTCTGCTTGGATTGGTTTTTGTGTGCAATGTGCAAATACACTGATCAGCCAAGCCAAGGTTTTATCAGCAGTAAATCCATTAGACTGGATCGTTGTTTATGACTCCTCAGGTCATAAACAGCAGTGTGGATCGGAGGTGAATATGTTGTACGAGCGGAGACCAATGTGATGGAAATGAGGGAAACTTCGATCACACAGGTCCTACAAAGGTCATACTAACTCCTCTGCTCTGTTGTAGTATTAAAGTATAACATTTGTTAAAATAATGGTTAAATAGCTGTATATTCCGACAGCCATTGTTGATCTAGAGTGTTTGGTCAGAAACGTTGCTCTCCGTGTCCCTCTGCTGTGCATTAAACAGAAAATCGGTTGACGTATCCCGTTCCCTCTCCATCCAATCAGGAGAGAGAACATTCTGCGCATTCAAGGCTGATTTCAGTGTTGACTTGCGAATGCGAAATAGGCAAAGGGAACAATTCCAGTGCTCCCATTAATGGCGTACGCTACAAAAAACACCAAGGGAAAACAGAAACGGGAGTCATGCAAGACCCTCTTTCATGTGTTGACATTGGGAGGAAGGCTGGGAATGCTAAATGCGAAAACAGACAGGAAGTTAGCCAAAAACGTCGACTTGGCTCACAGTGCCTTCCACAATCAAATCCAACGTTTTCATTCAGTCCTCAAAAACACGATGAGGCCTTGGTTCTTCTCGACGTACTTCCAGAGAGATTAGATCATGGCTTACAGAGCAATGTCCGGTGGAGATGTTCCTTCCTCCAACGAACATGTGATCCCTATCAAGCAGAGACCACAACAATAAGCATCCTATCGGAACAGGAAGCGTGCCAGTAGCTGCTGACCACAGACGGCACGCCTTTCTAGAACCGCCTGTCTGGCCCCACGGTTCCTCCTATGTGCCCATACTGGGCATAGGGTTCACATACTGGGCATAGGGTTCACATACTGGGCATAGGGTTCACATACTGGGCATAGGGTTCACATACTGGGCATAGGGTTCACATACTGGGCATAGGGTTCACATAATGGGCATAGGGTTCACAGGCTGGGAATAGGATTCACATACTGGGCATAGGGTTCACATACTGGGAATAGGGTTCACATACTGGGCATAGGGTTCACATACTGGGCATAGGGTTCACATACTGGGCATAGGGTTCATATACTGGGAATAGGGTTCACATACTGGGCATAGGCTTCACATACTGGGCATAGGGTTAATTTTTTGAGTGCATCACTCGAGGTTCAGAAACAAATTGCCCCTTTTTATACCCCACAATGATCTGAATCACGCTAAGCACACCCACCAACTATCTAAAACACATGTCCACAGCTGGTAGGAGACCACCTCCTAACCCCTAGCCCGTAGCGTCTCTCTCGGGGTCAGCCAGGCAGCCTCTGAACGGGAGGCGAACAGACGGATGCTGTCATCTCCTCCCCCACCGTCCCGTCCCCCTCTCCCTCCCACACACACATCCAGCGTTTCCTCCTTCCTCCCATCCCCCCCCCCCCCCGCCCTCGTTGACTAGCCCCTTCTCCAGTGTATTTTTATCCCCCGCTTCTTCCTTTCCCACAGAAGGGCTGCAGCTCTAATCAGTTCCCATGAAACCTCGAGGTGGAATGTAGTCTGAGCTGCGGCCAGTGTCTCTCCTCCGTGATTCAACCGTCCCGACGCAGGGAGGCCGCGCAGCGTAGACCGAGGGAACACGGACAAGGGGGGTTCGTTCAGGGTCAGGGCCCCCCCCAGCGTGTACCGACCGGCCCAGGATCCGGCCCCTCTGGAGAGTGTACTGGCTCCCTCATGGTCCGTCCCCCCTGGAGTGTGTACTGTTCCCCTCAAGGTCCCCCCCCCCTGGAGCGTGTACTGACTCCCGCGGGACCCGGCCCACGCTTGCTGAGCTAACTCAGGAGGCGTACGTCCGGGGTGCTGCAGGGAAGGATTCGTCAGTCTTACCAGCACCCCTCCCACTTAGTCATAAAGAAGTGTAATGGTGCCGGCTCTCAGTCTCTCAACGCCTCGCCGTGACTCAGACATCAGCAGCAGGTTCTCACTCACATCGGCCGACCATCTGATGTTTGTTTTCACTCGAGTGTACCTGATGCCGAGTGCGTGTGTGTCTCCATGAAGCCCACATGGTGTGTGTTTGGGTCTCGCGCTCACACGCTCGTAGGAAGGAAAATGACAAGGAGACGAGTCACTTCAGCCTCTTCCCTCCAGACGAGTCATTTCCTTTGTTTGTGGACGGACTCTTTTGCCCCCCAGGAATGTGGCTCAGAGACATTAGGCACGCTTTCTCTCTCTGTCGTACCCCGGCCCCCTCCGGTTGCCCCCCCCCCCTGCCGTGCGGGGTCAAAGCCTGCGTCTCTTGGAGCGGTGGGCCGCGATCCACGACCACAACAGTGTTTACTGGTCCCCGAGTGCGGCTGATGTTTTAAGGGGCTTTTGGAAACCGCAGGTTCCATAAACACAGAGCTCCAAATAATAACAGCGGGGCAGGACGTGCGAGCTGGAACAGTGGCCTCTCCTTTTCTTCTTGTTCTGTGTGTACAATGGGCTCCTCCATTTCCGTCGCTGTGTTGATATTCATGTCAGTGTAAATGTGATGTACACCCTGGAGAGATATGGGGGAGGGGGGTGTGTGTGTGTGTGTGTGTGTGTGCCACGATGTGGCACAATTCATACACAAACTCGCACCCAAACTCGCTCATGACAACGTGGTTACACAATGAGGCCACTAGCTTAAAATAATAGCATCACAAAGTTTGTGTGGGTTGTAACCATGGAGATAAAACGGGCATCCTCCTCCTTAAGCATTTTTCTAATCTCGTTGTGTTCGGATTCCAGCCGAAACAGGGGGTACGCTTACACTTTAGAGCCTGAATGGCAACGTGCGTTCTAATGGGCTCACTGGGAGCAGAGGTTTCGTCTGCTTTCATGTGCCACTGGTGTGTGCGTGTTTTGCCCCCTGCCTCCAGTAGAGTACAGACTCGGTAAAACCAAAAAGCTGGCGCGAGAGTGAACAGACATCCAGTCCACTTTTCCCCGATCTGTTAGTCGTGAGATTAACGCGAGGCAAAACGCCCGAGTCCACTTCCACTTCATCGCCGTCTCCCTAACAAGGCTGCGCTTACAACACTGCAGGGGTCTGCTCTGCATTTCTGGGGCCGGTCATTAAATGCAAAATACATATCTGAATACATAAGTAAATGCGGTGCGTTTCCTCCTACCCTTGCACACGGCTACATGTCTATACGTACATCACACTGCATACATGTATGACTGTGGACGACATGCATGTACTCGAACGTAGGCAGGGAAAGGGGAGCCACCTGAAAGGAATCTCGAGAGCCATAGCAGTCGCCACTCTCCGCCCGGAGGGCCTGTTCAGAGTGACGTGTGAACGTGGGGCGCAGATCTCCTGCTCTGAGATACGGGGGTCCCTCGGGGGGACTGCGCCACTGGCTTCGCAGCTCGCAGCTGACGGACAGAACAAACCGGCGCTGGTGACGCTGGCCGGGCGTCGGTTCAAAGTGGCGCTGGCTGTTGGACGGCGGCCCGGCTAGACGCGCGTCTCCATTAGCGTCTGCTTCCGTTTAGAGATATCGCAGCGCTACGGAGGGGAAAGGAGCCCCCCAGGGCGGAGGCCATTTACTGACCGGGGTGGTTCTGCTCAATGTGTGTTCAACCCCGTGGCTCGTTTTGTCCAGACGCATTCAAAGACCCCGGCTCACACGCGCTGATCTCTACTCAAGGTTCCACTGTAGACTGGTGTGAGGTCAGATTCGCCTCTTTACAGGGCGGCATGTGGCTCAGGAGGTAGAGCGGGTTGGCTTCTCACCGGCAGGTTGCTAGTTTGATCCCCGGCTCCCCCTAGCTGAATGTCGAGGTGTCCCTGAGCAAGTCACCTCACCCCAACTGCTCCCGACGAGCTTGCCGTCGACATGGTCGGCATGGTTGACTCCGCCGTCGATGTGTGAATGTCAGGCAATAATATATTGTAAAGGGCTTTGAGTGGCCACTGGTTTTAAATGCGGTATATAAATGCAGTCCATTTACCATTTACCACAGGGTCTTTTCAAAGTGTGTCTGATATGCCCACACCAGCGTATTGTCTTCCATTCACACACACACACACCGCCGTTCTCGAGATTTGAGGCCACATTTCCTTCTTCCGCTGTGTTTACTGTGTCTGAGCGAGGGAAACGTCGACTCAAAACATATGTAGGTATCAAAGGCATTTCTGTGGGCCCGGCCTGCTGGGGAGCTAAACCACGGCCTGCTGTTCTGGTATGTGCTTTGATTCCTGGACAGACTGCCGCCAGAAGGGCGTGGCCCAGGCTGAGTAACGACTCTCACCCCAAGTCGACATATTGGAGCTCTCAGTTTATGGTTTTGGTTTTGTATAGTCTGGACTTTAAATGGTAGCCATCAGGTACTGCTCAGCCCTCGTGTGGATGGGCCCACATGGTGAGATCAAACCCACACGGAGGGGGTTCCTGCAAAGGGGTGTGGTGGCCTGACGGGACCCTCTCTGTGCCTCTGTCTCCCAGGCTGTGAGGACATCGTGGTGGAGAGCCTGGCGCTGGACTCCCTGGTGCCCATCCTGAAGTGGAGCTCCCAGCCCTACGGCTCCAAGTGGGTACACCGGCAGGCCCTGCACTTCCTCTGTGAGGAGTTCAGCCACGTGGTCTCGTCCGACGTCCTGTACGACCTCAGCAAGGAGCACCTGCTTGGCGCCATCCAGTCCGACTACCTGCAGGTAGGAGCTAGCATAACATTCAAATATGCTCTTCTACTGCTAGCGAGCGGCTTGACATGCTACATACACACACACACACACACACACACGCATACAAGCAGACACAATCACAGGCAGACGCACACGCACCCACACATGCACACGAATGCAAGCAAACACGCATGCACAGGCAGAAAAACACACACAAACACAAGCCGACACACACGCACATGCAGACAAACATACACACACATACAGCAGACACACGTAGAAACACAAACACACCTAACAAGGTGACGTGCATGCACAGGCAAACATACACAAACACGCTGAGACACACACATAAAAGGAGACACGCATGCACAGGCAAACGCGCACATGCGCACGTGCACGCGCACTCGCGCCCTTGGTGTGCCGTGTGTTGAGGGACGGTCCTCTGAAGGAGTAGACTTCAGGATCCTAAGTGGATCTGAGCGTTCATCTGCCCTGGCTGCTTCCACGGCCATCACTCAGGACGGCTGAGGTGATGCGCTGTAATCAGAGCAGACAAAGTAATCCTCCCACTGCCCGGGCCTGCTGCAGAACACAGAGCATCACGCACTAGCCTCACGCACTAGCCTCATCCCACCGCTTGTGCTTGACCCGCTCCTGTCTAACCTTGTCCTCATAAATGCTCCTCCTCATTTTTATATATATATCTATATCTCTACCTTTTCTATTTTTCTCGCTCTCTCGCTCTGTCTCTCGCTCCGTGTCTCTGCCTCTTTCTCTCCTACTCTCTCTGTCTCTCTGTCTCACTCCATCTGTCTCTCGCTCGCTCACTCTCTCTCCCTCTGTCTCTGTCTCTGTCTCTCCCTCTCTCTGTCTCTCTCTGTCTATCCTGGTCTCATTCACAGGCGAGCGAACAGGACATTCTCAAGTACGTTGTTAAGTGGGGCGAGCAGCAGCTTATTAAGAGGATGGCAGACAGGGGTAAGATAATACATGCTATAATTACCCCCTGAGCACCCCCACACCCTCACCCAAACCGCCACCCCCACACACATGCACGCACGCACGCACGCACACACACACACAAACTTACATGCACACACACGCACAGCCCTAAAGGCTTTAAGAAAATTACCCTGTTACCAGAGCCTCCAAATACACTTAAAAGCCCCAATAAAAGGATGCCTTCCGTTCCCCTGAAGGCGGCTAGCAGACACACCTTCAAAGCGTTTGTTGCCGGGTCCTGCAGCACCTGTTGTAAACGTGTCGGGGTGCACGTTTAACTCGACGTCTGTACCAGATGTACGGGCGACGCCTTCCCAACACCGAAGACAGAGATTGGAAGCATTCCCCAGATTGTGCTTTGTTGTTGTCGGATGTAAGAAGGTATCAGCGGATGGGTCACGCCGTTGTGTTTTGGGTTCACCCAGAGCCCAACCTGCTGAGCGGAACGGCCCACAGCGTGAACAAGCGGGGCGTGAAGAGGAGGGACCTGGACGTGGAGGAGCTGAAGGAGATCCTCTCGCCGCTGCTGCCCTTCGTCAGGACGGAGCACATCCTGCCGGCCAGCAGCGACGTCCTGTCTGACGCGGTGGGTACCCACCCGGCCTGGGCCTCTCTCTAACTCTCCTCTTAACTGTCTGTTAAAGATCAGAACACTAGTGAGGAGAGAAAGCGGAACAGAGAGAGGTTAAGAGCCAAAAACCTCTCCTCCCTGTCATTCTGACCCATCAGGAAAGAGCTGCTCTGATTGGTCAGAAGTGAGCCGGGAGCGGCCTACACACAGAGGCAGGCGCAGCCATACTTACAGCTGACGGATGGTAGACATAAATACATTTAAATAGCTGTTAAATCTGAGCTAAAGCAACTTTAACTGTCCTTTTGAGTGGGGGGGGGGGGGGACTGCTGCTACCAATAGCCTCCATGCATGGCCATGAATCTTTATATGGGTCACAGTACAATAGTGTTTGTGTTTTACCAAAATACCTGGAGTCTGGAAAATTGTGTATTAGATCTCAAACCTGCCGTTTCCACACCTGCTCAAAGTAATATTTATAATTGTATAATATTATAATGAGGTTAGAGAGGACCTTCCTGAATAGAGACTTGACCTCCCCCTTCTCCTCTGCCCCCAGCTCAAAAGGGGTCTCATCAGCACCCCTCCCTCCGACATGCTGCCCACCGCTGAGGGGGGCAAGGCCCACTCGTGGTTGCGCCAGAAGAACTCGGGCATCTACCTGCGCCCCCGCCTGTTCTCGCCCTACGTGGAGGAGGCCAAGGTGAGCCTGGCTCACCTGTGATTCACGCTGCGAGGCGGGAAGCGGTGCGCTAGCGTTATGCAAGCTAATGGCCGTTCCCCGCAGAGGCCATGGCAGAGTTATTACTACCATTCATAAATTCACAAGTCTGCTTCGTAATTTACAAGCGGCAGGATGATGCATCGGCATATTATCGGTGTCGCGAGCGACCAATCACCCGGCAGAGGGCCGGGTGATTGGTGTCAGTCATGTGATCGGGCCTGGGTACTGAATGTGCACACACGCACATGCACGCATACACACAGGTGGTCAATGCAAACACAGGAGGTCGCACTGCAGGCATCACGTTGAGTAACTGTCGTAACTCTTCCTCTGTCCCGTCCGTCCGCAGTCCGTCCTGGACGAGATGATGGTGGAGCAGACGGACCTGGTGCGCCTGCGTCTGGTCCGCATGTCCAACGTCCCCGACACGCTCTACATGGTCAACAATGCCGTGCCGCAGTGCTGTCACATGATCAACCACCAGCCAATGGCGGGCAACCCGACGGCCGCGCCCACCGTGGTGGCCAATGAGATCCCAGGTAGGGGTGATTAGGAGTGTGTGAACGGCAGCGGCGCTCAGCCCCCGCTCCGTCCTGATGGATTAGCAATCAGCCGGCTTTCTGAAGGGCTCAAAATGAACCTGGACCCTTGTATAAATGACGAGGATAACTATCGACACACCCTTTTCATTCAATACACATCCATTTACAGGGGGGTGTTACGAGAGCGGTTCCATCTAATGACTGTCTCACTGTGATGCAGTGAGTTGACCTCGTGTGTGTGTGTGTGTGTGTGTGTGTGTGTGTGTGTGTGTGTGTGTGTGTGTGTGTGTGTGTGTGTGTGTGTGTGTGTGTGTGTGTGTGTGTGTGTGTGTGTGTGTGTGTGTGTGTGTGTGTGTGTGTGTGTGTGTGTGTGTGTGTGTGTTCCCCCCTCAGTGCCCCGGCTGTCCGTGGTGAAGGATATGATCCGCAGGCTGCAGGAGCTGCGGCACACGGAGCAGGTCCAGAGGGCCTACGCCCTGAACTGTGGCGAGGGGGCCACCGTCAGCTACGAGCTGCAGCTCCGCGTGCTGCGGGAGTTTGGCCTCGCTGACGGAGCCACGGAGCTGCTGCAGGTAGGGGAGATGAGACGCAGGCCAGCCTACAGGCCCCTCAGGGCTTGCATGAGTAGAGATGTTCCGATACCAGTATCGGAAATACATGGATGCTCACTTTTAACTATAAGAATACAAATGTATTCTTATAACTAGATTATAAATAGAAATGACCTAGTACTAAAAAAAATAACTGTAGACAGTAAGTGAATTGACTATGAAATTGCTGTCATCGTAAGAGAACCATCATCTCGATCTCCTCTATTCGTCGTAAGAGAACCAACATCTTTTCTTTGTTTTCCTGTATTCCCCCCCCCCCCCCCCCCCCCCAGAACCCGTACAAGTTCTTCCCCGACGAGCGGTTCGGAGACGAGAGTCCGATCCTGGCCCTCCGCCAGGTGGGTCGTTGTCGGGTAAACAGCAGCCCGGCCATGGACAGCATGTTCACCGAGCTGGAGGGGCTGGCCAGCTTCCACCCTCCCCTGCCTCCTCCGCCGCCCCCGTACCACCCGCCCGCCACCCCCGGCCAGGCCCAGCTCAAGGCGGCCTGGCGTCCCCGCGTGCCCGTGCCCACCCCCACCCGATCCTTCTCCTACCCCTGTAACCGCACCCTGCACCAGCGCCACGCGCCCGGCAAGCACGGCAGCGCCGAGTACGCCTCGGTGCCCCGCCCCCAGCCCCCCGACTGCGCCAAGCCCCAGGCCATGGGCCGGGCGCTGGTCTCAGAGCAGCAGGTGGTGAGTGTTTCCCCGTCGCACTTGTGTCAGGGCACCAGGGAACCGGGGCCGGGGTCAGCTCGGGGGGGGGGGGAGCGGGCGGGTCGCTGTACTGAGCGTGTGTTTGTGTCTCCCTGCAGATGGGCATGGAGCCTGTGATGAGGGAGTTCATGCCTGACATCGCCCTGGGCGTCTCCGTCATGTCCCTGAGGGAGCAGCACATGGCGGACATGGAGAGGGAGGGTCCCCACAGTCCCATGGGCCCCGCGGGCCACCACATGCCCCACGGGCCCTGCCCCTCCGCCCGCCTGGGCCACGCCCACGGCCCCGGGCACGGCCACTCCTGCAAGCGGCACGCCCCCGAACCCAAGCTGGAGGCGCAGGCCGAGTTCCCTGACCTCTACGACTTCTCCTGCCGACCCGCCACGCCGACCTCCCTGCCCTCCTTCAGCGGGCCGGACCTCTACAGCCACAGCTGTAACCCCCAGGGCTCCTTCCCGCCCTCCTATCTCTCCGACTCTCAGACCCAACAGGGCCACCCGTCGGGGGGCCGGGGGGGCCAGGACCCCCTCAGGCTGGACGTCCTGGGTCTGGGCTCCCAGCGGAAGGACGGGGCCCTGGCCAGCCCCTCCGGGCCCCAGCCTCGCGTCGGACACATGCCCCGGGGCCGGTCCAACGAGACGGACCTGACTCACGGCCTGGGCCACCTGCGCTCTCCCAGCGGGAACCTGGACGGCTATGAGGACCGGCACGCGGCCCCCCGGGACGCCCCCGAGGAGCTGGGGGTCACCGGGGACTCGTCGGGCTCGGGGGGCCACCTCCAGCAGCCTCACAGGAACAGTGTGAGCGAGGAGGCCGTCAGAGACCGCAGGTCACCCAGCAAGCCTGACTACCCTTACAAGAAGTCCGCACTTTAACCCCAGTGGAGGGACCGGGGTTGAAGCGTCACCAAGCTCATTCGTTTTTGGGAGGGAAGGGGGCAGGGGTTGCCCCCCTGTGTTGTTGTTTTTTGTAACGGATGGCAAAGCACTAACCTGTGTGTGATTGTGTGCATGTGTGTGTGTGTGAGCGGTTTTTAGAGGAAAGGGAAAAGGCTTGTTGTTCATTTAGCTATTTATAGGTTGCATCCTTCTGGCCTGCCCTTGTGCACAGCTTGTGCTTTCCTCCTCACGGTCTGCGGGGGTCAAGCTCCTCTGCCACTTGGTGGAATGGATCTGACCACAGCCAACCTGATCCTGTGAGTCTGGAGCGGGGTGCTGTGTCCCAACAGATGGATTAGTGTAGCCAGTCTATTTCTGAAGGTAAAGGTTAGCCAAACCATTAACTCAGCTCCAGAACGGACCGACTTGTTGACTATAGATCCTACTGTTGAATCCCCAAGTACAAATACAAGCTGACTCAATCCAAGTTTTATCTTAAGCAAGCTCGTCAAACGGCACAGTCCCGCACAGAGATGGCTTCGGAATTAAATATGTCGTCACGCATTACTTCCTCCCAGATGAGTATTTACATTTCCTCCTTTAGCATCCCTATGGCAACTCACCTGAGATCGAGGCCCCCCTCCCTGGGCCAGGGGCTGCCAGCACGCTATTGGCAGGGCCTCGGTCATGTGAGGCAGGATTCGGATGGGCCAGGAAGTAGGTCAACAGGCAGAGCGCGGCTCTTGGCAGATGTCTCTCTGCGTTGTGATGGCGACCCGCTCTGACTAAGTCTGCTTCTTCCCCAGCAGAGAGACGGGGCTCTGCAGAGGGAAAGGGGCATGGGGGTCTTATCGCCAAGTTCATCACTAGGCCCAGTGGAGTATATAAGGGTACCATGGCAACTTGATGCACGGCGGTGTTTGGGCGTGGGGGTTGTTGTTTTAGCAGAACAGGTGTGGATGTTTCCGTATGCACAAACTGTTTTTTGTACGCGCAGGTGTTTGAACAATCTCTGTACTGTACCCTCCCATGTAGTCAGGTCTGTCTGTACATATCAGCATTAGGCTCCGAGAGAGGTGAACCATAGGGGAACCAGCCCTAACGGCCCTGGTCTTCCGCTCCCTGGTTTGAAAAAAGCATTCAACGATCAAATCCAAAGCCTTAATCAATGCTTGGCTTATTGAGTTTAAGCATTTTTATTTTATCCTAAGTATGATGTCATCCTCACTCCCCCTCCCTCCTTCTGATGCGGTTATTCTGTTCACTATGAGCACAGACGCTTGACGATTCTTCTGCAATGGAGGTGTGGAATTCACCAACCAATTTTTGTAAATAGTAGCCCTCAATACCGCCACCTCATGGCCAAGTCTGGACCTTCACATCCAGGGGAAATGCTGTTAAACATACCATAACTGTAGCAAAAGAAACTGGTGAATGCATACATTTAGCGTGAAAAAAATGAGCCTATCAAATACTTTATTTTACTACGCACAACCTATGAGACGGGAGCGGCATTGCACTGTTGGAGCAACCCATGTACGGTGAGCTAGAAGGAACAAAAAGTTCTATAGTGATGTGTAAACAAGCGTGTGTGAATGCTGTCTGAAAGTTGGCTGACTGTATTTTTTTTCCATGCACCGTTGATATTGTAAATAATCGATTTAAGTCCCATCACATTTTGATTGTTAATTGTCCGTCACATTTTAGTGGTTGAAAGTTGGTGTTTGTACTGTAGTGGAAGGCACCTTGTACACCCTGTCTACGTCCCTGAATCCTCACCATGAATGGGTGGTATAAATCATTAACCATCTTGTCCCAGAATCCTTTGTCTTGTTAAATGTAACACATTCTAGGGCCCATGTTCAATATTGTAGATGGTGTGGATTACCGTGTTTTCGTTTTCTAGGTGAATGTTATTTTTCTTCCGTGGTGTCTGAGTACCAGGAGTCAGAAAAGGGTCTGAGGATTAGTAGTTCTATGCTTAGTGGTTGTGAATTGGCCATGTATGAGGGGGGGGGGCGAGGGAAGATCATTTTTCCATTCAGCTTGCATCATGGGGAAAAAATGCAAAACTCCAGATTCTTCCCCATGTTCGCATCGGGCAGTGTTTTCCTTTCCAGGACGGCGGTCCCTCGAGAAGAGGTTTTGTTCTGTTCTTCGCTGTAGAGGTCAGTGCCTTCCCCCGGCCGCTGCTGGGCTTCTAAATGGAGAAGTGACTTTGATGTCTATGCAAGCCTTTTCTACCAGCTCAACCAGCCTGCGTCAAGTAGTTCTTTAAACACATGTAGCTCCTTCTCTGTACAGTTTTATCATTTAGCACCTTTCTTTTGAAACAGAACCACCATGAACATGTGTGACTGCTTGTGTTGAATTTATAAAAAAAAAAAACAGGTACCCCCGTACTTGTGTGGTATACAAATACACCTTTTTTTAGATTGATGTACCAAGTTGCATTTAGTTTCACTGAATCTATTTTTCTACTGTCACCTCCCAAAAGGTGCTTAACAGTGGTCAATCCTGGCATCCTCAAAAATAAACTGGTTTGTTATAATGGAGTTCAGTCATTTCACTTGGGTCTTTAATACATTCAGAACATCTACGTGGCTGGTTAGAAGAACGTTTAACCACTATCAGCAATATTTCACATCAATGGTGCAGAGTAAACAGATTTGGCTTCCACACCCGTCAGCATCAATAAGTCCAAACGTCACGCCGCACTAAGGAGCACTCTGCCTACTCATGGAAATCACAGGGGAATGCACACTGGTGTTTCCCAGGCTGACAAAACGCTGTGTTCATTCATAATGGACCGTTAGGTCTCCAAGGAGGCACAAAACATGACTTAAAGCACACTAGGCAGATGTTGACGAACCTCGTCTAATGGTAAAAAAAAAAAGTGACTAATTCAAGTATGAACGATGAAGGCAAGGTAGGCGTTAACAAACTTATGGATACCAGTACATCTGGCTCTTCAAATCCCCTTTACTGTTCAAGTATCGGTAGCAGCACGTTTCTAAACGGTATTGAACAGGAAAAGATGGTCCCAGATCAGTCCTAGGCACTGTAAGGGAAGCATCGGTCCAGTGCCTCCTCAGTAGCCTGCGTTGGGTCGCCCCCTCTTCCTCGACTGTAGCCCCTCGAAGAACTGCTCTATGTCCTCTGCTGTGACCACCTGACAGACGTTTGGAAAGGAGACTGGTTAAGAGTCTGCAGGATGGGTTGGGGCTATTTCTAAAGGACAGGAAGCTATTCAATGCCCTTCAAAGCACAGTTTATTTTAGGATCAGTCCTCACCTTATGTTCAACGGCATGCTGCTGCAGGAATGTCGTCAGTTCTGTTTTTAGGTCATTGTAATCTAGGAAAAGTGGGAAGATCTTTTTCACATCTGGACCAGTAGCCTTTCCCGATGCAATTACAGTGTATTGTTTCGGCCAATTAAAAGCCCTTGTGTCTGTCCGGAGCCCAGAACTCACGGTAAATCATCTCCAGCTGCTGCACGTGGTCCAGGGAGCTCAGGAATGACATCAGCCGGTCCTCGCCCAGCGGCTGCGCCCGGCCGCTGTTCTCGTAGGCCAGCACCGTGTCCGACTCATCCAACAGGAACTGCACCTCCGCCTTCACATAGGCCCTCTGTGGATGAGCCCAAGGACACAGGATCATCTCGGGTGGAATCAAATGTTCTCTCTGAGTCGATCACAGACATGCACGCAGGGGGAAGAGTCATGCTTTTTTTTTTTTAAGCCTACCTTGCAGCTTACACAGGTGCACAGCTTGGAGCGCCAATTATAGGGCCAGAACACGGCTCCCTCCCTCGCCCTGTGCGGACCCCCGGTCGGGAGCTCCTTCAGCCTGCAGCCGTGGGTCTTCACCGGGCTGTCCGTCATCTCCTGGTGCGTCCGCTTGAAGGCCGCACTTCGGTTTTCTGGTTGCTAGGGCAAAAGAAACATCACTGAATGAGGAGTGAGTGTTGGGCAGGCGAGGCAGGTGGCCGGGCCCCCTTCAGTGAACGGCCCCCACTGCGGTTGAGGTGCGAGAAGTAGGTCGTCCTGTCCCGGCCGCACCCATCCCCTGACTCAGGGCGGGCGTGCGGATGAAATCATCTTTGTTTACAGTGAGCTGCCCGGTCAGAGCTGGCCAGATCCTGTCCCAAGTGTACGGAGAGCTGTGCTTCACGGATCACTTCACCCACAATTACCCCAACCAGGAAGAAGACCGACCTGCTTTCAGGGTTCAGTTTACACATTACTATCCAGCGCCACCTGGTGGTGGGAGACACCATAACCGTGCACCAATGATACAACATTAATGTTACTATACTTCCAAAAGGGGAGACATATGGTAGAAAAGATCCGAATGTCTCCAGACTTCTCACCTTGTCCAGGGTTTGGCAGGAGGATCCCTCTCCCCCGTTTCTAAAGGCCTCACACTTCCGGTCTTCCTGGTTTTCCAGTTCGTCAACATTCACCTCCAGCTCTTCCCCCGAATGACCAACTTTGATCACAGGCGCCGCTGAGGAGGAAGGAACGGTAAATTCTCCTTTAACTCGGATGTTGGGAGGTCAGACCTCTTGTTCATTTGGAATTACCATAAAGCAAATGTCAAAGCAAAGTAAAAGTAGATGCTTGTTCAATGGGTATTGCACCAAGACTTCCACAGTATCAGTTATCAAATTAGTAGTGAAGCTAGAACCATATAAGTAACAATGATTTCACTGTGTGCAGAACTTCTGTACACTGATTTATTAGATAAAAGCAATAGTTTCTTTACTTTCTTTACTGTAAAGAAACAATAGTTTCATCCACTACCCTGGATGCCTCTCGGTCAAAGTATCCAACTATGAAAAAGGCGTGAGCTGGGAACACTGGTCACCTGCAATATGAGCAGCATAGCTCCACAGGAAGGGGGCTTTGTTCATGCACGCCTCACACACCATCTCCTGCAGCTCCTCAGAGTCCACCACGGCACAGCCCAGGTGCTGAGAGGAGGAGACAACAGGCCAACCTTAATAGGCATGGACTCATAATACATTGATGCATGGTTCAGCTACGGCGGATCACTCTGGTTTACAGTACTGCGTGAGACGTGGAATACCAGTGTGCATTGGACTGCATTTATATTAGAGTTCTTCTAACCAGTGAGTGGTCATTCAAAGACCATTACCGTATTGCCTTACATTCATCTGTTCATGCACACATTCACACACCGCCGGCAGTGTCAACCATGCAAGGCGACAGCCAGCTCGTCGTAGGGTGAAGGACACCTCGACACTCAGCTAGGAGGAGCCGGGGATCGAACTAGCAACCTTACGGTTAACAGCCAACCTGCTCTACCTCCTGAGTCACATGCCGCCCTTACATCAACAAGATAGGGACAAGAGACTTACCCTTGTGTGATACCAATCCTCACATATAATGCACTGGATCATCTCATCGTCCACCTAGAGGAGGTTTGAAGGGTTTTGTGAAGACAGTGACATGGTCAGGGAATCATTACAGAATTAAAGGGAAGGGAATATGAGTGTATGATGTCTGTTTCTATATACCTGGTCATCTGCGTCTGGATATGGCCGATCACAGGAGCAGTATTTCCCGCAGAAGTTGTGATTGTATTTGTTTTTTAGATTCAGACTGTCTTTGGTCTATTAAGAAAATAAAGTGTATCAGCAAATGCACATGAAATCCAACAAAAAAGGTTGATTCGACAATATAATAAAATCTCAATAAAAAGACTCACTGGGTTTAGTTGGCAATTGAAGTCCCCAAACTTGTCGTTGCCACAATCACAACGAAACTGTCTGTACAACAAAAAAATGAGATTTAAAAGCTATTTGAACCTACAGTTTATCACGGTGAAGTCCGAGTGGAGAACACTTATTTCTTCAAGAAAATGAATCTTCCATTGGAATACCTTTTGGTATACAGCTCAAAGATGTCATGTCCATCGTGGCAGATGTTTGCGCAGGCCAGACAAAGCCCACCAGGATCCACGCCCGTGGGAGTGCAAGTACTGCAGGCGAACACCGCCTGCCTCTTCACATAGCCCTGCAATGTTTAACAAATAATAAGCCTCAATTAAACGGATACTGGCGCCACATGCAGACATATGAATTACCCCTGGAAGGTACCATTACTGATAAACCGCGTTGGATCAGTACTTGACAAATCGTGCATTTTGTTGCAGAAACACAGCGACGTTTCTTTAGGGTCAACGTTGAGAACAACTGGTATGTGCGAATGCAACACCAGTGCGTAACATGCGTGCAGGAATCCGGGTCTGCTGCAAGTCAGCACTGCGGTCCTTTACCTTAGTGTAAGAACAATGTTCTGGGTCGCTGCCCCCCAACACCGACAGCGCCTCTCTCAGTTCGTCCTCGTCCATGATATCTCGAAAAGATACGATTGCAGTGTCTTCTATATCATCCGACATCGTAGTTCAGAACAAAGGTCCCCGCGGATCGTTTGAACACAACAGTCAGACTGGCTCAGTGTTGACAAACGCCCTTTCCGGGCGGGAGTTGACCACGTGGCGGAAGTGGCGCAGAGTTGTTTTTGTGTCTGGTCGCGCGAAAATAAATCCGGATATAGTAGAATACAACCATGAAGCGATCCAAGTGGACCCACGTTTCGTCTGAATGATGCGATAAACGTGAGAAACGTTTGGTTTACTTGGAGCATTGCATTATAACGTCACTGCAGAGTGGAACTTTACACCCCGCTAACAAAGCGTTTTTGTTTGAGGTTAACGTTATCGAAACAAAATGCAAATGCCTCACACAATCCTGCAAATAGAGTTTAGCTTGACACCCACCAGTCCTGCCGGACTGGTAGTTCTGGTGTTACTGTCGTCTATCCAGTGGATGGCGTCCTTGCAGCATCAACATTAAACTAAATCAAATAGTTGACCTGACAAACCTCTCGATATTTTTTTACGCCCGATAAGCTGCGTCTTAGTTATTTCTTACATTCAAGGTAGCACATTAAATATGGATGACGTATTTTTCAAACGTTTACTCATTTATTTAGGCTTTATGTGGTGATTTAAGCAGTGAACCCATTTGCGCCCCTTGAAGGGGAGCGGCGGTACTGCAGGCTGACAGCGACCCCGTCCACCCGGAATGTTCTCCGTGCACGCCGTCAGTCTGTGTGGATTCCAGGGTTGTGTGCGCCGTGTTTCAGTCCTGACTTGGATGTGAGACGTGGGAACATCTCGACGTGGTTGTAGCCGTACATGTCATCCGTCACCCAGTCGGAAAACTTCCCCGCTAAACCGGACGACCGGAGAATGGGAATCCACCGGAGCTAGTTCCTGAAGAGACGGGTTCAGAAGAGCAGCCAGGTTAGCTTGCACATAGCCTCGATTCCAGCTTGATTTCTAGTAAAACCAGTTTATTATTTTGTTCGTCTACCAACCACCGGTAAAGCACGTTTGTTGAGCAACAGTAGGTCGTATATCAGGACTTCTTCTACGTTTGTTGTGACACTGCCTCAACGAGCTAGCTCGCCCTGTGTTGAACGCAGTGGTTCGTCGTTTGTGTCTCAGTACGCTCTCTTAGCCAGCTAACGATAGCGATGTGTGTTAGCAGAACTCAAACTCACGATACTCAATGAGCTTGGCTGTTAAGGTGTGCTGAAACATTAGGTCGAGGTGTAGGGATACCGCTGATGAACTCTGTCACCAGTGACATGCAGTGGTTTCCCAGTGCCTCCGGACACTCCTGCTAGCGGGGGTCTCGTCTCCGGAACCGCCAGTCAACTTGTTTCCCCTGCTAGGTTCGTGCGGGGATACGGTTTCCTGTTGTCGCCCGTCCGCCCGCGTCCATTCCTCGGTCAAATCATCTTCAGTCCTGGTGAAAATGCAGACCTTCCTCAAAGGCCGGAGAGTCGGGTACTGGCTCAGCGAGAAGAAGATGAAAAAGCTGAATTTCCAGGCCTTCGCCGATTTGTGCAGGTACGCATCCGATATATCTGACACTCCAAGTTACTGATTGCTATTTGATTAATTGTATGCATTCAATATCTTAAGCATTAATTGAATCAAAGCATGTACAGTGTATGTTTTGATGACGTATTTATTGTTCTTACAATCCTTCAGGATTATCAATATATAATTTTTATTCTGGCAAATTATTTATACTCTGGTATTAAATATAAATTATCCAATAATTTTTAAATGTCTATTATAATATATAAAAAAGAGAGGCTTATTACGATCAGTGTGTAATGCCTTTACACCCTTTAACCTTTATAGCACAGGGTGCTTATTACTTATCAGTCAATAATGCTCCTTTAGCGTTTAAAGGTAGGACTGTTAATGTTAAGTGGAGGTGTAACGACCACACCTTCATCTCATACCATTGTTTTTGTTGATGAGAGAACAGGAATAGTTAGAGTAACCCAAGATGCTAATGCTCCATGAATTCCTTTCAGTGAATGGCTAGTATCTACTGAATCACATCCCACCAAATCTTAAGGCCCTTCTATGTTCTAATCTAGGTTCTAGTATGACCAGTGCAAATGTATACATATTATGCTAGTTGCATGGTTCATATAGATAGATTTACCCCATGTAAACAACATCACAACAGTTGTACAATAAATGATTATGATTATTGACACTGGCTTTGCCTTTTTATACCAACAACTCTAAGAAAGTACACCTCAGCTTGTATTGGCTTGTACAGCTTACACAAGCTATTGGGGGTTATGCTTTTGACTGCAGTTTTTGTACATACAAACTGTAGTGTACAATTTTGCAGTTGTGCAGCTCCAGCCACATTTGTCTCCCCATGCTGAGGCATAGCTATGACATTCTGGTCAAAGGCATGTGTTTACAGTATCTCGCTTCCCTGTACCCGATGTGGGCCATGGGAGGGGGCGTGGCCTGTTCTAATGTATGTTATCTTGCCAAGTAATAGCCCATCACTCTGTGCCGGAGTCACATGATGTTGCATAAGGGGTTGTAAACTGGGGCATGGATTTGATCAGTAAGACAGGGGAACTATACTGTGCTGCTTGACAAAGTCCCCGTATCGTGTATGTACAGCATGTATGACATGCATGCATATGCGGTATCCTTCCTGGGTCTTATCGGTTCCTTCCTAACCTGGTCTGAAGATGTACAGATGATATAGGAGTTCCTCGACCACACAAGCGTCATATCAGACGGTGACCATGCCTCGGTGCACCTGTCTTGTGTGGAACCCTTCAGTGGGTTAAGCCCAGCGAGGAATTTGGATTGAGAGGGCACATTGTACACATTGTGGTATTATAATCCACAGCATTTCTTTAATCCATTAATATACCTCTGGCCAACTGGAATCCCTCTCAACCGTGTGTGTGTGTGTGTGTGTGTGTGTGTGTGTGTGTGTGTGTGTGTGTGTGTGTGTGTGTGTGTGTGTGTGTGTGTGTGTGTGTGTGTGTGTGTGTTATATTATATTAGCTGGCATTACATAGAGGGGAACCATATTGAAGAAGTGCAGCTTTAGAGAGAATTGGCAATTTTCCCATTGTTAGAACAAGTAGAATCAGATTTCTATTGCAAAAGAAAGAGTACCAAAAAGCCCTCTGGTGTGTTCACATGTCAAACACATGCCTTTCTCTAGTTCTGTTTTTCTAATGGATTTCCCCTGTTTCATACCACGCTGTTCATTCAAAGTCATCCTCAAGAGGAAGGAATATATGGAACTTGGCTTACCTCCATGCGCTTCCCTCATACACTGTATGTGCTGAAAATAGATACCTGTTGTTTCTATATGTAGAGGACCCTTCCGACACAGCCAACATGTCTCAATCGCCAGCCCTTGGCTTAATTCATTGCTATTGTAAACTTGGGACCAGGGGCCAGCTGCTATGCATTATTAACAGTTCAGTGCTTAACCTCAAGTGAGAAGGACAATGTGCTTATGGTGTAGACACTTGAAGGAGTATCCTTCTGACACCTTCATGCTTGTCAATAAGCAATTTAGGGAGACTAGATTTAAGACGTTTACTGTAGTTCCCTGGAACTCAGCCCTGTTTTAACTTGATCAGATGTGCGGGTTCATACACACATCACTGCTATGATGGGAGTTCAACTTTCCTTTTAGACATCGTTCTTTTTTGGCGTGAATCTGAAATGACGAGCCTTCCCGGAGGACGTCGGTGCTGTCCTGTACAGCTGTACGTCGGTGCTGTCCTGTACAGCTGTACGTCGGTGCTGTCCTGTACAGCTGTACGTCGGTGCTGTCCTGTACAGCTGTATGCAGGGAGATCCCCGCTGGCCATGAAAGGACGGGTGATGTCGTTTTAAGGCATCATCACTGGGTGTCCATTCATAACACAGCCTCCCCGGTTCCCAGTTTGGGGCTCATCATGCTTAGGTCTAATCATAATATGCCCCCTTGGACCGCTCCCCTCTGCGTTATCGGGCTCTTCAGAAAATATTGTTACTGGCTCCTGTCGGGAGAAGGCCATTAAACAGCCCTGCGGTGGCGGTTTTTAGGGTAGGGTAGTCTTAAGGAAATGTATGCTGATGTTCCGTTAAGACACGCCTACGCCTTTCCAAACCTAATTCATTGCTTCGTATCCAAACCGTCTTGTAACCAGTGTTCCTGTACTAGTTTGAACAGATACTTTGTAGGTATCCTACTAATCACATGGTGTGGCTATGTCGGTACGCTTCGCGTTTTCTTATTTTTCCTCAAAGCCTAAACAAAATGGTTTGGCCCTGGCGTGCCGCTCTGTTTAGTCTTTTCTTTATCCCGCCTCTGTGTCGAGGCTTTGCAACAACATCGGAGAGCAGACAATCCCCCTATATATCAGAGCTGGGATGAACCGAAGGCCCCGTCTACAATAAACAGGCCAGCTGCAGTATTAAGTATCAGCATTGTGCTGAGGCCCTGTGGGGCGGCTCCACTGGGGCCCGGGGCGGGGCGCTAACCAAGTAACCACCGGGCCCCGTGGTTGGGGGCTGTTGGGTGTGGGTCTTTTGGTCTTGCTCTGTCAGAACACCTGTTGTTGTCCGTGCAAGTCAGCCGCATTATGTTGACTCTGGGTTGTTTTAGCAGCAGTACAGAGTGACATCAACCCTTTTTACATTCTTCAGCCTAAAATGATTTTGTTGCTCATGGATTCAGAGCACCCCGTGGGCGTGCCAGCATCCAACAGATCTGAACACGCCTAGATCAAGTCTGGTTCGTCGCGTGGTTATAAAAGGGGAATGTGTTTTTTGTAGGACGCGTAGAATAGAAGAAACTTGGATCTTGAATCAACGATACAATATTATGTTTTTTTTTATTGTTTACTTTTTTAAACAAAAGCAGAATCATGGCTATACTCCATATAAATGTGATTTTTGTTTTTTGTTTTTACAATACAATGAAGAATAAACCTGTAGCATAGAATGAAAACCAAATATATATGGAAATGTGGAAGGCACTTAGCTGATGGTTTTTTGGGCTCAACCCCGGTTCTCACTCTACTACCTGTTGCCAAGCAACCTTTTCTTTTTGCCAAAACTAAGAATCCCTCAGCTGTCCGTGAAAAGTAGAGTGTGATCTAGTCCAAAAAACATTAATAATATTTATGCATTCGTATCGTCCTGTTTTGAAATACAAGTTAATAGTCATGATGCTAATCAGGAAAATATGTAATCTTATGTTAAAATTATATGTAACATTCTTTCATATCAGAATATTTCCCCACTCATATTTTTCTTTTTTCTTTCAGGAAAAGAGGAATTGAAGTTGTTCAGGTAAGGTGCCACCTAGTCTCCTATTGTCTGATAATCACTGTTTGTTATCAATGACTTATGGCCCAAAAAATTCAGACCGACCTACACACTAATGATTATCAATCCAATATAGAAACGCACTGCATTGGATTCATCAGCAAGCAACATGGCATCCAAACACTGATCTCTTCATCTCCTTCCCAGTGCTCTACTTCATCCTCCATGTCTGTTTTTCTACCGTCTGTGCCTCGGGAGTTTATGCTCCATTTTGGTCATGATGTATTCTGCACACCCAGACAGAACTCTCTCCTGGGAATAGGCCCCAAGTTACAGGGCTTTGTTTCCCAGTATGTACTCGGCTTCTCCAGGACAACCAGCAGACCCTGCAGCAGAAGTCAGCGGTCCAACAGCCGCAGCTGCTGTGTCTAAAGACTCAGTTATGGTTCCACGTCGACGCAACGCAATGACCACGCAGACACGTGAACCTGTTTTGGTTCTGCGTCGGGTTTTAGCGAGATGACCAATCACAGCCCTTGCTGCTGCGTCGCCTCGACGAACAGTTACAATTTTTGTAACGGTCTGTAAACCCCCTTGCGTTGCGTCGATGTGGAACCATAACTAAGCCTTCAGACCTGTTGCCCCTGTGTCTCAGACATGGTGCCCCCTTGTCTCAGACATGTTGCCCCCTTGTCTCAAACATGTTGCCCCCGTGTCTCAGACATGTTGCCCCCGTGTCTCAGACACGGGGGGACAGGGCTGCAGTCCACATGCATGTCAACATTGGGAGCATTAGGATGTGAAGCTTTATTTTAGTGTGACGAGTGGAAGTTCGCACTACACACTTATTGTATGTTGTACGGTCCTTCCTTGCACTTAAAAATAGTACTTGGCATTGTGTAGCATCTTATCATAGTTATCTTTGTTGTATACGGGGAATGGGTTAACCTAGCAATTGTTAGGGCTTGGTACTTGTTTCTATGAACATCCTTACTGTAATGGTAGCGATATATTGCTTCATCAAATGTCAATGTAAGTTCTTGGGAAATTGCTGGTGTTCCAGACTTGCTGCGGATTGGGCTCCGGAGCCTCTGCCGGTTAGGCCGGTCGATGGTATATGCTTTGAAGTCGCCTTCACCACCGGTCCTACCGATGGACCAATAGTTCAACCATTTGAATGCTGTGGCCTCAACATGCAAGGCCGATGTATCGGGCTGTTGCTCGCCATCACGATAAAGTAGAGGGTGTTTGATTATGGAGATGGAGAGCGAGGTCATTGACAGGGTGATTTAGTTATCTTGAGGCTTTCATATCCTGAAAGATAAACAATGTATATGGTTCGTTTTTCTTATGTAATGTGAAGGATTTCCTGCAGAAAATGTGTTGGTTAAATTGGTGTGGATTGCCGTCAGACCGGGGGGGCTGCTAAACAACATTGTCAAATAACTGAAACAGTAGTTAGGGCGGCAGGCGTGTGTTGCTGAGGCGGCTGCCTAACTGTACAGTGCTGCGGCAAACCCTGACGTGTGAAGAGAGATTACGTTTAATTGTTCAGATGTAGTGTTGGCTTTTTATTGGAATATTTCCTGTTCTAGAATATTCCCCGAATGAATCCCACAAGCACAGACCTTGAGGCCTGATAGATCGGTCAGCCTTGGCTACCCAAGGATTTCATGATTTAGATCAGTCACTTCACACGTTACTCTCTCTGAAGGATGTTAAACCGCATACAAGGGTATGGCTTACCTCAGAAGGAAGAGTGGGTTGACTTGTAACCGGAAGGTTGCTAATTCGACCCCTGTCTCCTTTGAGTGTCGGGGTGTCCCTGAGCCAGACACCTCACCCTAGCTGCTCCTGGCGAGCTGGCTGTCGCCTTGCATGATTGACTCCACTGTCAGTGTGTGAATGTTTCTATGAACTCTAGGTCGCTTTGCTAAATGCCCTAAATGTAAATTTATAAGGTATCAGGCCTTGAGTGTGGTGGCAGCGTCGTACCCCTACCACCCCAAACCATGAAGAACCACCTAAATGGTGTCGTGCTAGTTTGACCGCTCTCCCTGAGATGCATCTGTATCTACCTTGCCAGGGCGGAGCAGTGAGTATACCTCCGTATTTATAACGCTGTGTTTCAAACCTCTGGAGGATTGGTTGGCGGTGGTTATGACATCATGTTTTGCAAATCGTGGCTAAATTCGTCCGCCCCTGGGAGCTCATTTGACGTTTCCATTTGTAGCGTGGGAACAACATCTGTATGTTATCCATAAAAAAGGGAGAAATAAACAGGACAGTAAAGATAACATTAATTGTGCAACATTCGTTGATGAACAAAGTGATGACCAATAGAGCTCTTTCAACATTACCAGTAAATATACACTGTCATGTAATGGCTTGACAGTTCAGCATTTTCGGTTTTCCCTGTTTCCTGTGATCCATCCATTGCTTTGGATGAGTTCATCTTTGGGACCCACAGTGGGCAGCCTCCGACTGGGACGCCCGTTATCTCCCTGCAACACCAGCAGAGAGCGGGGTGAATGTCTGCCTGTCTGTTTAATTACGCAAAGAAATCCTTTCATTGAGTTACAGTGCTAAGTTAGCGACCGAAGAAAAAGGTAGACCACTTCGCAAAATCGAGATTACCAAAAGTAATGGCAACGTCAGTGTTGTGGGTGCTACATGGTTTGCTAGGTACTTATGGCTTACTGGTAGCATTACTAGCAATCGACTGTATTGCTGGCCCTGTTTGCTAATGAATAATGGCAAATCTCCACCGTGGGCTGTTCATGGTTTCCCTGATGTGAAAAATCTTGATAGGGCAACCAAACGCCACGACTAGTGTCAAGTTCAAGTTGGTGCTGCTATGCGACTTTCCTTGCTAGGCACCATGCCTATAGATCAGGTTGAATCTAGAATAATGTTCTCATTCTTTTACTAGTTTGTTACTCTGACCGTTCTGTTTGATATTGTGGAAAGGGTGAATGATTCAGAGCATGATGCATTTTAAATGGCATCACTTTTGGTCAGTCTTTTCTTAAAACAATTGTTTTAAGAAAAGTTGTTTTATTTTACTGAAAATAAACATAGCTAAATTACAACCAATAACTTCAGTCATTGAGGGCAAAAATAGGCCCAGATTTTTTATTTACTTTTACAAATCAAGAGTAGGCCTGATTTGAAAATTGGGCTTTGCATCCTTTCCTTCTGCCCTTGTAGTCCATTTCAAAGACATGCTGCCCACCAGCTTTCAAATTACAGTGATGTCACGGGTGGGTTTGTATCAAATGTATTCACATAACTATCCCTCCATACTATTTTGTAGTTCACCAAAACACCCTGAAACAACTTGAGTCTCACATTCTTATGCCACCATACACCAATAGTGCAAGCAGGCCAATGGCAACCAAGAGCACAGTCCTTCCTCCCTCACTTTAAAAACGACCAGCCTCCACTGATGTCCACTGATGGGCCGTATGTCCACTGATGGGCCGTATGTCCACTGATGGGCCGTATGTCCACTGATGGACTCTATGATGGACTCTGTGATGGACCGCATTTCAACTGGTGGGCTGTTTCTCAATTGGTGGGCTGTACGTCTACTGGTGGACTGTATCTCCACTAGTGGACCGCACTGATGGGCCTTATGTCCACTGGTGGACTGTATCTCCACTGGTGGACCGCACTGATGGGCCTTATGTCCACTGGTGGGCTGTATCTCCACTGGGGGACCGCACTGATGGGCCTTATGTCCACTGGTGGACTGTATCTCCACTGGTGGGCTATACGGCCGCGTCCAATAGCAGCCTAATAGCTGTGGACCCGGGGCTATGAGCTCATGAGAACATTCTGTCAAGATTATCTTGCTCGGCTCTGTCACCGAGTGAGTCCAACCGTTCAGAGCCGGTACCATATCGGAACCATATCACTTACATGCATGCCCAAACAAAGCTTTTGACTTATTATCTGACTATGCATAAGTGCTTGGGATGTTAAAGTTAATTCATCGTCCCTTGCCATTTCTCAGCCGTATATTAAACTGTGGTCAAAGCTTTTTTCATAACTTTACGAGCTAATACCATGTTTAACGTGGATGTCTACTTTTTATATTTTAAATATATGCACAATGTCTGCATACTTTTTGACACAAAGGCTTCCAGTCAAAATGGAGAGGGAGAGGAGAGCGAAGTCCTTGGACAGCCAAGTCATTCACTCAGCCCCGATCATACAGTAGAGTATAGACTATAGACGCCACAACAAAGCACTCAGGCTCCATGTGTGTAAACCAGTGTGACCCATACATAAGGAGCGCAGTGTAATCATCAATATTTCATCAGCACAAACCGCTTTTACATCATCTAAGAATCTGAACATTCCCGTCTCATTCTCCTGACCTGCATCTCAATCCCTTGCTGTAGTAACAGCTGCTACCATTTTATGAAGCAGAGTGGTCCCTGGTCAGACATCCGGGTGCATCCGTGTTTTATACGGTTGGTGTTTTACTCGTAGGCAGCCGACCGCCTGTTTGAATGCAACCTAGAGGCTGAAATCTGATAGGTCATCAAGGCAGAGCCATGAGATGGCGCGTCTGTGGGGCCTGCTTGTTGTGGTATACATCATAGATACTACTAGGTAGTAGGGTACGCTGTGAGCTGAAGTACTTGGGCTCAAACATGGATCCGTAGTCAAAAGGACACAGAGATGAGAATGTGAAGACGCTCTCCAAACCCTGACTCCCTCCTGTCCCTCACTAAATCCCAGCCGAGGCATGACACGGTTGACGAGGAGGAATCAGTTCTTCGTCCAACGTTGTTAAATCTCCATTTTTGCTAGGCCTCTGATGGCAGTGGGCGATTGGGGGGGACGTACTGGACCGTCGCTCCCTTGCCAACCGAGCCTGCTGGGCAGCATCGCATGAACCACAGACCCGCTTTGTAACGGAGCCTCTGGGTAAACGCTGGCTTGGCACCATCCACCCTGCCTCCATTTCCACTTGTCCTCTGCTTTTGTCTTCTAAACCTGAGCAGGGCCGCCGGCGCTTTGGCACGACAGCTGCTTTCTTCCCTCCCTTTTGTGTCGGGTCGTTCTGTTCACTCTCATTTAAGAAAACGTCCAAACAGAAAAATGTGTTTAGCTAGCCCCCCGCCTCGTCATCGTGCGTCTCCAGTCTAGATTAACTTGTGGTTAGCCTAATGTACTCCTCTGTGATGGGTATCCATGGTGATGAAGGCTGAATGTCAAATACCTCATAAGCTTCGGTACCAGGGAGGGTGTCTGCTGAGAGACGTCTCATTATTCGATAGCCTCCAGGGGAGCCCATCAGAGCCGCATTCAGCCAAATTAGCTCCATGTTTGACCCAGCACTCATGATTTAGCAGGAGACTCGGTGCTAGGCTTCTTTCCTCCATCTCTTCGGTTCAGTCTGTACTTCATGAGTTGTGGCCCCAGGCCCCATTATCTCTGCTGCATGGAGGTTCACTAACACAAGTGTGTCAGGGGTCCGCACGCCATCCAGCATAATCATTCATCACGTCTCCCGCTGCACTCTGAGCACACGGTATTTATCCACACAGATTAAAGAAGGGAAGATAAGGTCGGCCGGCTACATGGGAACCGCCGGGAGGCAGGGGAGAGACGGGGACAGGGTCCTCTGCCCTCCCGTCCTCTCAGAGACATCGTGGAAAGTGGACACTCAGCTAGTGTGTGGTCCCGCCAGGGACAGGAATGGTCATATATGGCTCTCTGTGTTTGTCTTTTGATCAGAATCGGCTGTGTTGGATCTCCCAGGGGGGCCAGCCAAAGCCCTCGGTGGAGCTCGATAAAAGCTGGAAATGTATTCCTTCTGACCCACCATCCCTCCCCACGTCTTGCTGTGCTCTCCAGGCAGTCCATCAGTGCCCCAGCGCACCCGGACCCCCCCCCCCCCCCCCAGAGGGACGTGCAGGGAGATCATCTGACATTCCTGCTTTTAGCATTCAGCAAATCCCCCCCCATCCACAGGCACTTCACCCCTGGGTTCCTGAAAGAGCGCCGCGGCGACGTCACTCTCAATCCCCGTAGGGCGAGAACAGCTCATCCCCTCGTAGGTGCCCTCTCCGGTGGACAATGACCCCACCACAGAGCACGTTGGTTTGGCCTGTTATGTGGTGTAAGCGGGAGACTAAATAGTTAAATAAGAGTTAAATGGTATACGGAATGCATTTATACAACGCTTACTAACCAGTGGCCACTCAATGCGCTTTGCAATATTGCCTAACATTCACCCATTCATGCACCCACTCCCAGACCGCACGCTGCTGCTGCTATCTCCCGTCTCCTCTGGTAGGCACGGCAGTGTTGTTGTTGAACACCATGGATGCAGTCTGCATGTTGCGACAGGATGGAGTTTTATGGATGTTGACTTTTCAACACACGGCTCTCAGGGTGCGAGCAGTGTGGGTTTCCTCCTCCATCACATTTCTAAACCCTTCTTTGTTCGCTTGTCATGTCTGAGGCTTTTTAACCAATAGGTCGTACCATTGTCTCGACTCACTCGCTAAAGCGGGATTTTTGCATTGTTTAACCTTTTTAAATAGATTTATTAAAGGGCTTACTCAACACTAGTTAGTAAGGCAGATGTTCTATAATCCTGGTGTAAAACATGTTGCTACTGGACGGATGAGATCAGACCTCAGGCAACCTTGCCACTAGGGGTGGGAATCTCTTGGCAACTCAAGATTCTATTTGATTCCGATTATGAGGTCAAAGATTTGATTCTGAAGCGATTATCGATGCAACATTTTTTTTATGTACATTTCGAAGCGTGATTTTCAAAAAAATATTTTCTAATCTCTTCCTACATTTGTGATGATCATTAACGACATCAACAGATGAATTTACTTATCTAATATTTCATAAGAGAGAAAGCTTTTGTCACAATTATGACTTTCTATGAACAATGCAATAATCAATGCAGCTTGCATTATAACACAATATGGAAGCATGCAAAAAATAGGTTTCAGTTTTATTTTCTTTCTAATCTTTCTTTTCTATGTCATTAAAGGAAAAGCTGCTCTTGAATTAGAAGTAGTTCTTGTGTCTGGCTGTGAGTTTGCGCGCATGCTATGCGTAGGCTGAATCGCAATCGTGTCAAGACAAATCAGATTTGCCAATACACACTGAAAATAAATTCAATAATTTTAAAATAACAAAAATGATCCCTCTCTGGCGAACAGAATGTTGTAGCGAGAATCGCGATGCATCGAAGAATCGATTATTTTTCCCACCCCTACTTGCCACCAGGGAAACCAAATGAGGCAGATGTCTTCATACTGCGTTACAATTCATTAATCTGCTGTAGTCAAAATAGCATGTTTAGGGACATCAACCTTTAATGAGGAAATTCTCTGACACCGATGCCGTTTTAACAGGTCATTGACATTCAGATACGCTTAATCGGTGTAGAAACTTGCATTCTATTTCTGCCTCATGACTCATAATTTCACATAGAACGACGTCACTCAAACCCCCAGATAAGAGATCATTATCACCTCAGCAGAATCCTGCCCTCAGTCAGTTCCTGTGTGCCCGACACAGAAACGGGTCAGATGTTTCACGGCGTCTGATTCACTTATTTATCGACTTGGAAGCTTCGACCAAGGGTTAACTAATTAATGATCTGGCCATCACTTCTTCTGGGATGATTAACCAGCCCCCATTGACTCTGGCTCTCGCCCCCCCTTCAGCCAACAGAGCTGTACGGGTTTACAGCCGGGCCCAGGCCTCCCATTGATAACAGCCCGTGTAGCTAAGGCGTGGTGGCGCTGGGTCTGCCGTACAAAGGGGGATCTTGTTAAAGGAATCCTCCTCCAGTCTGAGCTCTTGTTGATGCAGGTGCTGCCTAACCATCCCGTTGTGAAAGGTAATCTGCTAATCACCTGTTCACAGATTAGCCAGGCATGGGCCACAGGTACAGCCCTGTTACGTAAGCGGCCTAGCACACTCAAAGCGAGCTGAACGTGACTAAGAAGCACACTAGCAGTAGTAACAATCCGGGAGCAGATGTTTGTTGTGGGTTATTTGTTATGGCTACAGAAACGATTGGCTCATAGGTTCAGTGAGTCAGCACAGGCCGGTGGGTTGGCTCCAGCGTCCTGGGTGTAGATGAGCGCTCGGTCTGTCGCTGGTCTACTGAACACCCCAGGGTCCTGGCCCAGGACTACCCTCACCTTACATGTCTGATGGATGTCATAGAAACGGTCCAGAAGCATCTTTCTAACATGAAGTGAAACCGCCCTGGCGCCCCACCTGAACGTGTTTTCCTGTTGTGTTTAATAAACTGTAGCCGGTCTCCAAGGGAACAGGAGTCGGTTTGTATTTATATTTCAGATCAGCTGAGCACTTGAGGCGTGAATTGTTTTCATTGCCAACATCCCAAATAAACAACTTTTGCCTGTTTTTAAATTCATGAATGACGACTACCTTAACGGAAAACCTCCCACCAGTTACAGCCTCGCGTCACCTCAGCTACACCAGAAGAACTTAAACGAGTACCAAAAGTACATTGAACGGATAATATATTTATTTACCACGAAACAATACGAAGACAACTGTAGAAGAAACACAACATTGAGATGGAGGGGGCACTGGTGGTCTTTCATCAGTGGCCTTCATACACCACCTGCCCCAGCAATCAACACATGCAGCACTAAATACTAATTAAGTTATGAACTCAGAACCAGAAAAGACAGGACTGAGGCAAATAGTAAAACTGTTTAGAACCAAACCCAACAACAAGGCTTCACTGTTGGTCGTGAGTCGTGACGCATCATCACAGTATCATAAAAGAAGCTACTTTGTTTTTGCTCTTGAACGTGTTGCCCACATCCTGGAAGCCTTGACCTTTAACCCCTGACTGTCCGTCCCCCCCCCCCCCCCCCAGCTGGACCTCAACCTCCCCCTGGAGGAGCAGGGACCCCTGGACGTGATCATCCACAAGCTGACGGATCTCATCCTGGAGGCCGACCAGAACGACTCGCAGGCCGTGCTTCAGGTGCAGAGAGTGCAGGTAGGATGGGTTCCGCTCAGCAAAAGAGGGCAACATGTGTGAACAGAACATGTGTGGATGCAGTGGGTGTACACATTCTATGCATTAATGTAATGTGTCGGAAATCCCATGTATTGTTGGGAGCATACAAAGTATACAAAATACAGAATTTGATGGGAAGAAGATTCTCTTTCATCTCTTTCAACACTCAACAACGCTTGAAGCCAGAAACTGCTTGCAGCCAGGCTTGGTTTTGACTCCACAACGCGTTGACTCTTTTCCAAACAGTACTCCTACTTTAGTCTATATCTGTTGCAATAACCATCATATAGCAGAAATATCTACCCTGACATCAGCGCACAAAGTAGGACACACGAGGCAGGACTGCTTGGATCTACGGTAGCTCGCTCGAGATTTCTGCTGCCGTCTTCCAGCCTCCAAAAAGAAGCAGTTCCTATTCCTAAATGTGTTGAAGCCGGACGGATGATTAGATCAAATGGGTTGGATTACATTTTTGTTTTATAAAGAATATCTGTTATTTGTTGCTGAGACTGACATTTGGTGGTAGATTAGATCAAATGCGTTGGATTACATGGTATTAATCCTAGACATCTGGTTTTTAAACAATCAATTTATTTTCAAATGATAGAGCATATACGAGACAGTGGGCCCTGTAATGAACTGTCTTTATATCTCCAGTCTACATTTTCACTTTTATCGTAAGCTACCTCCAAATATATTGTCACCTGGTTGGGATTCACAGAAAAATCATATGAGGCAATTCTCAGCATACCTGCTGAAGGCGGATGCTAATTTGTATCTCAAATAGATAATTCACCAAGAAGTCAGGTACTAGGCCAACACGAAGAACCTTGTGAACCAGTGAACCTCATGCTATCCGAAGACCATCATGCTGGTGTTGTGCTGCTTCAGAATGCCGTGAGACGTGAATGATTGTCGCAGGAACTTCTATCAGTCTGTCGTGTCACAGCTCCGACCGTGGTTGGGTCTTCACACTTTTAAAATACACTTGGTATGAAAATGAATTTCCACATCTCAGGATCACACATCTCCCTCTCTGCCTCCCCTCTCCTTCTCTCTCTCGCTCTCTGTCCATCTTTCTGTCTCTGCCTCCCCCTCCCTCTCCCTTTCCTTCTCTATCCTTTTCTCTCTCTCTCTCTCTCTCTCTCTCTCTCTCTCTCTCTCTCTCTCTCTCTCTCTCTCTCTCTCTCTCTCTCTCTCTCTCTCTCTCTCTCTCCCTCTGATCCTTTTATGACTCAGAGGAGCTGTGAAGCTGGTCACTTAGTCACTCAGTCCCTTAGTGACTAGGACTATTTGGTATGTGTTACCTCAATATTTACTTAGGTATTTCCTTAAAGGGATGGTCCATATTTCTTATTGTCTTGTTGGCTTAAGTCCTTCAGGATTCTGACATTGAATTCTTTGAGGATGTAATCATTATCTATGTTCTCGTACGTCATACGTTCATCGAAACGACAAAATCAATCCATTAGTTGCAGACCTGGCCCCCTTTTAAAACACATTGGACCCCGGTCGGATGGAAACGGCTCCGTGCCAGCCACCATTGGTCTACTCCGGGCCCCTCCTCCTCTGCTGGCCCGGGCTGACTCAGTCTCCCCAGCAGGCTGGAGGCTCGTAGCAACAGGGTAGGGGGACGGCCTGTTCCGCCAGGAGGCTGGCTCCGTCCAAGGCCCATTAGAGGTGAACCTGAAACCTCGGGTGCCAGTGCCGCTCATCATTCAGAGCACATCAATGCCGTGTGCAGAGGCTGTTGGAGGGGGAGGGGGGGGGGGGGGACTGAGGTGAGGAGCTGAGGGGAACTTTGAACCGGCCGGCGGGCGGGACGTTTTATGGTTTTATTGGGACATTATCAGGAAGGTGAGGCTTTGCTTCCCTCCAAACCTAAACCAACAATGACCGCAAGATGTGCACATGTTAGGTTTTGGGGAAATTAAAACACGCCGTAGACAGGCCATAAGGTCTACTGTAGGGTCTCAGAATGGGTCGGAAGAGTAATTAAAATGATACCATGTTTCAAATATGAATTGGGCAATAAAGAGGGCCTGAACACGATGACTTGTCTCCTGTTGTTTGGATCTGCAGACCAGGGGTTAGAATGTAAAGGAGGTTGAACACGAGGCATGCCTCTCCCTCCTTCCCTCTGCTAGTAAAACATCACTCTGTTCCTCAATCACTCTGAGGAACAGCGTGTATCACTGCTCACCTCCCCGCCTAGAAACCTAAATGTCTTGTCCTTGTGTCTGAACCACTGTTCAGCCCTCGGTCCTCCGCCGCAGCCTGCTCCTCCAAACTACAGGCAGATTAATTTGGGTCGCTTATTTCTCCATGGGGTTTTATTTTTTGTCCTCAGTCCGTCTTACATATCGCCCTGACAGGCTCTGATCAATGCCACGCAGCAGGAAATCCTACAGATGGCTCCTCCGTCTCGGGGACAAACCTCCAGGCTTTGTTTAGAGGCCACGTGCCAAGGGCGGTGTGCTGCCTGGAGGCATGGGGCCTGGGCTGCGTCTGCTGGCGCCGTCGCCGCCGCCGCTGGCTCCTGTCAAGCAGACCCGGATCAGTGTGGACACCTGGTGGTTTACATGCTGTGACGCAATGCACTGAGGATGTCGTGTGAGGAGTGGGGCGCCCGGTCGGAGCCCAGCGGCTGTGCTGCGTGCCTTTAGAAGGACTAATAAAGTTAGAAAATGCACTTTGCATTTTAGGTGGCGGCCTGAGCAACACACGCCCTGCCGCCCTAACTATGTTGTCAAAAAATAAATAAATGAAAATGTTTAGTTTTTAATATTTTCAAAGTTGAAACAAACAAATCCTTTAATTGTGTCTTATTTCAGTTGTTATTTTTACAATGTTGTTTAGCACTTTTCTTTTAAATATTTGTTAAGTCCAAATTGCACAAATTCTTTTACTGTTCCTGTTTCAGTTGTTATTTTTTGACAATGTTGTTTAGTAGCCCCCACCCGTTTTGACAACAAACCCACCACCTTACCTAAGACATTTTCTGCGGGAAACCCTGGGAGGGTTGGGGTGGGGGGGATTTGTGTATAAGGGAACATATTTGAAGAAGACGGCTGGGTAAGGAGTGGTTTAAGGGTCTGGTTACGCAAGAAATAGAAGGGATAGGAACGACCTCGTCCGACAACAACCTGCCTCTCAGGCAAAGGATGACTGGCCTCATGTGACACGCACACAGACACACACAAGCACACAGGCGTACACGCACGCACATACACATGCATATACACAGGCACAAACGCACACAGGGCACATACTTGCAGTTAAGCCCCTTGAGGGTTTGCTTGAAGAAGCACTTCAAACAAACAACCACTGCTGTGTGAAGGAAACGTCTCCCTAACTGCACTGCTTGGGATTTGAATGCATTGCGGGAATGACCTACCCCCAGTTAGTAACATTCAGAATATGGAAAATGCAATGGCTTTGGGTCATCACCATTGTGTAAACTTCCTTCCCCGATGGACGGTGACTGAACTGGCATCTATTTAGTGAACAACGTTGAGATCGTCGCCTCAACATGTCATCTCAAGCTTGCGTGTGGGTCTGGCTTCAATGTGTTTCGACGTGTGTTTTTCAGGACTACATGGAGGCCCACCCCGAGACCATCATCCTGGACCCCCTCCCTGCCATCCGGACCCTCCTGGACCGCTGCAAGTCCTACCAGCTCATACACAAGATAGAGGACTGTATGCAAGGTAGGCAGTACACTCCCACCCACTAACCCTAACCCAACTGGTCCCAGAGCGTGGTGGACCCACCTAGTCCCAGCTGGGGGGGGTCACCAGACCCTGGAGGGCCCTCCTAGTCCCAGCTGGGGGGGGTCACCAGACCCTGGAGGGCCCACCTAGTCCCAGCTGGGGGGGGTCACCAGACCCTGGAGGACCCACCTAGTCCCAGCTGGGGGGGTCACCAGACCCTGGAGGGCCCACCTAGTCCCAGCTGGGGGGGTCACCAGATCCTGGAGGACCCTCCTAGTCACAGCTGGGGGGGTCACCAGACCCTTAACGTACACTGTAGAGTTTTGGTCGTTTTTTGGAGTTGAGAAAGTCGGCAGGTTAGGTGCGGAGTAGACCCTTTTCCAAACATCCTCAGAGGACAGGGGTGTCGCTCTGCATGTCAATCAGGAGTCTGCTCTTTTGACGTGCCGGCCCATCGGTAGAAGACTTCACTGGGGAAGACATCTCACTCTGAACACGGACGATGTGCCCTGGTGCATGAAGGTGGCAGAGCATAATGTGTGTTATGAGTTGGTTGTCCTGCGATGGCACCTCTGTGAAACGGTTCTATCGCGCTGGAATCAGAAGTGTTTGGACGTTCTGCTTGAGGATGCAAGTCCATGCAACGGTCTCAAAGGGACGTCCGTGAGAGTGTTTGGTTGTGCGAGTGCCGGGGCCTGTTCTCCATGTGCACGGCACTGCAACACTAGTTCTCTGTCAGCCTCCATCAGCATTACTACACAAAAACGCCGACAACTCTGGATTGTGATCCGAAATAGCAGGCGAGCCGGAGTGAACCTGCGGCACATGTGTTATTAATGAACAGGAACTGAGAATCTCTGCGTCTCCTCTCCAGGCCCAGAGTAAGAGAGCGGCGGAGTGGAACCACACTCTCAGCAGATTGATGGGGCCTGCTGCTTCCGAGCCCAGGATTTATCCCCGGCCCGACGTAGCTCTCGCATCACAAATTGTATTTTTCCCCCCTCGGTGTGACAGCAATTCATCTCCCCTCACTCTCCTGTCTGAACCTTGCATGAACCCATGGGCCCTGTGGGGGGGAGAGTGTGTACATGTGTACGTGTGTGTATGCCAAATGTTTGTGTGTGCGTGTGTATGCCGAATGTTTGTGTGTGCGTGTGTAGGTTGAATGTTTGTGTGTACGTGGGTGCAAGCCGAATGTTTGTGGTAGTGTGTACGTGTGTGTGTGTGTGTGCTTGTATGTGTGTGTGTTAGAGAGAGTGTGTGTGTACGTGGGTGTATGCTGAATGTATTTGTCTGTGTGTGTGTGTGTGTGCCCCCTCGTTTGGCCCCGTTAGCACCTATCCCTGTCACCGGGTCTATAAACGTGGGGCCAATTTCTGTTGGCCGAGCAGAGTGATGACAGGAGGTGAGCAGCAGGAGCAGACACGCCCCCCCCCCCCCCATTATACACACACCGCCTACACACCTTGTAAACACACCTGGGACTCGTCGTCCGCTTCTTAATATTTCCTCCCAACATGGCAGGGAAATGTTGTTACTCCACCGTATGACAACGGACACACACGCACGCACACAGGCACACACACACACTTACAGGCAGACACACACTTACTTACAGGCACACACACACCCCCTCTGTATGTTCACCAGAAGAACTCCTACTTCTCGTCAGTGGAACAGACATTTTACACTGTCTGCAGTTTATTTGAAAATAACCTGAAGAATCTCTGAAGAATATTCAACACACTCTGGGACGATGAAGGTTATGTAACAACACCCTCCGCATCCCGCTAGCTCTCCCTCCTCTCTCTCTTTTCCTGGCTCTGCACGTGTGTCCGTCCCGTGGTGTGACTGTGGGACTGTGCTCTATGATGAAAGAGGAAAGCTGGCCTACTCATTGCAAATCTTTTTAACGCGCCCTTGCAGCTCTCGCAAGAGGTGCTTGCATCGATCGCTTGCAATGACTTGCCCACAACGACTTCGTGTGGTTGAAACCTTATTTTACTCGGCAACCCGGAACCTTAAAGTGCTGCTACCACTTCAACTGGAGGGAAAGATGATCATTTAAATATGGAATTATCATGGCCCTTGCTGTGATTAGCTACACACCGCAGACGTAGTTTAGAACGAATGGACACGGCGATGATGGTGGAGTTCAACAGTGTCGTTGAATGTGAGGAAGAACGCCAGAGAGGAGAAAGTCTGCTTCTCTCTCCCTCTCTCTCTCCCTCTCTCTCTCGCTCGCTCTCGGGCCCAGTCACTTCCTCCTGCTTATCAGCTGAGAGCACAGAGTTCTGGAGCGGCTCCAGCTGCCTAGGCAACGGGCTCTGAAGGCCTAAAGGCGCTGCCATGTGAGGCAGCCTGAGCCGCTCAGAATAGCCTTCAATGGCAGGAAGCACTCGAGGTGCACCCTGCACTTCTGTGGAAAGGGAACAAAACTAAAAGACGTGTATACAAACCCTTTCTCCGGAGTCGCTCCGCGATGCGAGGCGGTCTCCCGGGCCACACAAACATCTCCGCTTTACGGGAATTGTTTGAATTACTCCAAACAGGGCGAGGGAGAATAAAGTTATTGTAATGGTCTGTTTAATGGACGGCGGCCAGACAATGGCCCTGCTAATGGATGGCCGCTGGACAGAGCCAGGTGTGCGTGATTCATGGTTCCTGGGGCTGGAACGCACGCGCAGCCTCCCCTGGCCGCTCCACCACGGTTTTGTGTTTCCTCAGAGAAACAGAGCAAGGTAGCTGTTTAGACAAGCCGATGGAGTCCACGGGCGCTCTGTTTACGCGCCGCTTTGATGCATCGGACTGTTTTCATACCTAGCAACTGTCGTCAGGTTTGGAGACCAACAGGCCGTTTATTGTACGTCGTCGGTCCTTAAAGGTATTCTTTCTCCACTTAAGGTAAGCCTGTGTGAATAGGGAGGGGGCGGGGTTGGGATCAGGAAGTTCCCGTGGGATGGAAGACCCCCCCCATTGGTAGAGTCGGACTGCAGTCAGGCCTTTGAGTGGCGTTCATCAGTTCACGTGTTGGAGCTGTATTGTCACAACACGACCCCACAGGAACCTGCTAATTTGTTAACGGGACGACTCGGTGAAACCAAACCTCCTGGGGCCGCAACGCCTTGGGAACAAATGAGAACGCTCTCACTAGCCAAATTAAAATGAGCTTAAATGCATTAGCTTCAGGAATCAGACACTGAGCATAGGAACGATCAACTCCAGTCTCCTCTCTCCTCCCTCTTGCACATAGTTGACCCCACAGCCTCTGTGTCTCGTTAAACGGATGGATGCTGATTCATCTCATGCACTGAGAAGCTCCCCTCAATGTCATGAAGGATCCATCACATTTCCTTCTGTCTTCCGATACACGATCTGCAACGTTGTGATTGGAGTAGTGAGGATGCTGGGGGTTGCTAGGCAACGAGATACGGGCAGCAACATGCAAATTACCGCAAGCTAAATATACTCGTCTCAGAACACAGAAGCCAGTGCAGCATCTATCAAATCACCCAATCCCTTCATACGTTTCCCCCCATCTCTAGAGGGCCGGGGTCAGCAATGTTTATTTACTCAATGACACCTCAAAGACAAAAGGCGGAAACGTGGAGGAGGAGAGGAGATGCCCAACACCTTTTGGAGAGAAACCAAAGATGGCTGACTGTACAAGGATGGGTGCTTTGTAACCGCTGGCAACCGGCTCCGCTGGGTCTGAGGGTAGCCTGCGGTGTTTAGACAGCGGTGAAGATTGATCTCCACACCCCCCCTCCGTCGCGGGTCTAGCAGGAGTCACGCGGGGACGCCGTGAGACGCAGGAACACTCTCATCTGACTTATCCCCACTGCGCTCCTGATATCAGTTCTCAGCTCGGGGGGCAGCTGTGATGGTTGTTTTGGTTTGAACGTGGCGCTAGGAGTTATGAGATACTTTACTCGTGACAGGGGTCTAAATCAGCCGTGTTTGGGGAAGGCTGATGTCACAGGAACATGTTGTTATGTGAGGGATGTTTTGGTGCTGAGCTTCCCGGCAGAGTGAAACAGTGAGACGAGTAGAGTCCGACTCATACAGGATGCTCATACTCAGTGTTTTTGTGGACGATAACGCATATGGTGACAAAGATACGCACTGTGAGCAAAATACTGCTACTTAACTTTGAGACGCATTACAATTTCCTTGCACTAGATTTAAAGTGTTTTTTGCTTGCTGGCAATAAACAATTACATTGTGATAATGAGGAGAGAACGACAGGTCATCAAGTTTACTGAATGGGACTGAGAGGTCATATAAATAGAACATTTAGTTTGAAGTACAGCCTACTTTTGCCTCAAGAGATTTGGGTCTTAGAATAGGATTTGTCAGAATATCCAATCAATGGAGTTCCATCCCTAATGTCATTGGTGTACTTAAAGGAAGTCTTTGGGACCCATTTGTGAGATAATTTTGGGTTTTTGTTGACTCTCATTGACGATGGATCGCAGAGCGTTTTTAACGGCTTACGGCTGCAGCGTCCTGCTCCATACTGGACTAATCTCAAACAGTTTCCGTACTCGTCCCTTAAGTGATCATAGGATATTCTTGGTTGAAAAATACCAAATCTTTCGAAAAACATCCAACTGTGGAAGACAAGCATTCAGGAGTCAGAAATATAGGATAGCCTCCGTGCATCTCACGGCCTTAACCCAACCAGCAACAACACATGACCAGAAACATGTATGGAGCTTAGAGTCAGAACTTCAGTTGACAGTGAGCAGGCCAGAGCAGCAGAGCAGTGGAGCAGAGCAGGCCAGAGGCGCAGAGCAGGGCTGGGTGATGCTGCTCCACGTCAATCCCCTGAGGGAGATTTATTTTCGACCTCCATTAACGGAGAGGTTCTCATCACAGCGCCTCCCTTAAGTGGAAACAGTGTGATATTCGGAAGTCCTCTTTTTTTTATCCTGCCCTCTTTCTTTGAGAAGCTCAGGCAGCCGTTGGACTACAAGGACTTGCACTCAGTGAGCAGTCATCGTGACTTGAGCCCAAGGCCTCTGGCTGAAGATCTGCCTCGCTCTGCTGCTCCTCCACAGACAGCGTGACTGGAGGAACATCACAAGGAAGAACAGTCAAATACATCCAGAATGGGACCTGGTCCAGAACCTGACAATGCAAACTTTTCAGGAAGCTTCCTTGAATGCCGTTCCACTTCCTGGATGAACTCTTAACCTCTGGGCTACACTAGCCAGTCGTGTGTGTGTGTGTGTGTGTGTGTGTGTGTGTGTGTGTGTGTGTGTGTGTGTGTGTGTGTGTGTGTGTGTGTGTGTGTGTGTGTGTGTGTGTCAGGAGCTTGCCGTTCAGCACTAGGGAGATCTGTTTGTCCTGAGCTCAGCAGGGGGTGGCGTAGAAGGCTTGTCCACCGCTGAGCCCCACAGAAAACCAACGCCCGGTGCTATTACCTTGGCTTCAGTCCGGGGAAATTCACTAGCATCCCATCGCGGCGCGCAGACAAGGAAACGCAGACGAAACATTAGGCTGCACATCCATAATAGGCAGCTGCCATAACGTGTATTTATTTAAGGGGGCTGTTAATATACAACTGTACATGCTCTCCTTATTTGTGGTACATAATCATTCATTCAGTTTATTTAAACCCTTTCCAAGGAAGTATTCAAACGTAAACTCTTCATTCCCAGAGGTCACTGAACGACCTCCTAAGCAAACAGAAGCAGCAAACAGAGCCTGAGTCTCTCTCCCCAAAGAGGCGTGCTGAGGCCCAGTCGGACTCTTGGAGGAGGCCATGCGTTATCAAAAGCATCCGTTCAGCCCTTATTTCGGCAGCCGAGCTCACTGCGTGTCGGTAATGGACGCCGTCCATCAGAGACGGTGTTCAGTCAGCCTCCCTCCCGCCCTCAGAGAGTCGCAGCGATGATGTCACCTAGCAGAGCTGGGTGTAAGCGTGCGGCGCTCGTCCTCCCCAGAGCAGGTCCAACCTGTTTGTGAAATCCTGAACGTGTGTCCCTGTGTGTGTGATGCCAGGGAGGTGCCGAGTTGCACAGCCAGCCGCCTTCAGATGGGCTTAATGAAACCAGGATACAGCCTTGGGCCATCTTCTCTCTCTGTCTCTGTCTCTGTCTCTGTCTCTGTCTTTCTCTGTCTCTGTCTCTGTCTCTGTCTCTCTCTCTGTCTCTGTCTCTCTCTCTGTCTCTCTCTCTGTCTCTGTCTCTGTCTCTGTCTCTCTCTTTCTCTCTCTCTCTCTCTGTCTCTCTCTCTGTCTCTCTCTCTGTCTCTCTCTCCGGCTCTCTGTCCGTCTCTCTCTGCGTCACTCACTCACTCGCTCTCTCGCTAATCCTGTCAAAGGGAGGGAAAGGGCATGAAAACGAAGTGCAGTTAAAGTGTGTGTGTGTTTGTGTGCGTGTTGGTCACTTGTGAGTGTGAGCGGGGGTGTGGATAAAGCGACCTCTCTAATGTCCCACTGTGATAGCAGGACGCGCTTGTCACCCAGCCTTGGCTTGTGGGTGGCAGAAGGCGTAATGCTGGAGAGATAAAGATGACTCGCAAACAAATGTTGTTTATGCTAGCCCGGTTATCTCCGAAGGTTCGCATCGGATGGCGCACGTGGTCCATGTATCTTTATAGTTGGCTATAACGCTCAATCCAAGACTTAATGAGAACTCCTTGTTTTATTGTTATGTACGGTAAATGTCATCCCACATGATCGAGCTGGCGCCGCTGTCTGGCTCGTTGAGTAGAACGCGCTCGCTATCAACCAACCTTTTAGTTTATGATTTCAGTGAGATTTATGAGCTTATTGAACCGATAACAATACCCTTTAAAGGTTTGGTGAGATGTTTTCGTTAAAGCTTTTGGGTGTTGTCAAGCTAAGAGTTAAATTGTTGAGCTCAACAGCTAGAACCGGATTGGTTTGGTATGATCCCTGACCTTTCCAGCTCCACCGCTGAGGGCTGCAGGCCTTAACCACAGCACAGTCTGCCTTATCCCTCCACTAACCTCCAGCCAGCTCTCTCTTACGTCCTGCCTTCCTCTCCTCCTCAGACGAGAGGCTCTGCTCTCCCCCCTTCATGGTTCTGAACCAGGAGTGCGGCCCGGACACGCTGGAGCAGATCGGGAAACACGGCATCACGTTCCCCTTCAGTAAGTCCTTCTGTCCCCCCACCGGTCTGTGGCCCTTCAGGGTGTGCACTGCTGGGCCCGGTCCCTCCCTCCACCTAGGGAGTAACGTGGAGGGAGGTCCGGAGCGCTGTGGGTCGGTCCGGAGCGCTGTGGGTCAGTCCGGAGCGCTGTGGGTCGGTCCCGACCGCTGTGGGTCGGTCCGGAGCGCTGTGGGTCGGTCCGGAGCGCTGTGGGTCGGTCCGGAGCGCTGTGGGTCGGTCCGGAGCGTTGTGGGTCGGTCCGGAGCGTTGTGGGTCGGTCCGGAGCGTTGTGGGTCGGTCCGGAGCGTTGTGGGTCGGTCCGGAGCGTTGTGGGTCGGTCCGGAGCGTTGTGGGTCGGTCCGGAGCGTTGTGGGTCGGTCCGGAGCGCTGTGGGTCGGTCCCGACCGCTGTGGGTCGGTCCGGAGCGCTGTGGGTCGGTCCGGAGCGCTGTGTTGGTCCGGAGCGCTGTGTTGGTCCGGAGCACTAGTTCACACAGCACTAGTGCCTAACCCACTACTAGGGTCAGTCACTAGTAGTGGCGTAACCCATCCTGCCTTTACCTAGGGTAGTCAATTATTACTGTACACTGGGTCTGTTTACTTTGGTTATCACTCAGGATATCAGAGCCAATATTATGATGATGCTACCAACTGAAACGTAATGACTAATTTAAAGTGATTATCATTTTCGGCACTATCAACTGTCAAAGATTGTGAACTGATTGCTAAAATGTGCGGTGTGCCGCGTGTTTATCAGCCCGGGTCTCCATAACAGGGTCGGACCGGGCTGCTAATCTCATCAGGGATGTTGGCTGGAGGCGAACGACTCTGGTACCGTCTCATTGTGGTCGGAAGCCGGGGAAAATATTCCTTCTACGACCTTTTAATGAAATAAATTACAGGTTTCTTTTGGATGTCGTCACCGAACAAGTCGCTGGCCCTTTTGTCCTTTTCCACCGCGCTCCCTCTCCCTCCTAACCTTCGACTGTGTCTCTCTCGCTCTTTTTCAGTTTGCAAAACACGGGTGGCCCATGGAACCAACTCTCATGAGGTAAGGGGTCAGAGGTGAAGCGGCCCTCGGGTGGTTTGCTCGGTGTAAGCAGTAACACTGTTCTCTATGGCGGCTTGGCATTTATCCCAAACAAAGGGCCCGGATCAGCCGGCTAGCTTTACGGCCATCCAGGCTGGATTTTCCACATTCCTGCACACGCACACACAAACGTATATGCACGCACACACACACGCACACCCACATTGAACTTTGAACCCTGAACAATTATAACAACGCCCTGGGGGCAGTTTTTCCTACCATGTTTTCTAAGTATTTTTTTCCGTCTGTGTGCTCCCCAGATGGCCATCATCTTCAGCGAGGAGGACCTTATAAACGTGCGGCCGCCCTGCGTGATCCAGAGCTTCATCAACCACAACGCCGTGCTCTACAAGGTGTTTGTGGTGGGCGACGCCTACACGGTGGTGGAGCGCCCCTCCCTGAAGAACTTCCCCTTCGGACCCGCAGGTGAGCAGGGGACGGGGGGGACGGACGCACGTAGGCCGGCCGGCCGGCCCAACTTCTCCAAAGAATCTCCAGAATCCTCTCTGGTGGTTCCCGTAGAGAGTCTGTTTATAGCTCCCCGCCATCTGCTGTACCCGGACCTCGAGGAAGCAGAGCGGCTCAGCTGCCCGGCGTTATCGTGACCCTCACTGAGGGGGTGGTCCCGCTGCGCGCTGCATGTCCCGCTGCGCGCTGCATGTCCCGCTGCGCGCTGCATGTCCAGCGGCGTCCCAGGATTCCCTCCGCAGGCCGGCGGGCCCGCGCTCCCTGAGTGCTCCGCTGTCTGGGCTGCCCTCGGCGGCGTTTTGCATGTGGAGCGGCGAGCAGAGCCCCATGCAAACCAGCGCCGGGGGCAGAGCGAGCGGTCTACTTTGGTTGTCCATGCAAAGCGCGCGGTGTTAATCCTGTGAGGTCGAGGCAGCGCGGGGCACGGCTGGTTACAGAGAGTTGGCACGCCCCGACATCAGGGTTACCCCACGGGGACACCCCGACATCAGGGTTCCCCCACAGGGACGCCCCGACATCAGGGTTCCCCCACAGGGACGCCCCGACATCAGGGTTCCCCCACAGGGACGGCCGGCGGTCTTTCCCTTCCCTTCTCTGGCCAGTGGAGTACGATCTGCTGTCCGCGACAGACACTCGGGCTCCATGGTTACAAAACAGGTGAACTACGCTCCTGAAGACGGGGGCGGCGTGAGGCTCAGGAGGTAGAGCGGTTTGGCTGGGAACGGGAAGGTTGCTGGTTCGATCTCCGGCTCCTCCTCGCTTAGTGTCGAGGTGTCTCTGAGCAAGACACATACCCCTAGCTGCTCCCGACGAGCTGGCTGTCGCATTGCATGGCAGACACCGCCGTCGGTGTGTCAATGTGTGTATGAAGGGGTGGATAAAGCGCTTTGAGTGGCCACTGGTTAGAAAAGCACTCTATAAACGCAGTCCGTTTACCATTTACCATGAAGATGCAGAGAGCTGCTCCCGGAGAGCGGAGAGTGTGTGAAGGTGGGTTGTTTCTTCCTGGGCTGGACGGAGTCAGGTATGTGGCTCAGCAGGCCTGACGCTCCGTCTCGGGACCCGGTGGCGGAGCAGCGACCCGGGTTCACCCCGCACAGCGACCCCGGGCATCATGGGAAAATAGTTCTTGGTCCCGGCTCCCTGTGGACCCGGGTCTAAGGGTTGGGAATCAAACGACATTGAAGTGGAAGGCTCAATGTAGTATTTACACTGCAAGAGTAAATAAGGGGTCTAATAAAAGTACTGTTTACCGCGCGGCCATAAAAGGGTCATCAAACAGTGGATCATGCACTGTCCATGGCCTTACACGGATTAATACAATCCTGGTGTTTTTTTTGTACTTTTTGGGTAAACAATAATGGATGGAAAGCTAGCACTGCTCATCGGGAGTTTGAGAAGAGACTCTGACCCCGTCTTCATATGATGTTTCCTCTGTGGAGGTTGGTCACATGGTACATTCGGGTATGTGGGCGTGTTGACTTTTGAAACGGGTTGCCAGATTTGGGGTAATGTCTAACGTTGACGGACCGCGTCAGTGAAACCGCCCTCTGGCCTACTTCCTGATTCGGTCGGAGCCTGTATTTGATTGGCTCGCCGACAATCTAATCAATCAATTAATTCATTGTATTGTTTAATGCTTTATCAAAACCCGTGTACAGCACCTGGGCTCAGCAGCACAGAACCAAGCCATGTCGGACCAGAGCCCACCTCAGGTAGGGGGGAGGGGCTCAGGCCGAGGGGGGGGGTTGGGTCACACAAATGGGCCAACGTCGGTCCTCACCTGGTCGGTGGGGGCTTGACTCCCGAACCTTCACAGCTCAAGAGCATATTAATTTGGGCGGTAGTGAAATCGACTTATCTCTCTCTCTCTGTCCCCCATCTCCCTCACGTCGGTTTGTGATTGTGGTTAATGATTCCAGAGAGGGGCAAAGGGGACCGGCTGTTTGATTTCCTCCGATTCACACTGAAGTGTCTCTCGTTTCCTAGCAGTGTTCATGACTCAATTACACAACGCCAGCTTACGTCCCCTCTGCCTCTGCCTCTGGTGTTCAGGTGATAGTTGTGCTGATTCCATCACATGTAAGGTCTACTACAGCGTGGAGCTGCAGGTGCTAACTCAACTAACGTCCAATGACTGCACCCGCTGCTGTCGATTGGTTCAACTGTACGTTCCTACTTCCTGATATGAACCCCAATCACATTGTAGCCGAGCCCCCTTTGCTCCGTGTCCTCAGGACGGTGGTTTTCACTCCTTCTCAAACCGCTGCCCAGCTGACACCAGGTCTGGTTAAAGCTTCTTCAACCAGCTAGAGTAGCTCAATTAGCTTGTTCAATCAAGAGAGGCGCCTCTCCCCTGGGAACAGAAAACCACCGTCCATAATTGAAGGCATTCAATGTGAGGCGTACACGCTCATGTGGAGTGTTGCTGACCCCTGGTGGCTGAGAAGATGATGGTCAAGGATTTTCCAATGTTGAATGCATCCACCTGTGGCAACATGCATCGTAAATCTGACTCTCTCTGTCTCTCTGTCTCTGTCTCTCTCTCTCTCTGACTCTCTCTATGTCTGTCTGTCTGTCTGTCTGTCTCTCTCTCTCTCTCTCTCTCTGTCTCTCTCTCTCTCTGTCTCTGTCTCTCTCTCTCTCTGACTCTCTCTTTGTCTCTCTGTCTCTCTCTCTCTCTGTCTCTCTCTCTCTGTCTCTCTGTCTCTGTCTCTCTCTCTCTCTGACTCTCTCTCTGTCTGTCTGTCTGTCTGTCTGTCTGTCTGTCTGTCTGTCTGTCTGTCTGTCTGTCTGTCTGTCTGTCTGTCTGTCTGTCTGTCTGTCTGTCTGTCTGTCTGTCTGTCTGTCTGTCTGTCTGTCTGTCTGTCTTTCTGTCTTTCTGTCTCTCTGTCCTTCCAGACCGGAGAGCCATCTTCTTCAACAGTCACAACGTGTCCAAGCCTGAGTCGTCCTCCGCCCTCACCTCGGTACGTCTCGACAGCAACGGCCCCCCCGCCTCCCTGACCACGCGTTGCCGTGGTTACTCTAAACAAGCGCTTTGCTTCCTTTTCGCCGCAGAGGGACAACGTGGAGGGGCTGTCCCAGCCGCCCTGTGACCACGTGATCCGGGAGCTCTCCCGCTCCCTGCGGCGGTCGCTGGCCGCGTCGCTGTTCGGCATCGACGTCATCATCAACAACCAGACGGGGCAGCACGCCGTCATCGACATCAATGCCTTCCCCGGTTAGCCTCACGCCCCCCCCCCCCCCCCCCTGAGGACAATTAAATCACTAGGGCTTTTATGCGTACACCCCACTGACAGGAGCAGCACGGTGTAATCAGTTACGTCGTCAGAAGGTGGCGTTCCTCATGGCCTCAACGGCCAGAAGCGATTAGACCTTCCGCGCTGCTTCCTCCGGTCTAAGAGAACTTTAAGAAGTCACTCTGAGCCACACAATGCATTCTCACTATCGGTCTACAGGCCGTCACTCAGCGGTCACTCACTCACTGTCACCCTTGCTGACAAGATGATGAAAACATGAAGCCCTGTGGTGCTCCGCACAGTTTAAATGTGCGTCTATCTGTCGTTCACTGGACATCAGGGGATGTGATGGGAAACAGAATCACGGCTGCTCCGCCTGCCAAAAGGAAATCCAACATGTATGTTTCCATGGTCACGGCGGGCTCGGGTTACTCCCTTTGTGCCTCGCTGGACCAGTTGGAATCGAGGCTGCAGAACCAGTTCCCCATGAGCAGATCTATAGAACCAGTTCCCCATTAGCAGGTCATGTTATTGTCTCCAAAGCCTCTAATGAGTCAGCGTCTATTACTATGACTGCGCATTACAATAATTCATTACACACTGATACAGTGATACAGTAAGATACATTCTGACCATCCCTCCCTTCAGGCCTATCTGAAACTCATGACTAGCTCGCTAACTGTAGCGACCGGTCTCTCCAGCCCCGAGGGAGACTCAGTCGAGCTCATGAGAACTGCATGTCCACGTGTGCGGTGTCCCCGTCCTCCGCTGCTCCTCAGAGGACCCAGACTCACCCCCCACCCTGTGCTCCCCCAGGTTACGAGGGCGTGCCGGAGTTCTTCAACGACCTGCTGAACCACATCACCGGCCTGCTGCAGGTGCCCAGCGCCGACAGCCCCCCGGCCACGCCCGCCGCCGCCAGCGAGCCGCCCAAGGGGCCGACCGCCCTCGCCGCCCCCCCGAGCCCGGAGCCCCCCGCCGGCGGCTGCGGCCCCCCGGGCAAGGAGGCCGGGGGGGGGAGCCCCTGGATCGTGGAGGGGGACACGGCGCTGAAGGGGGCCCGCCAGAGACTGGGCTGCAACTCGGCCGTGTCGCCCAACTTCCAGCAGCACTGCGTCTCAACCATGGCCACCAAGGCCTCCTCGCAGTGACCTCCGACCTCCGACCTCCAGCCCCCCCCCCCCCCCCCCGGGCCCCCCCCTCCCCGAGGCACACCATCCACCCTGACCAGATGGGATAACAACGCTTGACTCTAATAATAAGTGATTGGTCATAATAGTTATAATATATCTGTAATCAAACAAACAAAACTTTTTCCGATTCGATGGTGATTAGGTGACGGCTTTCTTTCTCTCTCGCTCTGCCTTTTTGTATGTTTGATTTGGTCGCAGAAGACCTGACAATGTGATGTGAACCATTGGGAACTCTGTAATAACGTCTGTCGCTGAAGGGTGGGGGGTGTATGTGTGGGGGAATGCCCATGTAAGGTGATAAGGCCGAGAGGGACACTCGATTTCGGCCCCGGGGAGAAACCCTCAGCGGGGCAGGTTTAACGTTCCGGTGGCTCGCTCCCGTTTTGTATTCCGATGACATTCGCTCCTCTGACCCCGGCCCGCGTGGCCGGAGAACCACTCAAGGTGTTTTCAGCGTGGCGGACTTCCGACCAGACCAAGATATTGACGTCGGCACGAGGTCGGTCATTCAGAGTTGTGAGCTGTTTACTATTCTGCGTGCCATCAACATCATGTCATTCTCACAGCTAGCCAGTTGGAAATATATTCAAGGACCCCCGCCGAAACCACCGCAGAAACCACCGTTCCATTTTGTCGGTCCGGAGCGTTGTGTTGCTCCGGAGCGCTGTGGGTCGGTTCGGAGCGCTTTGGGTCAGTCCGGAGCGCTGTTGGTCAGTCCGGAGCGCTGTGGGTCGACCCGGAGCGTTGTGCTGCTCCGGAGCATTGTGTTGGGCCTGTAGTGCTGTGGGTGGGCCCGGAACGCTGCATCGGTCCGGAGCGTTGTGGGTCTGCAGGTGTTTAGTGTTGCTCCAAACAGCCCAGCGTCGTGGCTTGGGGCTCAGGCCCTGGTTCAGTGTTTTCCAGACAACACTATATATAAAATCACATTCCGTTATCCAAAGGATTCCATAGTGTTTGAATTCCAAGTGCTTGATCGGGGCTGCGGTCAAACGGCCTCTCTATTTTGTCATGCCTCTAAATTACTTCCACTTCATCCATGTGGGAAACGGTGCAAAAGGTTTTCAACGGAAATCTGCTGAAGAAGATTTTTTTGGAAATGAGACGTCAGTCACCTGCGGTGCCGTTTCTATAGAGAGGTTTAGGTAAATTACAATTGACGAGACTAAAAACCAACTGACTTTTATATTTGTTTGTAAAAGTGATTAGACTAAAACAAGTTGTAAACTATTTAATTGTCCACTAATCTAAATTGGAATAGATAATTTGCGACGGTGACAGGGATATTTCCTAATGATTTGATTTTTTGCTTATGGATCCTTTGACCTTCTAATATAATAAAACCCTGACTTCAGCACTTACGCCAGCCGCAGTTATTGAGCAACCCGTGGTTCTAGCGTAGTGGGGTTCGATTCCCTCCCCTACCTTCCGTTCCAGCTGCTGTGTTTTTATGTGAAAACGTTGATTTGAGTTTTAAAAACAGAAAATCCTTTTTCCTGCTCCCAATGTTCACTGTGAGAACTTTTTTACTCCTGTTTTAGGTTGTCTGTCCTGATATCTACAAAATCTAACTTTATTTTATTGAGATTTTATTGGGGAGGGAAGGGTGATTTCATTGATATATCTGTATCTATCTACTTATATCTATAAAGATATATAGATATGTCAAACAATGAAAATAAGTAAGCGAGTGAAGTAATGAACAAACCTTGGATGTTTATCAGATGGTGAACTACTGGGCGTGAGGAGGAGCGCCTGTCAGTAAGGGGGGAGACGGTAGCGGTAGTGCTAACGATAGTCATTGGAGCTATTTTTACAGAATCTCCGGCCCTTTAGAGAAGGGGAATATTCCATTTATATGCCATTTTTCATGGCGACAACATGAGTTGTTACAGCTACTGTTAAATTATAATAAGTATGTTATATCTGGAGAAATCGAGGTGAGGGTGCTCTGGGAAAAGATTGTCCCTGGTATTCCTGCCGGGAGCGGAGGTGGAGGAATCGAAACCCCTCCTCTTACTGATGGTGGATGGTCGTGTACACGGTAACAGGGCGTGTCCGTCGTGCTCTCCTGTGTTCTGGGGGAACTAAACTGTTGTGTACGCAACTATTCTGTATGTCCTACGTTGTGTTCTCCTTTGTGTGTGCTTCTACATGGGAAATAAATGGTTAACCCTGAACTGTGGTCATCTCTGAAACAGGATAGACATCCCATTAAATCCTGTTCACTGCAAATCAAAAAATTCTAATAGTTAAAAATTGTTTTTTAAAATAATGCTAGACAAAATCTATACACTGATCTTTTCTTATTATTATTATTATAAAAATTAAAAAATATATTATATTATAACAAAATGTAAATTATTTAATTATTTTAATTTCATTAAATCCACGCTCTTTCTAAATCTTGGGTGTCTTGGACATGTAGAGGAAAATAATTTTGAATTTTCTTTCTTTCAAGCAAGCAAGCAAGTATTAGAGGGTTCACATTTAGTAAGAATGTCACAGACAATAGAAGGTTAAAGTGGAACACATGAGTGATGTGTGTCACTCTGCTGTACCCCAGGCCCGTCAAGCCTCCAACAGCTGCAGTGTATTCACGGGTGTTTGGCGAAACGCGTTTCACAGCAAAGAGATATGGCCAGGAATGTCCAACACCTTGTGCACTGTAAAGTTCACGTGAATAAAATCGAAAAAAGCATTGACTTACAAAGAAGGCACTTTTTTCCTGCCACCTTGTGTCACCTATATTATTGTGTCCATTATGTGTGTATATAGAGTTGCAAAGTTTGGGGTCATTTTCACAACTTTTTATTTTTATTTTAGTACAAAACAAGCCTGGCAAAAAAAACGACCGTTTTACCCCTTATGTTTAATTTGACAAATCAACAGTGTTACCCCTTATGTTTTTTTTCATGACGACAGTGTTACCCCTTATGTTTTTTATCATTTTCACAACTTTTTATTTTAGTAAAAAACAAGTCTAGCAAAGGGAATTAAAATGACAGTGGAAAATAAACCAGATGGGATTCGAGATCTGGAAGCGTACTTTGGCAAAAACAATAAATGTCCGCTTTTATCACATGTTTAGTGCATTGTTTCATTATGTTCACATAACTATGACTTCTAAAATGTTTTTTCTTTGTCTTATTGCAAGTTCGGTTTTGACCATAAAACATAACTTACAACCAACAGTTTGCAATAGTATCCAGCTGCAGCCCCGGAGAACATCACCCTGGCGTGACAGAACATCCAGGCGGGACGGAAGTATACTGTGGCTGGACGGAAATTACCTCAGATTATTTGAAATCTGATGAATTTAACCACGGGTCGAACCAATGATGAAAGTCTTCAACAGCAGATGAAACAGGACATGAAACAGTACATTTGTTACGAATGAGATCAATCTTATTTTAGATTTCTGTTGCCTACTGTAAAACCGAAGAGATCAGTCGGAGTCAATTGCGAATCCGATAAAGTTGGATGGAAGCCAATGAGTTGGATGACACCTAGGATAATCCCTCAAACCAGAAATCTATGAACAAGATATGCATTGAAGTAGAAACATATATTTCCCTGTGATATCAAAGATGTTTTTCCACTTTGATTTGGCTACCGTTTCTGGGCGATGTGATGTTTATAATGAAAGACCAGTTCAAATAGGGTTTTATATATATGATCTCTAGATTGTCTGCGGTATTTCATTCACAGCGCTACACATGTGACACTTGACATGAAATGGCTCGAGATAAAATATTGCCCTTCCTAGACCTTAAAAGGAATTTAAAGAGATTACGCAGAGGTATATGAAAACTTGCCTGTTTTACCCAGATTGAGACGATTTGTTCAATCCCAAATTCATCATTGTGCGCCAAGAAGGGGAATTCCCCGGGTTAGCATTTGCTTTCGACAGCCGCATCTATTGATTTGCAGAGTTATAGTATCCTTGCTCTATCTTACTTGAAACAAACATTAGCAGGATTTGAACAGTGGTGCAGTGGAGAGCACTGTTGGATAGCACTCTGGAGACCAGGGTTCAATTCCTGTTCAATTCCTGTTTAAAGTATGTTAATTAACCAAAGGGTAAGTCTAATAAGTCTATAAAGTCTGTAATGATATTTCTATTGAACTGATTGATATAGCCTTCAACCACAGAATGATCCCAACCTCCATGGGGAAGTGGAGAGAGCAGTTGGCTGACACTCCTGAGACCGGGGTTCAAGTCCAACTAATGATCTCTAATGTTTATTTCTATATCATGTGAGTTGTAAAGTCAAGTCTAACCGCTATCAACAAAATCGTCAAAACTCAGACGCAGGTTTGAGTCCCAGCTCACAGGGATTAAGAATTTGCTCATCCGTTCTTGCTGTGCCTAGATTCTGTTCACCGCTTAGACCCAGGGTTTAACCTGATGGAATAAGTACCTTAATGGATACCTCTTATTTCTAGACTGTGTGAATTGTAAAGTCAAGTGTAACCTCCAAAACATCCTGATATGTGTCTTGGTGGTGTGGTGGTAAGGGCTGTGGGTTAGCACTCTGCAGGTGCAGGTACGAGTCCCCGCTCTCACGGCCATTAAGAAGCTGAGCTTCATGATGAGCATTCAGACACTATGTAGGTACGGGTTCCCCGCTCAGTACCAGGGTTCAAGAGGTACCTAAATGGTTACATCTTATTTCTCTATCATGTGAATGGTAAAGTCAAGTATAACCTCCAAACATGCACTGGTTAGCGTCTTGGTGGTGCAGCGGTCAGGGCTGTAGGTTAACACACTGCAGGTGCAGGTTTGAGTCCCCACACGCACGGCTAAGAAGCTGCCCTTCATGATGAGCTTTCAGACGCTTTGTAGGTTCGGGTTCCCTCTGCAGAACCAGGGTTCAAGTGGTACCTAAATGGATACATCTTATTTCTCTATCATGTGAATGGTAAAGACAAGTATAACCTCCAAACATGCTCTGGAGGTGTCTTGGTGGTGCAGCGGTCAGGGCTGTTGGTTAACGCTCTGTAGACACAGGTTTGAGTCCATGCATGCTAATAAGAATGATATTATTGACATTCAATTTCATGTGACATTGCTTCTTGTGAATTGTTAAGTCAATTATGAACTCTGATTAAGTCTGACCCAGTGTCTCTGTGGTGCAGGTGATAGAGCTGTTACCTATCTGTTCTGGGGACATGGGTTCGAATCCTGCCATGGCAGGTTTTGTGGGAATGAATGTATGGTGAATGGATGAGTGCGAATAACTGTCTGTGTGAATTGATTACTGTGAATGACTTAATTCAGAATAATCAATTAGCACAAACAGTGATTTGGAATGAATGGGTGTGTGGGAATGAATGTCTGGGAGAATGGATGGCTGTGAATGAGTGCACTCATTCACAGCCATCCATTCTCCCAGACAGTCATTTGAAATGAATGTGTGAGCGAATGGATCCCTTCACTAGACAGTTCCCACAAACTGCCAATGGCAGGAAACAAACCCATGTCCCCAGAACAGATAGGCAACAGCTCCACCACAGAGGCACCTCTTGTTTGGTAAAAGTGTAAAAAAATATATATATTTTAGACATACCCAGCCTGGACTCGAACCCAGGTCATCAGATGAGGGTGAATTTTTCAACAACAGACGTGTCTTTCTCCATTGCGCCACACAGTCTGTGAATCTCAGAAGTTCTACTGGTAGTTCAAGTTAGAATGTACAGACACAGGCGGATTTCCTAATCAACAAGATCCTGTACTCTCAAATGCAGGATGTATGTGGTCTAGTGGAGTGTACTGACGACTTTAAGGACTGACCTTCATAAGCACTGCAGACCTGGGTTCAAGTCTCACCAATGACACTATACTTGAGACACGTGCTCCTCGTGGGTTGAACTCACACCAAGATTGCTCTCCCTGGAATCAAAATATTTTACAATAATCAATTTTAAGTGAACTGTAAAGTCAATTATAACCTCTAGCTGGTGCCTCTGTGGCGCAGGTGGTAGAGCTGTTACCTAGCTGTTCCGGAGACATAGGTTCGATTCCGGCCTAGGGCTAGGCCGGAATCGAACCCATGTGGGTGAATGGATGAGTGCGAATAACTGTCTGTGTGAATTGATTACTGTGATTGACTTAATTCACAATAATTAATTTGCACAAACAGTCATTCGGAATGAATGGGTGAGTGGGAATGACTGGCTGGGAGAATGGATGGCTGTGAATGAGTGCACTCATCACAAGTTCAACTGATATCAAAATATATTATAATCAATTTCAAGTGAACAATGCTAAGTGAATTGTAAAGTGTATTTTAAACTTTAACTGAAGTGGCTAGAGCTGTCGGTGATCAACTCTGGAGACGTGGACGTTACGAAGCCGACCTACTGCGCTCGTTATTACCCGGGTAGACAACCCGTAACCTATGTATGTTCTGTGCTGAACTTGTGTGTTCCTAAGCTTTCCTTGGTGAGTGCAATCTAACCTATCTAGGGGGGGTCAGGTGCGAGGCACTCACCACAGGTCCACAGCCACCGTAGGCGAACAGCTCCGTGTCCCCAGCTCCGATTACACCGAATTCTGCGACCCACCGAAAAGTGTGACCCCAGGGGGCGCTGTTGCATATGTTCTGCAATCTGCACGAGTTTGAAGCGTAGACAGGCACGACAAAAACATAAATAAAACATAAAATCTCCCCCCCTTACCTTTTTATTAAAGGTGCTTAATAAATACATTTGATTTGATTAGCATTTTACAGACCCATACAATGGATAGGGCGTTTAGTACGGTCCATCACCGTTGCTACTTTACCCATAAACAGCTACAGTAAGTGTTAAATTACGCTGATTTACCTTTACTGTTCGGTGGGTCGCAGAATTCGGTGTAACACCGGCACCTAGTCTACAGGCGACCATACCCAAAAAAAGAAGATTAATAAATAGCTGCCTAGCTTTAGCAGTAGCCTCGTGGAAGACTCTGGTCATCTGTATTTAGTGTGCATTACTAGATTAAATGTTTGGACCGGCTTATTGCCTGCAACAGCCACCAATATGTTTCTCGTCAGAGAATTGGATACGTTTATTGTTGTAAAGTTGTATAGAGACGTTCAACAAATAAGTAAAAAAAAAATGCCTCATATATTTTGCCTTTTCTAGTTTAAGGTATAATTGAAATTGACTTCATTGAGGAAATAATACTGAAGTATTAAGTATTTCAGTAAGTTTCTTTTTTTTTTTTGGAAAATATTATGATATCTTATAATCGTTAGTATTTGTTACCATCTATCTGTAGATAGATGGTAACAAATAATAGATAGATGGTGTTTTCTTTTTTATCACTGTTATATTAGATGTAAAGACTTTATCGATTAAAAGATATATCCATCTATAAAGTCTGGCATCTTAAACGTCAAAGTACACTGAAACACTGAACCCGATCAGTGGTGAATTGACTGATCACCAAACAGGTGGTCAGTTTGAGGGTGAGGGGAGCCTGCGTGCGTTTCTGACCGTGTTGGGCTGCAGGTGAGCGAGCGAGGGCAGGTTGAAGAGCCCCTGGATGAGCTCGGGGGGGCAGGCCTGGCCCAACCACAGGAAGAGGGCGTGGCCGTTCTCCAGCAGGAAGGCTCCGCCGTCGGACAGGCGGTCCTCGGATCAGCGCAGCGGCGACGGCACCGCCTCGCCCTCCAGCTCCATGTTGTGCTGCGGAAAGATCGGAAACGTTACAATTGATCGGAAATCTATTTTATCGAATAACCATCATCTACTGAGTTCTACTGAGTTCCACTGAGTTCCACTGAGTTCTACTGAGTTCTACCGAGTTCTACTGAGTTCCGCTGAGTTCTACTGAATTCCGCTGAGTTCCACTGAGTTCCATTCAAAACCATTTCTAGCCGAGTAAGAGTCAGCCCCTGCCCCTCGGTGAACCCCCCCCCCCCTCACCAGTGGGATGAGGCGGGGGTACAGCAGCAGCTGGGTGTCCTCCACGCCCATGGCCATGACGACCAGCTCCGTCCGACGTCCGTGGACAGCTCCGTGCTGCCCACCAGGGGGGCCGTCCTCATCAGGCTGTTCATGTACACCGGGAACACCTTCATGGTCTCGGGCAGGATCAGCTTGGAGGAGGGGGGGGACGGATGGAGAGGAGTCCATTAGACCAGCCAGAGAAGTCATTACATTTAGGCCCAATCCCATTTCTACCCCTTACCCCTTCCCCTTACCCCTTGTTTTGAAGGGCTGAGGGGAAGGGGAATGGGATTGGGCCTTATTGGGCCTATGACGTATATATATTCCACTACGCCAACAATTGAATTAGAAGTTAATCAGTCATCGAGAGATTTTCTTTTAAATTGAATCCAAAATCATATGTAATTTGTCTCAAATTGGAATTTTTGGTGGGCTTTTATTTTGAAACTACACATCAGGCTCATTTCACTTCAGGGTTATAGTTCAAGACCCCATGGGGTCACACAAGAAGTTTCAGAAGTAAAAGCCAACCAAAGTTTCCTAACCCTATGGGGTCGTGAACTATAACCCTGAAGTGAAATGAGCCTGAAATAACAGGGCATTTTCTTTTAAATTGAATCCAAAATCATATGTAATATGTCTCATATTGGAAAATTTGGTTGGCTTTTATTTTGAAACTCCACATCAGAATGTTCTGAAACTTCTTGGGTGACCCTATGGGGTCGTGAACTATAACCCTGAAGTGAAATGAGCCTGAAATAACAGGGCATTTTCTTTTAAATTGAATCCAAAATCATATTTAATATGTCTCATATTGGAATTCTTGGTTGACTTTTATTTTGAAACTCCACATCAGAATGTTCTGAAACTTCTTGGGTGACCCCATGGGGTCGTGATCTATAACCATGAAGTGAAATGAGCCTGGAATAACAGGGCATTTTCTTTTAAATTGAATCCAAAATCATATTTAATATGTCTCATATTGGAATTCTTGGTTGACTTTTATTTTGAAACTCCATATCAGAATGTTCTGAAACTTCTTGGGTGACCCCATGGGGTCGTGAACTATAACCATGAATTGAAATGAGCCTGGAATAACAGGGCATTTTCTTTTAAATTGAATCCAAAATCATATTTAATATGTCTCATATTGGAATGCTTGGTTGGCTTTTGTTTTGAAACTCCATATCAGAATGTTCTGAAACTTCTTGCGTGACCCCATGGGGTCGTGAACTATAACCATGAAGTGAAATGAGCCTGGAATAACAGGGCATTTTCTTTTAAATTGAATCCAAATTCATATTTAATATATCTCATATTGGAATTCTTGGTTGGCTTTTATTTTGAAACTCCACATCAGAATGTTCTGAAACTTCTTGGGTGACCCCATGGGGTCGTGAACTATAACCATGAAGTGAAATGAGCCTGAAATAACAGGGCATTTTATTTTAAATTGAATCCAAAATCATTGTAATATGTCTCATGTTGGAATTTTTGGTGGGCTTTTATTTTGAAACTCCACATCAGAATGTTCTGGAACTTCTTGGGTGACCCTATGGGGTTGTGAACTATAACCCTGAAGTGAAATGAGCCTGAAATAACAGGGCATTTTCTTTTAAATTGAATCCAAAATCATATTTAATATGTCTCATATTGGAATGCTTGGTTGGCTTTTATTTTGAAAGTAAATACCACAACGGCCGTACACTTCCTTTGATAGTATTTGCTTTTATTGACTGTCTTTTTGTATGTACCCGACGAATGCTTTTACTTTAAACTAGTTCTGAGACGCTATTACCGTAATGGCTAGTATATACAGGTACGGCAAAAAACTGGGTCGGCTGGCTTGACCGCCGATCTCGATGAGTCGGCTGGCATGACCGCAGTAATAAATATAAGTTGCTTACCTCTAGCATGGCTAGCTTCACACAGTTGTTCATATGCACTCTTGCTCGCTTGTGTTTTTTTTATCCGTTCTGACAGATGTTTCAGGTCTGTCAACCCTGTCTGTGTCCACGAACTATCACACGCACTTATTTTAAAAAGTATACAAGGAAAGCAAAAAATTGCATTGGCATACCCACAGCTAGTTAGCCAAGCCTGAACCAAACTCTGGAAAAACTTCTCTTGTAGGCTCTATCCTTTTCTCTTGCTTGTTGGGTTATGTTCACTTCTGGCTTTTTCTTTTACTTGCAATTTTTCTGCAAATGTTCTTCTTTCGAAGGGATTCATAAGCAAAGACTTAACTGAATTTGGGGCTAGCTGAACTCACAGGGAAACAGTGGTAGCAGTAGGCTACTCAAAGTCGCCATCTTGCTGATCTCTGAGGTAATGGCAAATGCGCGGTTACGCGCAGTGGACGGTGCACTGCGCTTGGGGCTATATCTTGAGCGCCCCAAAGCCATACAATTCGACGACGCTGATTGGCGAAATTATGTACTATTCTGCCTAGCAACGGGGGAACCATTGGCTAATAATTCAGGCATGTGGGGCTGAGCGAACTGCGCCCCACGGAAGACATCACCAAAATGAACGTTGAACATGTAGGACTAAGTCAATGAAGATTTAATGATGGGGGATTCTAAAGATATTCTAAAGTAAATGCATTATTCGAATGCAATTAAAATAGATTAATTCTCAAAATGAGAAGATTATTAAAAGAAAAAATATAGGATATTTAAAAATGAAAAGATGTCCGGTCGGCGGGAGGGCGGCGCCCCAGCGCCCTCCATAGGCGAGCCGCCACTGGTCATAGGTTATATGAAGGTACAAAAGATTGTGCCTCTCAAATCTCAATGAATGATCCGGCCCAGCCCTGTAATATTAAAGTACTTTTTTCCCCTGTAATAGTGGTCGGGCCCCGGTGAAACTCACTGAAAGCCAGGACTTTAGGATAGGCAGACTTGTTCAAGCAAATTAAATATGGCGGTTTCCGCTTGAATTTCTATGAGACGCGATAAGCTATTTCGTTTTTGCTGGATAGTATGGCCTTGGATGACCACGGACAACATCCAGCACTCCTGGTCTTACACTGGAGATCAGAGGTTTGCCGAAACGTGTAGAAAAGGAAACCGGTCTGAGTTTGAAACGCAGAAAAGGCTTGTGGTACTTTGTTAACCAACCTACTAAATCAACTTGTACTTTTCTTTAACAATTTCTAACAGCATGTTTTCATCATGGGCTTTAGTGGTCTATTAAATTACATCAAGGCCTTAGTTTTCTATCGATATATTCAATGTATTTGACGCTTTAACACATACCAGTGTGCCGGTCCAGAAACGCTGCATCACGCTGCTCAGACCGTATTTATGTAAAACGTTACATCAACACGCAGGATTCAGGAGGTATGTGTTGGCTTCTATACAACCTGCTTTTCAACGCCGGACTCAAACCATGAGGTATAGCTCGGAAACCTTTAATGTTTTTTTTTTTGTTCCACAAAATGTTTCCAAGTGTGGAGAGAAGAAGTTAAAATAAAGTGCATCGATTCTCCAACAAATTTATTGCCTCAGCAATCACATCTGCCATTTCATTAGAAAACATGTTTGGAGTTCAACATAAGAAAAACAAATAAAAGGACAAACACTCAAACAATTGCCGATATATAAACTGTACAAACCGGTATTCATTCAATCATTAAAAAAATATCTTTTCATAATCTTTAACATTTCTGTACATTTAAAAAAAACAGTCACATCCACATCTTTACAAGCTGCCTGAAGGTGTGACGGCCGTGCTGGTTGCCCAGCAACAGGGCAGGCTCAGTGGGGTTGGTGGGGGCGCTGGATGGCCGGGTTGGCCAGCAGCCCCAGGATGTTGGAGAGACAGTGCAGCTTCTCCTTCACGTGCTCCGGGAGCCTCTCGTTCTCCTTATACCTGGAGGAGGACGGTGGAGAGAGGGGGAATGACATCCAGCAATTCTGACCACAGACGGGAATCAAAACAAGGAAGCTGCAAGTTTTCTTGCCCTCTAGGGGAGCTAGGGTCAGGGGGGGGGGGGGGGGGGGGGTCGTAATATATGGCCTGTTAAGCCCTTTGAGACTGTACCTGTGGTTAAGTGAATTAAATAGTTAGGCCGAGGTGGGGGACAGACATACAACAACATACTCTATAACGACTGTGTATATATAGTGATGTGTATCAGAGACTAGCCCCAAAGTGGTCTGGGTGGCCACAGTACCTGATGGAGTGTCCCTCCGGTGACGTGTAGGCGATGCAGGAGACGCCGGCCTGCACCACCAGCTGGGAGCCGTCGTTGAACTGCACCCACACCTCTCCACCCGTCAGCTAGAGAGGTAACACACACACACACACACACACACACACACAGGTTAATCATCAGAACTACGACCCCACTTGCAGCTGAGTGACAAACGGTGTGGCGCACCACATACCTGCGAGGCCCAGCCAATGTTGGGCACAAACACCGACTTGAGCACCTTCCCCTCGCAGTGGGCGGGGTCCCGCCCCCGCGGGGAACACTTCTTAGACAGGCTGGCGGAGGTGAAGTCAGAGCCGTCGTAGGAGATCATCTGGAGAAACGAAACACGACCAAAAGCACTTCAGACGGAGAGCTCAGAAACCCAGCGTTGACGTTACGGGGGGGGGGGGCTCCCTAGGTCGCACACACGCACACGCACACACACACACCGAAGGGGTGATCCGCGGTGCTGGAGGGGAGGCCACGTCCGCCGGGGTTGGCTGGGAGGGCTGGAGTGCAGAGTCAGTGTCGGCCGGTCTCCTGCAGAGGGCGACAAACTCAGCCTTCAGAACACAAGCAGGACGCAGAGCAAAACGTGGAGAGATCAGACGTAGAGGGGGCGTGGCGACCGGGTCTCCCGCTCACCTGCCGATGGTGATGGGGAAGTAGGCTGTGTTCCTGAGGCTGCGGGACTCCTCGGCCGCGACGGCGGCCTCCAGGGCCAGACACATGGCGTGGCCCGCGTCCGACAGCTCCACGTAGCGGCGCCCCTCGGGGCTCAGGCCGCCCAGCCCCGCCTCGCCCTTCACCGTGCACGCCTTGCCGCTCCGCTCCACCACGCGCACCAGCTCCGACGTCTTGTGGGTCTTGGCCCCTAGGGAGGGAGGGGGAGAGAGACACGTGAGGACGGGGGAGTCGGGTCTCACCGAAGTATTGGGCTCGCCCCAGAGAGGGAGAGAGAGGAGGGAGAAGGGGGGCTTGAGGGAGGAGGGGGGGGTTGAGGGAGGCGAGAGCTCACCGTCGTAGAAGCAGACCTCCAGGTCGGCGCTGGGAGAGTTCTCCATCAGCATGCACTTGGCGTACTTGGTATAGAGGGACACTTTGGGCGTCTTGGACTTCACCAGCTGCACAAACTTGGACGCGTACTGGTACTTTTTCCAGTACTTTTCTACAACGAATTAAAAGAAGGAAGAGTGATTGGCTTTTAATCTTTTTAGGAGCTGATATTTGGGGTTCTTCCATCAGACGGGTTGCCGTACCTGGGAGGTCCTCGTAGCTACAGATGAGGATGTCTTCGGGGGGAGCGGGGGGTCTGTCCGACACCGGAAGGCCCTTCCCATCGTTGGGCTGGTATATGGTGACCTAGGAGATGTGGGGGGGAACAGAGCACTTCAGAGGACCGCCGTAGTGGACATACTGCCCTCTAGGGTCAGAGGTTGTTCAGACAGAAAGGCATTCAAACTGGAGCTCACCATGGAACCATCGCAGGAGATGCGCAGGACATCCTTGACCCGCTCCTGGCTGCCCTGACCTTTGATGAGCTCCAAGCACACGTCACCCGTCTCCAGGATGCTCACCTAAGGCCACGCGTTCAATTAAACCATGACATGAAGTTCAAACTCAGAAGATACAGATTGGGCAGCATATCCAAATGTTCTTCATGCGTGAATAAGGCTGTTGCTGATTGGCCTCTTAAAGGTGCGGGGGACAGACGGCGTTGGGGGGGGGGCTCACCACAGCGTTCTTGGTCTTCTGCCTGATGGGCTTGAGTCTGGAAGCGCACAGCGGGGGGAGGACGTCCCTCAGGGTCTTCTTGTCCCTGGTCTGCCCCCCCGTGGAGGTCAGGCTCTGGGTGGGCTTCGGCTCTCGTCCGCCGGGGGGCTGGAACTCCGGAGCCCCCGGGATGTTCTCCCTGTAGTCCTCCGGGTCGGGCGGGTAGGAGGACTGCTGGAGGTGGTAGTGAGGGCTGAGCGGCCGCTCGCGCTGCTGCTGCTGCTGCTGGTGGTGGTGGTGGTGGTGGTGGGGGTCCGGCCAGGAGTTGTGGACCCCCAGTGGCTCCCTGCCGCTGTGGAAGCTCCCGCCGCTGCTGTGGGCGCTGCTGTCTGCGGGCCGCAGGCCGGACCCTGGGGGACAGAGAGAGAGGATGAAGAGCTCCGTCCAGGCTCGGGCGGAAGCATCGCCACGCAGCGGTATAAGCCATCGAGCGGGGACTCTACCTTCTTTGTTGAACCAGTTGGAGTACACTCCCGAGTCCTGGAGCTGCCGGTTGCCTGGTGGGTTACCGCTCTGCTTGGGTCGCAAACATCCAGAGCTGGAACCACGCACAACCATGTTAACGTTAGAACCGATCCCGGACAGGAAGCCGTAGTGAGAGCGACTTCACGACGTCACATGCTGAGCCTCACCTGGCGGGTTGCTTGATGGGCGGCGAGGGCAGCCTGGCGTGCTCCGTGAAGCCCTGGGGGGCGGAGGTCGCGGGGAAGGCCGCCCTCAGGTTCTCCTCCGAGTGGCAGCGCTCCAGCTCCGCCCTGCTGCGGCCCGGCGCCGCGCAGGGGGCGCGGTCCGACGAGTGAGCCCTCCGCAGGTACCGTGAGTGGGGCGGCCCGTCGTCCCCGCCGACAAACACCCGGCCGCGGCCCGGTCGGGGCGCCACCTCCGAGCGCTGGTCCAGCCACGACTCGTCGTCCTCGTAACAGCCACTGCCGCCGCCGCCGGGGTGGTGCGGCGGCGGCGGCGTGGGGATGGGCGTCATGCGGTTGGGCAGGGCGGAGCCCATGGCGCGCCGCACCCTCAGCTGGAGGCGGTTGCTGCCGCCGCTGCCGCCCGACGTGGAGGAGGAGGTGCACGCCGTGGAGATGGTGGCGATGCCGCTGTCCATGGAGCCCGGGTCGCCCAGGCCCAGCTCCTTGGTGCGGGCCAGCAGGCTCTGGGTCATGAAGGGGTGGTCCAGCACGGTGGACAGGCTGGGCCTCTGCGCCGGGTCCCTCTGCAGCATCTGCCGGATGAGGTCCTGGGCCTCGGGCGTCATGTGGCCGGGCATGTGGTACTCCCCCAGCACCACCTTGCTGAGGGTGTGCTTGACGGTGTCCGTGTCGAAGGGGGGGCGGCCCGTGAGGAAGGCGTAGAACATGCAGCCCAGCGACCACACGTCGCACTCCAGGCCGTGGGCGCTGCGCGTGGCCACCTCGGGGGAAATGTAGTTGGGCGTGCCGCACATGGTGAAGTGCTTCTCCGTGGGGAGCTTGAGCTGCGTGGCCAGGCCGAAGTCGGCGATCTTAATGTTCATGCTGCTGGTCAGCAGCAGGTTGGACATGGTGAGGTCGCGGTGCATGATGCCGTGCGTGTGCAGATACAGCATCCCCTTCACGATCTGATGCATGAAGTGCCGCGCTGGGAAAGCAAAGCAACAGGTCCTCCTTAATGACAGGGGGGGGTGGAGACAGGTGGCATCGCAAGGTGCTTGTTACACGACAACTCAATAACTGACTAAGATTCTAGACTCAAATCTCCACTGACCTTCCTCCTCAGAGAACGGCGCCTTCCTGTCTTTGAGGTGGCGGCCCATTTCTCCGTTGTGACACATCTCCAACACCAGGTACACGTAGTTGCTGTCCTCAAAGTAGTTGTAGAGCTTTAAAAGCAAAGAGACACAGTATTAGAAACGCTTTGCTCGGGGGACGATGGAGGCTGCGCCCGTCGGTTCAACGCTGATAAGGGCAGGCACGCTTATTTAAAAAATAAATAATGATTGCATTGCTATGGTTTGTATCATTAATGCAAATACAACTTGGGCGATTTTGGCTTTTTTTTTTACTTTGTTAACTTTTGGAAGACATCTGAAGCAGACAATACACGTTATATCTTTGTAGGGTATAATAATGATACATGTGCAGGAAATTGTATGTTACACAGGTAATTATACCTCAAGGATGGAAGGGTGCTTCAACCGACAGTGAATCTCCACCTCGTTGGTTACACGTTGGACCATGCTAGCTTTGTGCATGGCCTTCTTGTCAATCTGCAGAATGGGACAATGATGATAATTATATACCCTGGAGATGTGGGCGTGGCTGATGAATCTGACCGTAATAGACCTGGCACACCTTGAACTGCCAATCTGTCCATAAGCGGACAGTGAGAATTTCTGTTGTTTTATTCTATGGGGAATCCAAGGTAACACCTAATCCTAACGTACTGTGACTGAACCACAAAGTGATGCCATACTGCTGCGGAAGGCAACAGATAACCAAACTAGACAGTAGTAACGTCACTGTAGTAAACATTTTAAACACTTTTGTGTGCAACAGATTACTTGCCATTCTGAAGATAATTTACACTCCATTCATGGGAAACAAGATACACAATTTGAATACATAATTTCTTACCATTTTTATTGCAACATCCACACCGGTATTTTTCGACTTTGCCCGATAAACACATGCAAACGAGCCCTTGCCAAGAAGGGTGAGGACCGTAAAATCCTGAATGAAAGAATAACAAGGCATCTGTAAGCGACAGCATCTCAGTAATACAATGGGATTATCATGGCTTAATGCATGCATTCATCGAGGTAGATACACAATCGGCGCATCCTTAAATCCAATAATCAGGAAGACACATTCACAAGGACTATACCTCAATTCCCAGTTCCTGTGCGTAAGATAAAATCCCTTCTTCGTGTTTACTAATCAAGCAATCAGCGGAGAGGTTATGGATGAAATAATAAACGACATCTTCGGAAAATGTCCCTCTGTGTCGTGACATGTTGTCACACCGACGTCTGCGTCGTACACAGACGCGCGGGGTCGTCAACACACACACAACATCCTCCCACAATACCGTTAACAGCCAAACAAGCCATCGCCACCTGACGCTGTCATATGGCCAACGAACACCCAGCAATTATCCCGGGCATCCTCCCGCTAATGAGCTCCTGGTCTCGTCTCCTAGCAGCCCGCTCCCCGGAGACTCCCGAGGCTTCCCGAGAGGATACGGTGCAGCCGAGAGCTGAGCAATAAGCCTTCTGCGTTAACTTCCCCAAATGCTTTACTTCACTTTATCCTGACAATATTACACAATGTTTGCGCTTATTTTTTTAAATGTTAAATCCCATTTGGCTGGCATCCCGCTTTTCGATCGTCAATGTTATGCTAGCTACTAGCTAAAGCTAGCACATTTTACCATACCTCGATTCTGACGCCGATTGAAACACTCATCTTGAGCGAAGTCGGCGTTATCGACGCATGCAGTTAAATGGATGTTCTGCATGCGTCGACGAATGTGACATTAGATCCTAAAATCGTGGTCGATATTGTAACTCTTTTCCCCTCCAAAACTTTGCCATTCCTTCCATTTTCAAAATATCCGCCAGTTAGGGCCGACTGCCAACGTCACGGCCTACGTCACACAACAAAACGTGCCACGCCCACTTAGTTACAGCTATTAGCCCAGCGTTAACTACACCAAAAAACACTTATTTGTTTCTTCACATTCACACCACCAATATCAACCAAAATAAGGAACGGAGGAATCGCAAATTATATTAATTTATTGTCTTACAGGCATTTGCATTTATTGGTCGACTTTACATCTCATGACTTCAGTGTTATGGAAATATGGGTAAAGAGAAGGAAACCTGCAGCCAAAAATTACTTAAAAGATTGAGTGCAACAAGTTAATTTACACCAGGGCTGTGTTCTCTATATTCACACACTGGATCCCCATAACTTACTGGAATGCTATTTACATTTTCTAACAACTAAATTTTAAGTTTAAATAAAATAAATATAATTGTTTATATAATGTCGTATTACATATGTACTTATCGATAAATCAGTCATAGCAATGACAAGAGAGCACTAGCTCAGAAACTTCTAGAAAGAAGGTTGTGAGTGGAATGGCTGCAGCGACATGAGATGGAATCAGATGTGAAACGTTACCTAGCGCTGGGCTAAGAAGTGAAGGGTTTCAGTCAGAAGCAGTGTTAACTCTACCGCATGATTATCCTGTCATTTAGGTTTTATTCTCTCACCAAGTGAAAGCCACCAGTCACAAAGAAGATTGAAACAAAATGTCTTCCCCAAAATGAAACAAGCCCACCATGGCGCCACTGGAAAACAAGAGCCCCCCCACTGAGGGGCCAGTAAACTTGAGCGATGGTCCCGGTGCTTCTGCTCGGATGGTCAATGATGGTCACGAGGGGGAGGGATGCAAGACTTTCGTTCGACGCTGGACAGAGGGGCCGCTCAGTCCACTTCCATCTTCCCAGAGGCAGACTTGGACTGTGGACCCCCCGTGGGCTCTCCCTTGGCCCCGTCTCCTTGCTGGGCCGTGGGGCCGTTAGGGGCCTGGCTGCTGTCAGTCTCCTCAAACAACTCCTCCAGTTGGGGCCTCGGCCTGTTGATGGCTTGGTAGCAAACGTCCTCCAGTTCCTAGTGACAGAGGTGGCTTCATGTTTTTACGACGGCTCGGTCAGTGTTGACTATTCAAACTGGAGATGTTAGGCACACTCACCTGTATTTTGGCTATGATGTCTGCTACTTGGACCACCGGGTCCTGAGTGATGGGGACTTTGCTCTGGGCGTTCATCTTGCTGTTCATCCACACCATGCTTTCTGTCACACACTTCTCCACGGCGCCCATCTCCTCCACTTGCAGATGCATGTAGCGCTCGTCCTAGGGGAGGGAGAGGAAGGCTCCTATATTGACTGAGGGCCGTGGTCTTCATCAACTACATTGTCCGATGTGAATTCATCAAATATCTCTCGTTAGGGTTTACAAACATATCACTTAGTTAAAAGATGACATAGAATTTGTTATATTTTCATCAGAATTAATTCATTCTCCTAATTAGCTTGTTGTTACTATTATTAGTTATTCAATTCAAGGGCACCTTGAATCCCCGTGCCTCTAGTCAATTGTAACATCACTCACTTCACATAATTTGGTAGAACAGGCAAATCACAACCTCTATGTATCCAATAGTACTTACCTTCTGTTTAAAGCAATCCACGGCTTTCATGTAAAGCTGCAGTTTCTTGCCCAGCTCCTCAAAAGCCCTCGGTCTATCTTCATTCTCTCTGTGTTTGTCTTCAATGGGCTGACCAAATCTCTGAACAGAAAAACAGGAATATAACAATATCAAAGTTTTCTCTTCTCTTTTCTCTACATTGATGCTCTCTTTGGATGCATGAAGCTAGCTTAATTTTGCGCTGGCCTCTAATGCATCCCAATAATACAACACGGTTATTTCTGTCAGCCATAACCAAAGCTCATATTGGCTTATATGTATTCAGACCTTGAGTTCATCCAGTTTGTCTACGTAGATCTGTTTAGGCTGATCTTCTCCTTCTTCGTACAACCAGTTCTCTGTGTCCTCCAGCATCAGAGACAGCCGGCTGCTCTCCTATGGTGGAGAACCAACGACACACAAACCATGAAGAGTATCCCAGCTAAACAGCATCAAACCCGTTCAGTAATCTCAGCCCCATATCCAGGCCGTTCACACAACTGAGGCATTGACGTTAAAGGTAGGGATGGCCAGTTATTTCAGAGGCATCTTTTGTCATATTTGTTGAAATTCTCCTATCTCGGCAGATTAATTAAATGCTCTGACAAAAAAACATCTTTGGCTTGTGTTTTTGGGGAGTGGCTTTGCAGGGAAGTCGGAAGGACGGGGTGAGATTTGATTGGTAGGGCACTTCAAGATGTCGCTCACTCTGTCTGGTTTCTCCAAATTGCCTTGCTTACGTTCAAAATAACAACCAGCCTTTACCTCTTCTGTAATGTATTTTTCGTAGACACCACAGAGCTTGTTTCTCAGGTCGTAGAGATATTCCTCCACAGCGTTCTTTGCATCGTTGCGCTCTTTCTCCAGCTTGTCCTGACCAATCATCCGCCTCTGAAAGATAGTGAGAAGAGGACAGGGTAAGCCTTCCTGATGGCAAAACCAACAACTGCTGTTTGAAGTCTTTATGGATTTAAAATGTTTTGCCTATATGTATGTATGTCAATTATTGCCCCCATTGCACTCCTAGCCCTCCCTGGAAGGAGGGATGACCCCCCCTCTGGGGGGCTACGGTCAGGGGGGGTTCATAAAGGGATGGCCTGTTGAGCCCTTGAGACTTTACCTGTGATTTAGGGCTATACAAATACAATTTAATTTAATAATATACTCTGGGTATGCCTTGTGATTTTCAATGATTACAGATCAATTGTCAATATCCAACAATAACAACTGCATGCATTTGAGAAATACAGATCTATTATCGAATGATACTCCATTCGTATTTGATCCTTCTCCAAGGAGACCTGGCCCCTTTGCTACACGTTGTTAATATGGATCATCAGGCGATATGAACCCGAGCAAGGTGGAAGACGATACTGCAGGCCTTTCACTCACACACAGCACTCTACCCGCTCTCTGGCAGCCAGATTAGTACAACACAGGCTCATGAATCACAGCCTTCTGGGAGGGCACTGACCTCGTAGTCCACGAAGTCGTTCAGGACGTCCCTGTTCACCTGCCGTATCGTGTTGGTGGCGATGGGCAGATCAATGCTCTTCACCTTGGATCTGGGCCTGCTGCCCCCTGCTGCGGGGTCCTGCTTGTCTCCAGGGGGCCCCTCCTGCACAGGGAGCCCAGCCAAGAACCACTTCAGTCTCACAACATACTGGGCACGCATTGCAGACAATACACAGGAGTGACCTGTATCTATTAGGCCCAATCCCATTTCTACCCCTTAACCCTTCCCCTTACCCCTCCCCCTTGTTTTGAAGGGGTAAGGGGTACGGGGAAGGGGTAAGGGGTAGAAATGGGATTGGACCTTAATGTTTAATTTCTGGTGACCTTGCTGCATGCGTTGGCCTCCTCACTCTGCTGCTCCGTTTGACTCTGGCCCTCCTGGTCCACCTGCATTCTAGTCTGGAGTACAAATCACCATCATCGTCAATTCAATGTAAGACATGTTTACCACACATACTGATGCAGTCGATGGTTCAGATTATAAATCTAGAATGCTTATCAGGACAGCAAATGTGCGTCTATCGGCAGATGCAACAATCCCGACCGCAACACACAATCCTAGACAGCTACTTTACTTCTACTCGATCACACAACTGTTAGTATGGGAGCTCTGTGGCAGGATCAATTCAAAGTAAACTTGCCTGATGATCGGAATAAATGGGTTGAGGGTTAGCTATTCATTGTATTGATCGATTGATGATAGAGCAGGGCAAGCCCAGCACCTGAAGCCCCTCACCTGGTCCTCTGCCCTCCCTTCGTTCTGCACAAGGGGCTCTGTGTCCATCTGCCCCTCCTCTCCTCCCTCTCCCTTCTGCTTCTCGATCAGGGAGGCGCCGGACACGGTGAAGATGCCGTGGACGTTCACGCGCACTTTGACCTTGACCTTGGAGCTGTCGCCGTCGGCCTGGGGGACAACGTTCTGCACAGAGAAACAACCTTCGGGAAGAGAGGAAGAGACGGTGAGGTCTACACATAGAAGCACTGTATTCTTTTTTGTCCTTCGACTATTGTGAAGAACTATATATAGATTGAACCGGCCTTCAATAAGAAACAAGTGGCTGTTGAAATTCATTTAAGAATCAACAGCTGGTGGATTAACGTTCAAATGTTCCACTCAGGACGCACATCAGCCCAGACGTGCAATCTGACGTGCACTCTCGTCAAAACCACACCCGCACCCACAGAGAAGTATTCCGCGGTGTCTCACTCTTTGAACACTGCATGAGATTCACTCTGTGCTTTAGTCTGACTCAGTCCACAGTTGCAGACCACAACAGGGACCTGACCCTAAAAGGGCCGAGAAGGAACACAGACTCAGCAGTAACGGAATATTGATTATTCGGTAGTCTTCTGTGGTGGGGGGGTTACAGAGTCTTTAAGTCCATTCATTAGCAATGCTGGTATTAATGGGGCCCAATGAAGAGGAGGCAGAGAGCCAGTAAAGCACCTATCCTGGGGTCGGGGTAGGGTAGGTCTTTGGGGGTGCTGTAGAAGGCCTCCAGGTCGAAGGGCTCCTTCTTGTGGAAGGTGATGACTTTGGAGAACGGGGCGGCGTGGTTCTTACTGAACACCTCGCACTCCCTGAAACACCAAGGCATCACACGTCAGGGTTGGAAAGATACGAGAAGGAAAGATTTCCACCGTTTTTTTGGTTTTACCAGATGACTTATATTACATTGTTTATTCATAAAAAATAGTTTGTACTTGCCCAATGCCATCATCTGTAGGGGACTTCCAGCGCAGCGTGATGGGAAAAGGAACCACGTCGGTGATGCAGAACTCCCGCACCTTGAAGGCTGGGGAAAGAATCGCACACTACAGACACACACACACACACACACACACACACACACACACACACACACACACACACACACACACACACACACACACACACACACACACACACACACACACACACACACACACACACACACACACACAGGTTATGTAGGGAGCTCCCCAGAGGCAGCATGTACAGCCATATCAATAACACTAACAGAATAACACTAATACTTCAACTACGCCATCCTATAATACTTTATAACACCATAACACACCATACACCAGGCATTGCATGTGTGACAGCATGGAGGTGTACCTGCAGTGCACAGCCCCTGGCCACAGCCTCGTCTGCGTTCAGAGTGGTGCTGATTTCCTTGCCGAAGAACTTGATGATTCTTTCCTTAACAGACGGAGTCCTAGTGGCTCCACCCACTAGCTCCACCGCATAGATGTCATCCCGGCTCAGTTCTGCAACCAAACAAGGCAATTAAACGATTTCTCTGATATTTTTTAACATGATCGTTTAAATGTAGCTATTTTGTAAATCAAAACAATGATGGACATACTTGTTTGTTCAAGGACTGATTTCAACGGCGCCTCCAGTCTCGCCAGATAATGAGCACAGAATTCTTCAAATTGGATCCTGAAATTCAAAATGAGAACGATTTTGATTCATCACGTGAGCCGCGATTACTTGGCAAAGAAAGAAAGCCCGACCTGCTCATCCGAGGGAAGGGGAAGGTCACCTGTTCATCTTGCCGGTGACGTCGATGTCATTCATGAAGCACTCGATGTTGAGAGGCAGGTCCGAGGAGTTGGCGCTCATCAGCTTCTTAAGCTTCTCACACTCCTGGTGCAGGCGGAGCACGGCCCGCGGGTTCTCCTTCACGTTCAGCTTGTAGCGGCCCTTGAAGTCCTCACAGAAGTAGTCCACCAGCACCTCGTCAAAGTTGCGCCCGCCCAGGTAAGGGTCGAACGCGGTGGCTAACACCTGGAGTAGGCAGGTTTGTTTGTGTTGGTTTTTTATGGAAGTTTTGAAGATACGAGCGAAAGCAAAGGAGGATCATATGAATTTAACCCTTGAATCGCTCACCTTGAGCTTGCCTTTGTTGAATGCAGTAATGGAGACTTGGTATGAGGAGTGACCTAAGTCCACAAACACCACGTTCCTGGGTTTCTCCTCTGCAGAGGGTAGATCCTGTTTGTAGATCCCGTAGGCCAAAGCCACTGTAGACCCCCGGGCCCGAAAGAGCACAAACTATTAAATCACGGCAACATACACTAACACTGACGGAAACTTTTCTCTGTAGAAGCCTGATCTCTGAACATGATCATTTGTCATGACTTACAAAATGACGTCGACGACCATACATACACGGAGTGACAGACAAAAGGAGGACAAGAGAGTCAGCCTCTTTCCATTGGCAGGTACTTCACGACTTGCAGTTCTCATAACGCTCACCTGCAGTTGTGTCGTTAATGAGCCGCAAACAATTGAGCCCAGCGATCTGAGAGGCATCGAATACCGACCGTCTCTCAGCATCTGTGAAAAAACTCGGGACCTGTGGGACACCCATCAATCTCTTTATTAATGGGACCGGATTGAGTCAGATTTGAAAGGATTTAGCTGGGTTTTTGTCCTCACTCACCGATAGGACACAGTCCACCACAGGCTTCTTCAGGGCGGCCTCGGACGTCTCCTTGAGTTTGGTGAGCAGCATGGCAGTGATCTGCTCCACGGTGAACACTTTGTCCTCATCCAGATAACGCACCTGGAAGGAGGCCAACCATTCATGCTCTATGCTGATAATATAAAAACGTAGGACTGAACTTAATTTGATTGACAATAAAACCAAATCAAATGTGTTTTGTTATTTACGTTTTAAAACAGATAGTCCCATTGAGAGAACCAAAAAAAGGAATGTCAGAGACCGGATTAGGTTATTTCTGACGGCTGCTTTACCTTGATCCCGGTGTTGCCATTGGCCAGTTTATGCAGGCTGTAAGGCAGTTTGGGTTTCTCCCCCTGCACAAACGGGTCGTCAAATGCTCGGCCATGAAACTTCTTGAAGCCATGGACTGTGTTTTTGAAATTCGTTATGATCTGAAAAAGGGATAAGCAATGTAATATCCTGCAGAACACTATTTTAACTACGGTCGTTTGATAGGCATATATGGATTATATAAAGAATATATGTCAAGCACTTGATCCAGAACACGCAATTATAGCATCAGGCAGTTTGAATGTTAACTAACAAAATGTGTATTAACATGAATAATCTGTTAGGCTAAAATTAACAGGCTGATTAATAGCGGACCTTACTTGACTTTTAGCTGCATTTCCAATGATGCGGTTTTTGGAAGCCAGGGACACATAAGCTCTTGTGGTGGAAAAAAATATATATTAATCAGCAGCATAATCATATGCTATAATTAATAATGAAACAGTCATAATCAACAGCTGTTACAAAAAGAAAGAACGAACAATGAAATTATGATGATTAAGATTGAGTAGGTATGACGGAGATTGGATGGATGAGATTTCACCAGGGTGTCTTGGAAGATTGCTAAATAGGCCAGTGAGTCAAAATAGTTTCCCTTCAAAGTAAAGAATATTCCGTGCTTCTCGACCCTACTTATTACTTTATGAGGCGCCATAACGCTAGTTCAATACTAGTCTTCGTCAGGGGATTCATTTCATGACTTGGCTGACGGGTCCTCCATCTGTGTCCCCCCGTCTCTTAGAACTATCCCCGTTGGTTTCCCTCAGGCATAATACAAACACTAGGATACTTCTACTTACTATCCTCCACTAAGGGAGTATTGCACATTTGCACAGATACAAATGATTTCATTATAATATATAATACGTTTATTATATTATACAAACACTTATAGTTTGACAATTCAATAAATGTCAGTTTTTTCCAAACAGTTGATCAATTGTGTTTTGATAATAATATAGCTAATGCCTCCCATAATGTTTGCCAGTTTATATTCACTGAGGATAATAAGCCGATATTCCTCTGTGTTGTCATGTATTGGTCTGTCAATATTTGAACAGGGTACAGTGTCTGGAGGGGAGGGTCCACCAGCCTCTCTTTCCAGGGGTCCACTTGACAGCTGAACTGCGCAGTATTAAAACGCGTCCTGGTCGACAGATCCACCTGTCAGTCACTGCGGCGCACTAACATCTCACCGCCTCCTGTGACCCGTGCTTTCACCGTGTCATACTTGAAGAGCATGACCATAGCCTGCTTGCATTCATGTGGAACTATGACGTAGAGAGCCGACACACAATTGGAATAACTCTGAAATAAAGCCACTCAAAAATGAAGCCACAAACGTGTCACCTCTATAAGTGAGTTTAGTGCGTTACTCCGCCAGTGGATGCCCTCTAATTGCATCATTCCCGTGGCTATAGTTGATGGTATATAAGTGATATAGTTGTTGGTACAGGTGATGGTACAGGTGATGTTACAGGTGATGATGCAGGTGATGGTGTAGCAGTAGCTGATGGTGTAGGTGATGTTGTAGGAGACGATGGTATAATAAGTGATGAAATAGGTGATGTATAGGTGGTGAAATAGGTGATGGTATAGATGATGGTATAGGTGATGGTATAGATGAGGGTATAAATAGGTGATGCTATAGGTGATGATGTAGGTGAGGTCAGTGTTATACTCACGGCGTGCATCTGTCACTGTAGTCATTGGCGATGGTTTCAATGCCACCGCTTCTGGCCACAGCAATGTGACAGTTCTGGTATCCAACATCAATTCCCACCACTGACATAATGAGGCTCTTTGACTCGTCTCAGTTTACTCCCTGACGACTGCACCTGACACAAGAGAATATAATAGATATAAACGCTACCAAAGTATGTTCGACGGTCGATCTATGTTCCTGAAGGGCTGTCTTAGTCCAGATAATACCCGTCAGCTAGCTAACAGCGGGCTGACTGAATGACGAGCAGTTATGTAAGCGCCGCTGTTATCAGCAAACTCATTCAATCTAATCCCAGTAGGCGATGAGGTCCAGAACAATCTTCCGCTCCTGGCAGTCTTAAACCGGCGGCCCCAACGAACATGCGCAATTGCAAAAGATGCGTTTAAGGCCCGCCCCTGTTCCTTTCTAATTGGTCGTGTCGCAGTCGGCTCGCACCAGAGGCTGCTTTATTGGTAGGACGGTCGATCTATAAAGAACCGTCTAGAACCTCTAGAAGCCCCCTAGAGACCTGTTTTAACGCCAGGGACAAGTTATAGCCTTTTGGGATTTAAGCGTTGCTCCGGGCAAGCTCTATACTGGTTGATAAATGAAGAAAATGTCTGGATGGCTTATTTTATCTGCTTTCATGCACAAAAAGACCCTGAGCTCCAAAAAGTATTTTTTTATGGATTTGTGCTTTCCTTGAATATTTATATTTCCAGTAACTTCAATTATACTCCGCTACCCTTCCTTAATAAAATGTATACTTTTACTTCGACACATTTTCCCTTTGCATCTCAATTACTCGCTACTAAATAAAAGCTGAATAAATTAGAAAGGTCATGTTGTGGGAAGTGGAAACAGCAGGTTCGGCCAATCAATGGTCAAGGCAAGTACAGTGTTAACAGATTGCACATAGATGGAGATGGAATGAATTCTTCTCAACATAATAATTGATCAGAATCCAAATCTGAATTGGCTTTATTGTCAAGTAAGTATTCTTGGTGTTTGGTGCATAAAAATATTTAGAAACATAGTAAAGAAATATAATTATAAAATAGAAAGAAAGAAAGTAAACCAATATAAAATAGATACATTTACGTAATAATAAAAAGCTATACAGTTTGTGCATGAATGAGCAAAATATGGACCGTTGAATTTGCAGATGTTCACAGTATTGAGTATGCAATATGCATAGTCCAGAGAAATAAACGCTAATGGGACGCAGTAAGATAGGTGAGGAGATGTAATGGTAATGCAACGGGTGTCTTTGTGGACGGGTATACATAACCTGTGTGTGTGTGTGTGTGTGTGTGTGTGTGTGTGTGTGTGTGTGTGTGTGTGTGTGTGTGTGTGTGTGTGTGTGTGTGTGTGTGTGTGTGTGTGTGTGTGTGTGTGTGTGTGTGAGACAGAGAGGCGCGCGCATGTGCGTGCGCGTGTGGGTTAGTAAATCGCTTTAAAAGATTTTAACTAGGTAAAAATCAAGATAATCGGAATTACCAATGCGAAACTATGTTCAGAATTTGACATTGATCTTAGTCTTGGTTAATTTGTATTGTCATTTATAATATTGTTAAATAGTAGTCTAAATATTTCCATAAAAAAGGTCCAGATATCTCCTAAAAATAAAAGGATTTTAGCTTTTTCCCAGACTAGAATAGGCAGTTGCTGTTTTTAAATGTAGATGTAACTGAAATTATTATGGGACTCATATACCTATGGTGTGTTAACTAGTCTATACTCTATAAACTATATATTATTATAGAGCTATAACTCTATAAACTCTGATGGTGCCAGACTGTCCTGAGGTGGGCGGGGCTCGGGTTCGCCATGGAACATCAGGAACAGGAAGAGCCAGTGGAATACTTCAGGTAGCAGTTAGCTAGTCATTTAACTTAAAGGCTACGATGGGTCTGTTCGGAAGAACACAAGAGAAACCACCAAAAGACCTGGTGAGTTTAGGATTTTGAGGGGATTTTTGAGCTTGTACATACCCAGGATTTGAACACCGATGCTCAAAGGATCTCCGTCAGAACGGGGTGGTGTGTAAGCTATCTAACCGCTAAGCTAACTGTCGCTCCCTGGCTAGTTGGATTCTTCCAAACTGTTGCTGCTTTTTGCTAGCTTACCAGTTAGCATCCTTTTAACATTCACCTTAACCTTATAAAGAAATCACTTTACACCTCTAACTCTCACATATGCACAAACATACTTATTTTATTTTATGTCCGCGTTACTTTAATCACGCAACACTTTTATATTTTGAGCACCGATAAGCAGTTAGCCTGCTATACATTCCAGCTAACACAGATCAGCTATCAGATGTAAACAAACTATATTTTGTCAGCTTTTAGCAAATGTCGTGATCTGATAAAGTAGTGTACAGACTTTGACTCGATATTCTGAACAATATGCAGTAGTAGCAGTGGCTCGTTATATTCACAACTCGTTACATATTCAAAATATCCTCCTTTTTCAGATAAATGAATGGTCGCTCAAAATCAGAAAGGAAATGCGAGTGATTGACAGACAAATTCGAGGTGAGCCTCTAAAGTTTATATATCTCTGCTCTTAATTTTTCTAAAATCTAAATTTCTATGTATTGTTAACGTAAGACGATAGGCATATAGGGTTCTGAACTCATGAAATGTAAAGATAATCCCATCGCTTTCCAGACATTCAGAGGGAAGAGGAAAAAGTCAAAAGATCCATCAAAGATGCCGGCAAGAAAGGCCAGAGAGATGTGTGCATCATCCTCGCCAAAGAGTTGATCCAGTCACGGCGGGCCGTCAGTAAACTCTATGCCTCCAAAGCTCAAATGAACTCCGTACTGCTCAGCATGAAGAATCAGCTTGGTACGTGTGTGAAGAAAACAGTTTATGTTGGCTAGATTCATGTGTTGTTATTTATTTTTATGTGCCTCATTTCTGGCTCCTATTTGTGTTTATCCTCTTGAGGATAAAACTAAGTGCTGATGTCTAATGTCTCTCTGTGTGATCCCAGCTGTGGTGCGTGTTGCTGGAGCCCTTCAGAAAAGCACGGAGGTTATGAAAGCCATGCAGAACCTCGTCAAGATCCCGGAGATCCAGGCCACCATGAGGGACCTTTCAAAGGAGATGATGAAGGTCCAAAAGCTGCACAAACAGTAGTTTAACTAGTAGTCTAGTTGTTGCACTTCTTAATGCGTTGAGGCTTTTCAACGAAAGAAATGCAATGAAGTAAATCAAAATCATAGTCCGGTTTAAAGGCACACAAAATAATTTATAAAAATATGATCAATGATATGGATAACAACATCACTACTACAACTACTAATTCTCAAATAATAATGATAAACAATAATGCTAATAGGAGCATTATGCCTATCGGTTTACAGCCATTATTATTATAAAATGGACTCAAAAAAGTGTGTTTTCTATCTCCTAGGCTGGCATTATTGAGGAAATGATGGAAGACACGTTTGAAAGCATGGAGGACGGGGAGGACATGGAGGAGGCAGCAGAGGAGGAGGTGGACAAGATCCTCTTTGACATCACAGCCGGTATGTGTGGCAATCCGCTAAACAACAAACAAGCAGCTGCAAACCATGAGTCATTAGTTATAATCGTATTAAGTACGATGCATCAAGTAGTGATGTATGATGTTGATATGCAATACGAGCGTGATCTCCATGATAATTGTTGAGACTCTTTTCTACATAGAAAACCAAACAATCGTGAACTGTTGTGTATGTGCTCCGTTAGGTGCCCTTGGAAAGGCGCCCAGCAAAGTCACAGATGCCTTGCCAGAGATGGAGGCCCAGGGGGCCACCGCCGCCTCGGAGGACGAGTCAGAGGAGGACATTGAGGAGATGCAGTCGAGGTTGGCCGCCTTGAGGAGCTAGAGCCCTCCGTCCGTCCCGCTGCCAACTTTTTCTGCTCGCCCCCCCAAAAGGACAGAGACTACTTTGGTTTACCTGGAATCTTTGCTTGTTTATCGTCTGCCTACGTTTATCTGGGGTCATGTGTGCTTTTTGCTAAGGCTTTCCTGTGTGTATAACATTTTCCGTTTTTTTTTTGTTTTTGTTTTTTTTAAAGTCGATGCAGCCGGAGCTTAATGCCATCCTGACTTTAGGTGGGGGCAGGTTATGCCAACGCTTATTATCCAAAGCATGGTTTGAACACCATATCACAAGACTTAAGAAGTGGTATTTTATAAAGCAGTATAGAAAGCCTGCAGACAGAAACACATTATTGTGCTTATTTATAATAGTGGTGATGGTCTCGCACTCTTTTCCAAAAACTAACTAGAACCGCAGCTGGGTTGTTCTTCATTAAGTCTTTATCTGCGTTTAATAGCCAATTCCTTTTTGTTTGAATCTGCCTACCATATCTGGAACTATTGGATCTTTCAGTAGTTATTTTCTGTACAGTCAAAATGTATCTATATTAATTGTGGACCTATGTGGATGCAAGTACACTTGTTGGAATAACACACATATAATTGTGTGAGGGATTTAAGACATTAGGAATCATCATGTGGTTCATTTGATTCATGTCCCCAAATGCCCTAAATCTACATTTTGGTGAGATGTGTGGAAAATGAAATGTTTGGTTGGAAATGAGACCCTGTGTGTGTTGTTCTTTTCCTTCAATCACTCGGTGTAATTGCGCTGGGAGGAGCAGAAAAGAAAGGTTGCCTCTTTTATGAAAGTGGAAGAAGAGATTTGTTACCTGAAAGCCACAGAATTCCCTACAGCCAGTAACTCGATCCTGCCCTAATTCTCTTTCTGCCGTCTGGAGTCCCAACGTAGAACCGAGGTTCATGAAATATCAAGCATTTTGTGAAATGTACAGGGCTTCCACTATTTTCTAGCGACGCAAGTAAATCATACCGTAGTAATTGTGTGGAGGCCTATGATATAAATAACAATGTCAACCAGCAGTAACAAAGTACACTCTAATCTTCCGTCTGGACATTAAGTATTATGAAGTCGTGGTTTTGTTTTTCTTATGCATGACAACAATGCCATCTATGGTTGAAGGTTATTATGGACCATCCACTGTTTATTCTGCACGTTCTTGGCTGCGTGCGCCTCGAGCGACGCGCCTGTCCGCTGGTGGAGCGCCAGTCAGGAACTCCTCCCCGCAGACGGAGCGTTCGCTCGGCTACACAGCGCGATGGTCTCGTGGATTATTTCCAGACTTGTGGTGTAAGTAATATTATATTTTTCGATAATAATTTTCTTGTCATTTAAGCAGACAAGAAACACGGTTTATTTCGATGTGTGTTATATAGGCCACCCGTTCATTGGCCAGGTGCAGCCCATCAGTCGCTTTATATGGCTACAGAGACGTGGTCGTATTTCTAGTACAATAAAGCATGACTCGGGTGTTTCAGAGGACCTGTGTGCTGATTTTTTATTTGCAAGTAGATTTCTTTCTAACTAGGCGATATTTTTATTTCAACAAGAGGCAGCCCATTAAATGACGAGCATGCAATGCCATTGTTGTTCAAAAGCAGACAAAAGGCTGACAGGATTGTAGGGGAATGTCAAATCATGAGTAGGGCTATGATGTGTTAGAATATCGCTGATATAGAGATATAGGGTGGCCTATCCCATAAACCGCGGATTTCACCCCATGAGAGGTGACCGAAACCCGATGTGATCATTTGAGGGGTCTGGTATTGTGAAAACAAAGGGATGGGTTCGCCTTCTCTAGTTACAATTCAACTGCTACTTTTAATATTAAGATTAGGGCTGTAGGTTTCATATAGCATCGATTCACTCTATAATAATATAATGGTATTTCATGAACCATTGCCATGATCAGTTGTATTTCTTCTTGTGGTTTTCGACCAGCGTCTTGATAGATTGTAGGCTATCGTTTTATACAGGCCTACTAAGTAATAGCACGTAGGCCTACACATCTACAAGCTCGTTGCCTACGCCAATTAAATTTAGATTACAATATCCTGTTACAAGCACGTTGGCGTATTCGGTTCCGGCTGGGCAACACTGTCACTGGGGGCCAGTTTGAGATGTTCGACTTTGGGACAAAATAACATATTTCTGCTTCGAGCAGCCCTGTCAAGTCTATTTGACAGTCAATGACTCTTGTTGTCATGTTTGAGAGGTCTGTCGTGGCAGTGATGTTCTCATGCCAGGCCAACGTGGTGCAATTTTATGTAGGGCAGTAATTTGATCAGGTCACGCTCACAGCTGTTGCTGAGCCGTTGAACTCGTGGGTCTGCCCTCCAGTCCTGTGGCTGGACTGGAGTCAGCAGCGCAGGTGTGTCTCAACTCGACGCAACACAACTTGTCCATAACACAAATGAAGGCCATATTTTGGTTTTTGCGTTTAACTATAAACGTGGTAACATATTCCTGGTGTTTTAGTGTAGTCGGTCTGGGTTCAGTTTAGAGATTTTGATAATGTGTACACAACATGGCTGATATGTTTCTTATCTTGCAGACTTGTATTTGGGACACTATACCCTGCATACTCATCGTATAAGGCGGTAAAGTCGAAAGACGTTAAAGAATATGTAAGTTTATCACTGCTATGCTTCATAATCCCATACGACATGAAGCGCTTTTGTAAGTCATTTGTTATTGTAAATGATTTTCCTTGTTCTGTTACAGGTAAAATGGATGATGTATTGGATAATATTTGCCTTATTTACCGCTGCAGAAGTATTTACGGACATGTTTCTATGTTGGTAAGGGGTATTTCTTCTGAATAACAGCAAACGTCAACCATTGTATATTTTTTAAAGGTCACTGTCGTGTCAAACAATGAATACTCGTAGAGATAGTACAACGTCAACAGGGAAGGAGGAAAGGTGACCTTAGAGGTGCTTAATCATTGTACTTTCTTCCCTGCAGGATCCCCTTCTATTATGAGCTGAAGATAGCCTTCGTGGTGTGGCTGCTGTCCCCATACACAAAGGGAGCCAGCGTGCTCTACAGGAAATTCGTTCATCCCACGCTTTCCTCTAAAGAGAAGGTGACCGGCCCATCACTGTGTTCAACCTGCCTTTCCCTTCCTTTTCCCCTTCCTCAAGCAAGGCCCAGGGAGATCCACAGTGATGACATATGTACCATCATGTCCTTTATGTTTCATCCACTTTGTGTTTGGAGCTAGACGATAACTGATGATTCAGAAGAATCATGATCTTCATATGGTTTCTCTTGGGCCCCATCAGCAGAGAGACAGTGTTGTTTTGTCTCTTATAAATCATTGTATTCATTTGTTGTGTGTGTCGGTTGCAGGACATTGATGAGTACCTCTGCCAGGCCAAGGACAAAAGCTATGACACCCTGGTGCATTTTGGGAGGAAAGGGTTGAACGTGGCAGCTGCGGCGGCCGTCATGGCAGCGTCAAAGGTAGTGCTGAGCCCGGGCATTTCAGCTGCGCTGTCCAGCAGACGGCTTGTTGTTCATCCTGTTGTCCCTTTTCTTTTTGTTTGTGAAATGTTGTAGTTGAAAGCCACTTGAATGGGGATTCTGTTCTTTGTGGACTATCAATAGGAGAAAACAACTCTATGGGTGTGGTTTTGTGTGTGTGTGTGTGTGTGTGTGTGTGTGTGTGTGTGTGTGTGTGTGTGTGTGTGTGTGTGTGTGTGTGTGTGTGTGTGTGTGTGTGTGTGTGTGTGTGTGTGTGTTTCAAATTTCAAATGTTATTATCCAGTAATACACAAAGGTGGAACTCCTCTGAGTTTTCCTGGTGAGTGTTCTCCTGGAATGGCGGCTGTCCACCGTTTGTTTACCCACAGCAGCTGTGACACCTGAGGCTGCTCTGTGTGCCCCTCCCCTCCAGGGTCAGGGCGTCCTGTCTGATAGGCTGAGGAGCTTCAGCATGCAGGACCTGTCGTCCTGCCAGGCGGACCCAGACTCGGTCGACGGGGAACACGAGTCGGCGTCGCAGCACCGGGCGCGGTCCATGATGCGCAGCAAGTCAGAGAGTTACAGCAAAGGTGGGGAAAAGTGTCTTTCTACTGACCAATAAGGGGGCAGAAAAGATCACACGCCTGAGGTGCAGTCTCAACCGGTGATAACCGGGTCTGGTGTCGGGGTGAGGGCTCTCAGTGCTCACATGTCAGCATGCTGTCATACGGTGGGTGCTGTCATTATATGGCCCATTAATAGGAGATCAGCCTTAGCCTCCTGTGGTATCTGAATACCGTACTGGGCGAGGTGGCTTTACAAAAGCACACAGATATAACATCTGCAGATATGAGGCATGCCTTTGCCCTCCAGGTTCCTCCCTCAACCTGAAGCCTACTTCCTGTCTGTTACAGGCTGACAGCCACAAGTCGCCACAGTGCAGCTTATGTACATAGTAACCATCAAATTAAGTTGTACCTTGAGCTCGTTCCATGTTATGAGAAAATGTTTGGGTTTAACAGCTTTTTACTGCTGTACATAGTGTACACGTAAGACTGCTGTTCAATTATTTATGCCTTTCAGCCTCGCTTTTTATCTTGAAATACAATAATTTGTTGACAAGAAGACTGCAATTGTTGCTTTGAAAATCGTTGCACAACCTGAACTATATATTCTAACTGAATTACAATTAACTTTTAGCTTGACAAGTAACTTAAAAAGATTAATTATTATTTTTCATTTTAGGTAAATATTCAAAAAGGGCAAATGATACTAAACACAATACATCTGAGGACAACCTTTCGTCCAAAACTAACTATGTAACCCAACTAAGTTATACTAAAACAAATGAAACACAATTCGGTATGTGTTAACCCTCCTGTCCACGTGAAGCAGAGGGAGAGGTGGTCTGCGCCCGCGGTAATGAAGTCCAGGGAGGTCACAGGTCACAGGCCTGAGGCACTCATTAGAATATGGGTTTGGTTTACGAGTTTCTAATGAACTATTTTTCTTTTGCTCTCCTGTGTCACCGAGCAGTTTTCCAACCATTAAGATGGAAATCAATCATAAATCCGCCCACCACGTGTTGCAACCCTCCAGCAATCACAGGGAAAATCTGGGAATGGCGCTCCCACTTTAAAAGGGCAGATGCCGTGTTTCTGTGTCCCGTCCTGTTCTTGACCCCTCTGGCCGTCCTCTTCCATGGCACCAGGGCAGGAGGATTTTGACATGGCTGAATATGAGGTCTTGGAGCACTGTAGCACCGAGGAGCTGCAGTCCCAGACTCTCTGGCCCTCTAACCTCCAGGCTGAGCCTACCACCACTACCCCCTGGCCCTCTCCACCCTCTGCCTCCCCCACCCAGGGCCCTGCTCCCCAGAAACAGGAGGAGGGGGAGGACGTGGGGAGAGGGGTGCAGGTGGGGTCACGCTCACCCCAGCTAAAGCAGATTAAGAAGAAGGCCCCGGAGGTACTGCCCGTTTAATAACACGGCTGTCCTGCTGCTGCCTGATTGTAAATGAGCACACATAAGGAGTGCGATTAACCGACTCACTCCCTAATGTGTCCTGTTGTGCGTCCAACTAAATCATGACGAGGCCCGGAACTCCTTAATCTGGGACTCGGGATGCTTGGTGTGCCACTGAATGAAGTGCATGAGCTAAAATCTTTTCTACTGGGGATCTTTTGTTTGATTACAAGAACTCACAGGTAGGGAGGTGACCACTGGAAAACACCTCTGATGGGTTTCTGGCGGACAAACGGACTGATTCTGCTTGTAGTTCAATTCAAAAACAACTATATATATATAGTATACTAATTTTACGTTTAAAATTAGAAACAGATGACATGACAAACCGTATTCTCTGCCAACCTGTCCACTCCATCCTTTCTTAATATAGCGCTTGCTTGCATCTGTCACACTCAACTATGGATTTGAAAATGATACTAAATGTTATTTTAAATCACTAGTCGTTCTTTGTTAACTCAACGCCTTCTGCCCTCTCTTTTTTTAAACCCCATCTATATTTGTCTCCTCTCCTTTTAGCCTCCTCCTAAAGTCTTAAGGCCGCTCACAAGATCCAGGAGTGCCCTTTCTTCACAATGAAGCCATGTGGAACCCGAGTCCAGACTTCTTCAGCTGCCTTCACTGCAAAACAAAAAAATGTAAAACAAATACAGAGGAAAAATTGTGTATGGCCAAAAGCTACATATATTAAGCAGACTTGTTATGGAGTAGGGTAACCAAAGTGACTTAAGACCCTTGTGTGTTTATAAATACCCTGAGGGACTTGCTTTTAGAAAAAAAAAAAAAAGGAGGTGTCTGAGACTGATGCTGGTCACAAGAATGGATGATTTTCATGCCGACGGACATCTGGATTTTATGTTGGTGGTTATTGTGCTCTGTGTGTATGTGTGTGTGTGTGTGTGTGTCTGTACATCTCATGTGATTCGCATCGCATTTGTTTGGTTGTTTTTATATCAGTTGCATGGTTGATCTTCCTTGACCTTTGTCCACTGACTTGATTGTCGCTGATTAACAGAAAGTATTGGTCGGATGTCATGTCAGAAATGGTCAGTGACAAAGTCCCACCTGAAGAGTAGTGCGGTCCCAGTTATGGAGTAGCTGCTGCAGAGACCCCCAGGTCAACCCGTTGCAATGAACTGATTCTGATACCTGCTGACTTTAGAGATCTCCACTACTAAGTGCTGCTCTACTTAAATGTAATCAGTATGGATACTATTTTAGTTGGTCAAGCAGTGACATGCCAATGGGGTCTAAGGCAACCAGATTAGTACTGGCGATTGTCAACAGCCTTGAAAAGCTAATTGGAAAAAACATGTTCCATACTTCCACTCTGGGCTGCAGTATTTTTATCTAATTGCACTCGTTATATGATTACAAATATTGTCCTTAATATGAAGGAAGAGACTAAATGGATGGCAAGAAATGGCTGGTCGTCTCAACCGATAAATGCACCATTATATCTGTGTATTACATGTGTTTATTAAATGCATAATAGCAATGTTAAAAGTATGTGTTAAAAGATCTGTGAAACTGTTTTGAGTAGTAATTCAAATCAGATTCACACTTTGTCAAATCTAATCACAATTTCTGTTATTTTTCTGATTTAAAATTAAGATTTGTATGAACAGTTGGAAAACGGTTTATGTATACATCAAAAAGATTTACTATATGTATATATCAAAGATATATGAACATCCTTCATTAAGAAACACTGTGTTACAAGTCACCGAGCAATTAAAAACCCATGGGTCTTCTATTAATTTTATGAACACAAGATCACACAAATATTTGTATCGTTTGGTAGGTTTCCGATTACTTTTCGATGGTTCAAATTGTGTATTTCTTTTTTCTAGTGAGAGGTGATCTGTTTGGCTCCTGATGTCGCACTGCTGAATTTAGTTGATTAACCTCTGGCTAAATGGTTTTACACTCTCTGACGAATGAGTCTGTCCAAGATGGCAGGATTTTAATCAAGCAATCCTGTCATTTACTGTATCTTATCGAGGCGGTTGGAAGTTTGAAACAAAAGCTTCTCAGGTACCACTGTTCTGTTTACACCATGATTTACTCTAATGTCGTAGAGCTGTTATGCACACACAATTTCTTTCCATAGCTCAATGGTGGAAACTGCAGGTCTTTTCTGTGTTCAAGAAGCTCTGAAATCTGTTGCATTAGTCGTCTTTTTCCTATAATCAAGAAATTCATAAAGTAAAACAAAATAACTAGATCATTGCTATGAACCAGATTTGTATACATCTGAATCATATGCATTTATCATTGCATGATTATTTGTTTAAGTGAAAAAGTGTGAACCTGTTTTTGGCCTTATCACGCATTACTGATAGACATTTTGTAATCATTTAATTTAGTGTTTTCTGGAATAAATGTATACATCTTATTTAACATATATATAAACAACATAGCATACAATCTTTTCTGGCAGGCCAGAATGTCAGCAGTCTTTAAAACTAAAGGACTCTAAAGGAGTAATGTGCATGGCTATCCATTTATTGTTACGCTTCTGTTGTTGAATTGACATACAGCCATTAAATATGACAACTGAACCTGTTTGTGTATTAATCCATGATTTTCTAAAATGCAAACGAGGGAAAGTTATTACATTTTCTGCTGACATTCTTAATGACAGCTGTATTAGCAGGGAAGGCAGAGGTACAAGTTAGCTCAACTCTGATAAGAAAAGATCAATAATGAGATTGAGTGATCTGTTTATTTGACCTTGGACCAGCCAACACATGTTGTGAGGATACAAACAGCTTAACCAGGGGAGTTAATACTTAAATATAAAAGTTAAAACATTTAACTCAAACACTTTAATTCTGTCTCTGATGCCATACGACATGACCAAGTGTTTACGTAAGTATGGAAGACAATCTTTCCTTCTTTCATACAATAACTTTATTACACCATAATCAAAGACAATATACACACAGGATTTATACTTTCAGGTTGACACGATCATGGTATTTAAAGTAGGGATCATCAAGGTACCAGTTTCTTCTCTTCCAGAATGGACCGGTCATTTTATCCAGCATCTTGCTCTGCGTCTTGTTACAGAACACATGCTGCCTCAATCTGTACCGTCTGGCAGGCATCTTCTTCCATAGTTTCTTCTTGTATCCAGCCTATTTATTGAAAGAAAGAAGGGAAAATGTTAGTATATTTGAATATATATATATACACATTATGTAACTATCCTCTTGCTTTAGGAGTTATCAGAATAACGTATTTATTTTGGCACAGTATTCGTTTCTTGATATGTCCACTGCAGAAACTATGATTCATCATGTACCTGCCGTCTGACCCAGAGACCACAATGGAGCCTCAGGAACCGCTTCACCACGGACCTCACGGTCTTCTTCTTTCCCTTACGCAGCCCAAAGTAGGTCAGGGTTCGGCATGGCTGCAGACCCAAACTAGGAAGCAGAGGTGTGACACTGAAAAGATAGGAAATAAATACCATTTATTTACATAGTTCAAATCACTTCCGGTGTCAGCACACAATCTTTCAGTGCGGTGGTGTCCTTTGTAGGACAGTGTTTACCGTTGCAAAATGCCACCTTGGGTTGGGAGACATGAATGAAGAGCCGGAGAAGCCCTGATAGTAGCGGCAGCAAATATCGGAGATGTCTGGGGTCGCGTTAGGGTAGAAAACTGTCCAATCTTGGCTGCCCTGGCGCAGGTCATCAGAGGTCTCAACAGGCCTATGCAACACAGGTTTATTAAAGTAGCAAATATAAAGTAAAATAAAGCAGATCTTTACCATGGATCGGAAGGATGGAACGGATTTTAGGAAACTAGGGAAATTTAGGAAACCTGGAAAGTAACACTACAAATTAATTAATATTGACAGGACATGGTATTGAGGGTTGCATGCATTAGCTTTGTAGCTGCATAGCTAAAACATGTGATAAGGTAAATGACAGTGATAGTCTCTTTAGTTGCTTGTATTATTTCATAAATGTCGAAATACATTGGACCCGTTTTATTATGAAAGCTCCCAGAGAACATATACATTTTGAGAAATACGTACCGGGGACCTTCCTCACCAAGGCCGCCGCCATGTTTATTCTATGCCTACTACGGGAAGCTCAAAGGACAAGCTGCACGGTTTTGTTAAAATGTTTTGTGCGCTCATCATCATCATCTCTATTTAACCAGGTAGAAATTCATTGGGATTAGAATCTCTTTTACGAGAATGACCTGGCCAAGAAGGCAGCACCATGATAAAATAAACAGTCACATAAATTCTCACAAACCACACTCAGCACCATTCAATGTACAGTACAAAATAGGATAAGCGACATAACTATTTATATGAAATAATACGACTATGTGAAATAATAATTTAAAAAAAAACATATATATATATATGTATATATATGCTTTTTTTATTTTATTTTTTTAATTATATATATATATATATATATATATATATATATATATATATATATATATATATATATATATATATTTATATATTAAAAAAAAGTGCAACTGCTTGAAAAAAAAAAAAAAATATATATATATATATATATATATATATATATATATATATATATTTGCAAGCAGTTGCACTTTCCAAAAGTACTATCTTCCCTGTCCTTTAGCATTGCATTGAATTCTCCTAAGGTAACCATGCAGCTGTGACAGCTTCAGGTCCTTTTGTACAGTGTTCCTGGCAGAGGGCGTGGCATATTTAAAGGCCTTTTTCCCCAACTCAGTTCTAGCCGAGGGAAAAAACATCTGTAACACATCTTTAGAGCGCAAACCATAATTACCTTTGTTTGCAGACATGTATACACATAAATAAGAGGGGACCAGTCCAATGAGACACTTATAAATAAAAAACAACCAGTGTGAGAGTCTGCGTGCAGAGAGCGATGGATATTTTGCAGTGGCATATAGGGTACAATGATGGACACGATTTCCACAGCCAGTTAAAAATCGCAGAGCACAGTGGTAGACAGTATCCAATTTTTTGAGGTACTGTTCTGGTGCGTTCATAAATAGCAGCTCGTCTAGAGGTCGAAATGATTTTCATGTAAGGCATTACATTGCTTTAAAGTATATAGCCTTTTTATTTATTTTTTATGAAAATATATTCGTATTGTAGTTGTAGTAGTTTAATTAAGACATTGATAAGATACACTTTATGTTTCAATGTGTAATTATTTGACATTCCAAAGACAATTTTGCAACAACAAATGCAGAAACAGCCCACCACAACCACATAGTATCCTCAGTCAAAAACTCTGTACAGTTTTAATACCTTCTTTGTTCAACCGATAAACAGATTGCATAGTGCAAGTTAAACTGTGGTCCAGCCCGAGGTGATAGCTTTGTAATTGTTTTCATTAAAACACACAAGCATCTTTTTAAATATGACAGATGACAAATACTAAACAAAAAAAACATTCAACTTCAGGTACTGCAATCAAATGCATAAAAAATGACTTTGTAGCCTACAACCAAAAGCTAACAACCAAAGCAGAAACACCTAGCAAATCTGCAGCGATGCGAGTGCAATTAAACACATTAAATTAATTCAGAGAAACAAAGTGCACAACATAAGACAGCGTTTGCAGACATAGAGAATGTCCTCATCAAACTTCACAACAGAGTCTAGACTCCTTCGCCTAAGATACAAAAAGGGATCGTTTCAATAATCGAATAAAATAACTACAACAGTGTCAGTCAACGAAACATGGAACATTTTCAGTAAAAAGTACCACAAAAGAATAATATTCCACATAGTATTCAAATCAACAAAGCTGGGCGTTCAGGACATGTTCTTCGTCCACAGCAGTGGCATAAGCAGATACAAACGCAGCGCCTCCGTGTGGCCGTCTAGTGAGGACCGGTCCGGAACATACGGGCGTCCCACCGCGACCGCCGGGTGTTCATCACCAGCCAGCGTACACGGGTTCTGCGTCGCAGGGCATGCCGTGGTAGCGGCCCTGAGGACGTTCCTTGCGGAGCAGCGGGGCACGGGCGGCGGACAGCTCGCTGTCCGTGTCTCTCCGTCGACGGAGGACCAGCAGGATGACTAAGAGGAAGGCCACTGGGAACACATTGAACCGGGTTGGTTTTTTTAAAATCAGACACAAAACTCCCATCGTTTATTGAGGCGGGATGAGGCCCAGGAGGTAGAGCGGGTTGGTCTGTAACCGGAAGGTTGCTAGTTCGATCCCTGTCTCCCCCTCGGTGAATGTCGAGGTGTCCCTGAGCAAGACACCTCTCCCTAACTGCTCCTGACAAGCTGGCTGTTGCAAGCATGGTTGACACCGTTGTTGGTGTTTGAATGTGTGCATGAATGGGTGAATGTTAGGCGATATTCTAAAGCGATTTGAGTGGCCGCTGGTTAGAAAAGTGATATTAATATTGTCTATATCTACATAGGATTATTACAAGTACTGCACCTTCTTTGGTCTTCTCCATTTAGTGTGGGTTAATGCTGTGTATATCTTATGCATATTAATACAAAATCCTCTGGTTTAAGGACAAAGTATGATACACATTCATGTTTTGTGCATTTCTTTGTTTTAGAATTTTGTCTGGGTCCGTATGCCATTTAGTAGATAATTTAGGCTTAGGTTTTATCAATGTGTGGGCAAGGCACTCCTTACATCCAAACCATTAGAGCCAGTATAACCAGTATAAGCAGTCATCCAATGTAAAACAAAAGATTCTGCGGGCAATGTTGACCTCCTAAATAATACAATTTCCGATTTTGTGAATCAAATAAAGATATCAACTCGACAATCCTAGTACTTTTTCCACGCTACTCACCCCCTACACCGATGACTAGCAGAGCGATGGTGACCGGGGCGAGCTCACATGTTTCCCCTGACTTGCGGAAGAACGTCTCCATGCAGTAGCTGGGGGAGCTGCTCCCCGCTGGACAGAAGGCGTCGTCGGGGCAGAGGATGGGGCTCACATCGGGACTCTAGTAAAAAGGACCAACTGTTGATGGCAGTCTGACGGCCACAGCATAGAGCCAACAAATGCGTTGAGCACCCTCTAGTGTTGAATAGGAAAATGGCCGAAATCCAAAACATGGGACGTCAATAAACCTCTAAACCTAAACACAATATTATATTTGCTGTTATCTAAGCGGGTTAACACTCACAGGACAGTAGTGGTTTTCAGGGCAGATGTCACAGTTCTCCCTGCCCCAGTGGATCTGGAAGAATCCACTGCTGCAGATTTGACACATCATCTGATGTGCTGCCTTGTGCATGCCTGTCCAAAAAAACCAGAACAAAACATTTGAATATCTTTACCTCATGCATGAGTCCCCTTGGCCATCATCACTGGGGAAACAATCGACAGTTAAACATATTTGACAGCTGTTAACAATAATACAGTCTGTTGCTATATCGTTTTTTAAAATAAAATCCACAGTTACCTGGCCGACATTGAGTGCAATCCTTTGAGGCCAACAGAAGGGATTCTGTGCCGACAGGACAGACGGGGCACTCCGCACAGTTAGAGGAGCTATTGGAAGAGGAAGTGTAAAAAAAAAAGTTAGATTGGAACGTGTATTTCAGATTAGACTATGAAGCACAAAGCAGCGACTGATGTGAGATAAAGGAGCTGCTGGAAACAAGAGCAGATACGCCCGTAACTAGCAGGTACCAAAAAATGAACTTTTCAATAGACAAGAAAATGTAATTAAGCTGCCTGTTGACTTAATGATTGTCTGAGCCAAAGCTATTTCTATTCTGTTGACCAGATGTTCCCAATTAAACTGGACAACAGACCATAGATAGACGTTCAAGAGTTTCGGGAATTTAAGGGAGAATTCCTGTCTACCTTAAAGCTAACTTTTGATAGGTTGTTTTGATCTATCCATGGTATAAGCCCTTAAGCTATGTTCGGTTTGAATGTATCTTAGCCCTTCTAGACAAAGCAGGGGTTCAAATCATCATACTGCCAGCGTCGACCTCCAACCCAAAATATCAGGAAAGCTAAATCCTCCTCAGCTTCCCTGAAGCATAACTTCTGACAGTATTTTGGTCTCCGCTGTATCCATGCAACCGCTTTGATTGTTAGGTTCCAGGAAGCAGAACCATGAGCAATGGGCATGTGATGCGGTACAAACAGAACTAATCATGGCAGACAGGCGGGGGGGAGGTGGGGAAGTCCTCTGGGCAGCTTACTTGCAGAAGGTTCCCTGAAGACACGGGTTACATGAGCTGGAAGCTGGCTGAGATGAGAAGAAGCCTGAAAAATATAAAACAGATCTGATTTGAACATGTGTTGATTCTGCTGAAGTCAACAGCCACCGATGTGCGTATCAGTCGTGGTCAGGAGAACGGGAGATCGTATTAATCGATTGTTACATTTTGGATAGAAATATGATGCATGCATCTACGTCATCCTAATCCTACACTACGAATCATCCATCTTTTGTTATCCATTTGCTTTCCTCACCTTTTCTCTACGGACCAAATTTATTCACTGATGATTATAATTGTATTAAACATTGAGAAGTAAAAATACGTTCCATTTAACCTTTAATTTAAAGGGTTATGCGTGGTTAATGCATTGGATGATAAGCAGACTCCAGTGCAAACAGTATCCCATATTGTAGCCCTAGTGGGTCTACGGGGTGCTGCTGGGGCCCAGACCTGGGGTGCAGCTCCGGCAGGAGTCCGCCCCGGTGATGTTGCCAGCAGAACCGCGCGGGCAGGGCTGGCAGGTGGAGCCGCCCGTCACGCTACGAGAACCAGACGACAAGGGACAGGAAGTGTGTCGTTAGCATCATCACAGGAGGAGGAGCATCCTCATCTTATCCTAGCTGTTGTAGACGGGGAAGGCATTAACCTAGCAGTTGTTTCTATGGATATCTTGAATCTACCGACAGCGAAATATTGTGGTTTATTTTTCTTCTGATAAATGTACTTATTATAAGTAGCTTTGGATAAAAGCGGCTGCTAAATGCCCTAAATATAAATGTCAGTGTACAGTTCAACAATTCACAGATCAGTGGTCAATAAATAGATGCAAGCCAGCATCAATACATGGTCAGTTTTTGGAGCAATAATGACTACATTTTTGTGCGTATTTGCGACGTGTATATTAGATGAATATGGGACATATGTTTGGGGTAGGCGGTTACTTTGAGAAGAGGCCCAGCCCACAGGGCAGACACTGCTGCCGGCCAGCCAGCGGCTGAAAGAAGCCTCTGGCGCACAGGAGACAGGCCCCAGGGAACAGGCAGGACCCCAGGTCTGGACAACAGGAGCACATCAGGGTCCCTGGAGACAACCACAGGGCCTTGAGCTTCACCACCTCAGCTCCTATACCATATCACTGCCTGCCTTCCTCGGTCAAGCAGCAATCTTTAAGTATTTGTGTTATTTGCCACGCGGCTAGGCTACGTAGCAAACATCAGGACAGGGTTTTAAGTCAACAGGGCTGCACCTGTTTCAAGTGAGCGTTCATCGGGCCCAGACAATCCCTGGGTTACGAAGACATGAGACAGCGACAGCTGATAAGATTGACAGTGACAGGGCTCTATCGACAGGGCTCTTTTGTCAGGGATGTATTGGCAGAGCTCTATTTGCAGGGCTATATTGGCAGGGCACTATTAAAAGGGCTCTATTGACAGGGCTCAGTCGACGGGGCTCCTTTGACAGGGCTCTATTGACGGTGTTGGCGTTCATTGGAGAGTTATTCTAAAATGTTGTACTGTAAGCTTAGCACAGTTGCACATTTTTGCAGAATCCTGCTCCCTAATGTGCACCTCCATTATGCCCTCAAATAATAGAAACGGTTGTTTCTGTTTGTTTGGAAGCCAGCAGCAACCATCTCATGAATGATACCAAGAGCTAAATTTAATTACCCGACATGTTGAATTCAGTTGATAAAGTGATACACAACACAGGGTTTCAAAGACATATATAATATAGGACTGTCCACTAGAGCTGGGTAAAAATGGGATTTAATTTGCAAGCATCCACAACACTGGGGAAGGTTAGCCACCAGTCCCAGCCGCTGAACCTCACCGTTGTCATAGTGGGACCCTGGAACACAGACCTCGCAGGTCGAGGAGTTGAGACCAGTGCAGCTCGGGGGGAGGGTGCTGAGCATCATGGGAGTTGCAGTCACATCAGTCGTGTTCTCACTGATGGCTGTGGTGCTCACCACGGCTGGAGCGAGTGTTGTCTGGGATACCACCATGCCTGAGAAAAAAGTGAATGTTTTTTATTTAGTTAAATTTCTTACTTGTGATGTCGCATACATTAGAGCATTGTATGAACGTTGGCTCAAAACAAACCCAGCCTCTTAATTGACGATCTCAAGGAGATGGGAAACAGAAGGTATTCTGATTCAAGGCAGATGCGTCTCCTGACTAGGCGAGATGTGCCCCGTGATACCGAGAAGAATTTGGCACGGAATGCCTTTGTGTATTTTAACGTTTTGTACCAGTTCAACGTCTTAAAAACATTTTATACACCTAGTTAGTTGGAGAAAAACGAACAAGCCAGTGGCTGATCTGCACAGATGCAATATTGTGGTAATAATCACATTAGCTGCTTAACTGCTTGGTCGAGTAAGGGCTGACCTCTTCAAGAAATGTAATTATTCAGAATGAGGGGTCATATGATTCCTCTAGGTCGGCTCTAACTTGGTGCATATTGTTCCTCAAGCAGCTCAACGTAATCCTTTGTTTGGGGAAACATTTAAAATGGTAAGAAAAAGTATGTTAAGACATCAGTAGGCTATGAGAAAATAAACATAAAATCTATGATTTAACTTAAGTTTAATTATAAATCCCATTCATGTATAGAAATAAGATTTATTTAAACTTGCTTTAAGACTTCTTCTAAAAAACACATTTGTAACCATTGTTAAATAACGTGACAACACTACCCTGACGCTGACAAATGTATCAATTAAATAAATAGATGATCCAGTCAGTGACCACTTTTGAACTGTGTCATCATTACTGAACTGAACCCAATAACTTAACATAACTCAAAATAACAAACGTACCTAGAAGGCAGGCGGCAGCAATCGTGGTCAAGATTCCCCAACATTCCATGCTCCGGCTAGTAGAAGTTGAACCGCCAGACGATGTTATAGAATTTCATCCCTCACAATTTGCCTGTACTTTACAGAGGTGGTTGGTGAATCAGGACTGAATCCGAACCCGGCAAGCGCTCTCTCCTCGGTGTCATATGACAACATGTACATCATGTGATTTTACTTAGGCGAAGACTGAGCAGGAAGAGAGCAGAATGGGCTGGATGTTGACAGGAATGTATTTACATCTTACAGACAGCAGGGGCACTATAGGTGACAAACAATGATAACATGCGACACATAATCTGTGGGGCCCTCATACCGTTACAAATACAGAAACAAAAGTATTCCTTAATTCCTGATAACTGATACGAATACAATTATAACAACATAATAATAATAACATTGAACTTAAATAGCAGGGAAAACGTCCATGCTGTTTTTTTTATTCATTTCATTTGATGTGCATCTTCTGTAACTGCCGCTCTAAGCTTCTCTCTAGCTCAGCCCAGCGTTCTTCCTCCGGTTTTTCCTGGAAAAGTTTTCACAGTTAAAATAATGAACGGACAACACTGAGCTATTAACGGCACGATACACTGGAAACGAACTACAACTCTACATCCAACTCAATAAAAGAAAGTGTGCTGCCCTACATGCTGATGGGTTTCATCGTCACCTGCTGGTATTGGCTATTCTTCACGTTAGACGCCCCCTCGGTCACTTTTGGCCTGACGCCCGCACTTGGTCTCAGCCTCTGCCGTTCCTTCTGTTTCTCCTGCAGGACCTTCTGCAGCGCCCGCACCCTCTCATCCTCGAGCACCGTCTGCTGCAGAGCACTCTGTCTCGACATCTTCTCCTTCTTCTCCTCCTTCCTGCCACCCATTTACATTTACATTTAGGGCATTTAGTACAATTGTCAGGAGGAGAAACAATGTATCGCCATTCATCCAACAAACATACCTGTACGCTTTTTTTGTACTTTTTCCTCAGTTAACACTTTATTCCTTTAATACTGCAAACACTTCGCTGACAATAAACCTTTCTCACATTCACACAAAATTGGGTCACAATAGTTGCATTCAATGTGGCTTAGGGCTTAGCTGGGTCCTTCTCAAAGGGAGTAGACCTGCCCCGTGGCTCCGCTCAGTGTGGCTCTGCGTCCGCCCTGACCTGAGTGCGGTGGCCTGCGCCAGGGCCTTGCTGTGGAGGTCGATGGCCTCCAGGTGCTCCTGCAGCAGCTGCTCCTTGTCCCGCTTCTCCCCCAGGATCCGCTCCCGTCTCTGGCCCCGCTCGCGGCCCTCGGCCTCCCTCTGGAGGGACAGCCGCGCCCTCAGCTCCGCCGGGGACATCTCCCCCAGCAGGCCGTGACCCGCCGTCTGGGTGAACGACCACAGAGAGCAGAGGGCTCGTACGTCGGCTCGGTTCCGGTGTCTGGCGTGGGGGTGAAATGAAGTGGGACTCACCTCCGTCTCGTCCACAAACTTGTGTCTGATGGGACGCACAGACTCGATGGCTCGGGTCTCCTGGATGAGGTTGAACTGCCTGAAGAGCTCCTCCTGCTCCTGCTCCATCGCCTGCCGGAGGAGCTCCTGCTTCTGCTGTGAGACTTCTTTCACTGCGCGCGGTCGACGACAGAAACAAGAAGTTTGTTAACGGCGGCGAGGTGTGGAGGACAGGAGGGGAGAGATGCTGGTCTGGGTCGGGGCGGAGCGGAAGGACTCACCGATGTCCTGCTTCTTCTCCTGCAGTCTTGCCATGGCCGCCTTGGAGTTCTTGTGTCCATCGGACACCGCCTGCCTCAGCTCCCTGGTCTCCGTCTCCTCCCGCAGCCTCTTCTCGGCCTGTTTCTGCAGCAGCTGCGTGGACTGGGATTTGAGAAGCAGCGAATCATCAGTGACGTCGCTCGCTTGGGGAGTGGGGAGGGGGCGGCAGTCATAAACAGGACCGACCGAACGGGGTTTGGTGGTTTCACGTTTACATCCTGTCGTTAAGCACTTTCTGCCCCTTTCATCCAAAGGGACTCTGGGATGATGCTGGTTAAGAGTCAAAGTATACATTCAAATTTCAGTAACAACGATGATAACGGCCAAATACAGACCGGACAAAAATGCTGTAACAGCAAACTGGGTGAATTATGCAAGTGTGTATACACGGTGTAGAGTATAGAGATGATCCCAGCACATCATGACATTACCTTTGCCAAAACTCTTCCTCGGCCCAACAAACATTTGATGTATCTGAAAAATTCTACAATTTACAACGGGATTAGTTGTTTGCAATACTCTAGCAGCCCTTCGAGCATGCAGAGTGCAGGGAGGCTTTGTCCGGGTACAGGTGAGAGGGGGCCCAGACCCACCTCTTCTTTCTGCAGCTGGGCGGTCCTCTGGTTGCGCTCCATGAGGTGGCCGCGGGCTGTGGCCCCCTTGGTGTGGCTGATGCGTCCCTCCAGGCGCCGGCACTCCAGCTGGGCCTGCTGCCCCTGGAGGTCCCGATCCTGCATCTCCTTCTGCCAGCGCAGGAAGGAGGAGGGCTCATGCTGCCCCTCCACCAGGCGCTCCAGTCTGGGGTGGAGACACACACACACACACACACACACGCATAGACGCACACAACCACATACACGCGCCCATGCACACACACCCAGATGCGCGCACACATACACATACACATGGACACATATACAAGCACACGCCCGAGCACACACGCGCGCACACACACACACACACACACACACACACACACACACACACACACACACACACACACACACACACACACACACACACACACACACGTATACAGATGCAGATACACATGCACACACATGCATGCACGCAGACACGCAGACACATGCACACACACACAGACACACATACACACACACACACACACACACACACACACACACACACACACACACGCACGCACGCACGCACACACACACACACACACAGGTACATAAGCATACAAAATCCAAACATCAGGCTTAGAAAAAGTTCAAAATAAAGTAGTCTTAACATGTAATAAATCACTTTTGCTTATGAAAGTACAAACAATTCTAATGGCAGGACATTTGGCCATTCATGAGCAGGTACAGGTAGGGAACAAGGTAAAGAGATCTCAATTCGAGGTTGATGGTTAGTGAACCAGCCTCGTAACTGTTGTGGGTTTGAGTGACGGCTCTTTTGGTTTCAATGGTAACGTGCCATCATGGGCTTCACCTTTTCAGTTCCTGCTCCACTTTGTGGTTGTACAGGGCTGCTCTCCGCAAGATGGCTGTGTTGTTGAGCTTCATAGGGTAGTTGTTAGTCTGCAAAGGAGCCAAGACAAGGACGCATACGCACGCACATGAGCACACACACACAAACACACACGCACACACGCATACATAGACACACAAACACACGCACGCGCCCACACACACACACACACACACACGCACACACACACACACACACACACACACACACACACACACACACACACACACACACACACACACACACACACACACACACAGAATAGATTCATTCATCATTCTCTAAAAATACAAATATTATGTCAACAAGTCCTTGTTGACATAATAGAATAAATAGGAGTTGATAACTAACATACAGCAAACCCTCATACCTCTGTAACTTCGTTTGGAGCCCTGTAAGTACTATTTGGAACCTAGATATGAAAAAAAAAATATTCAGTCAAGAACAAATTACAGCATTTTTGCCATTTTATTTTGGATCAGAGTTGAAGAGATGGATAGATGGATGGATGGAATTTTGGATGGAAAGATACTTGAAACATCGTGGATGGGATATTAAGGACGTAAGTAAATCCGACTTGCAGGTGGGTGTTTTTCTTGTTGTGGAATGGGCTCCGGCATCGGCAGAGCCCGGGGCTTAGGCTGGGTAAGGCAGAACTCCTGAGGCACCGTGGTTCTCGCCGAAGCACCCTTCGCCTGACCCTTGCAGGACATTTCAACGCTAAGCTTTTCCATAAGGACGTCGATCTCCGGGCACCACCTAGTGGTCGGAAAATATATATTTATGTATTAATGTTTTCATTAAAAAACAACAACGGTTGATACGCATTCATTGAGAACGGCTATACTGCAGAGCACTTCGACTTCTCCTCACCTTAGCAATGGCGTAATCCAGTTGGTTTCTACATGAGAAGCGTCATATATCTGAATCCACTCCCCTTGGATCCAGGTAGTTAGGTTTGTGACATTGAAGAAGAAACTCACGAGCTTACCCAAAGGAAACAAATGCAGTTACTGAGACCAGTTCAATAGCATATTGTCCTCAACTTTTTTTAATTGAAGTTATTTGCATTGCAACAGATTGTTTCAGACATATTTTCTCACTTTCTGTATCTTTTTTAAGTCCAGAGATTTGACAATGTTTCCAAAGCGTTTGAGTCCTAGGTCATCCAGACAGAAGGTGGCCAGGTAACAGATAACTGTTGAATTACAAAACACATTGACACTCAGATAAACATGTGTCTTACAGTGTCGTCTACTTGTTGAAAACAATCTCAAATTGCTCTCAACTCACCAACATACTGGCTTCGATCTCCTCTCCTTAAGCAGTGTCCGTGTTGATCATAGAACCGTTTAACGACTACGTCCAGCAGCTTTTTAAATTCCATACAGCCCGAGAAAATGTCAAGGATGAACGTCTTATCCAGATCATTGATATTCTGAAATAATGGTTTATTATGGGTTATAGATTTGCTGTCATTTAAGGAGGTGTTACACGCACACACACACACACACGCACACGCGCACGCACACGCGCACGCACACGCGCACGCACACGCGCACGCACACGCGCACGCGCGAGCGCACGCACACGCACAAACAGATACAGTACCTCCATAGCGTTTGTTGCATCTTCTATGAAGTAATCCAGACATTGTTTTCTAGGGTCAAAATTGTCAAGCAGCATAATCGCCTGCTTGACCAGAAGTCCACAATTTGAGGCCATTGTATTGGATCCAGCATCTATATCATGCGAACACACAGAACATTCCCGAATTAAAAGGATCATACATGACGAGATCAAAGCTGGTTCATTCTTACCTATATATTTGTGTCAAGACATTAGGGAGGTTATACCCACACCACGAATCACCCATAAACTGGCTGTGTTGTTTAGACGTTGCCTAGCAACAAAGAAATTGAAAAAAACAAAACTGACTGTCATCTGATTTTGTTCAAACTGTTTTTTTAATAACAAAGAAAACAGTCATTTATTATTTGAGATGTGTTTCAAAGCTTCTTTTTTTTAAACAGGAAACCCCATACATCTGGTTTATGCCTTGTGCACTGTGCAGCATCCGCACCCTTTGTTGTTGCGCGACCGCATAACAATGCGTTCGGCGTGATGACGTAACGACGTGATGACGTACGGTGCAAGCCGCTTCCCGGGAAAGTGGGCGGCGGGTGTTGTCACCGTGACTGTCATCAGCGGTAGGGAGAGAGCACCGCCACCGCGCTGTCTGGCTGCTCTGTAGAGTCTGAACCTGAGAGTGACTGGGCGGCCCGAGACAGCGTACCCCGGATTCAGGAAAGATGGAATTGGAACGTCATCCGTGTAGAACCATGTGTACGTTATGAAACCAGAGGTTTCCGTTTAGATACCGCGAAGTGTAGCTGTGATTCCCCCGCTTTAGGACTCCCAGCTGCTAGCTAGCTTAGCGGTGTTGTGCCGCTGCTCTCCCCGACGCTCAGGTAGGAGAGGCGGCTCCGTGACAAAGGGAGGCGGAGAGGCAGCGATGAACCGCTTTCGGAAGTGGCTGTACAAGCCCAAGGTAAGTCATAACGACTGGATATAAAGCCCGGTTCTCCCCAGGGAACCTGTCGTCAACACTTAAACTCGGATGTGCTCCACATTTTAATAAACCTGCTAGCAAAACATTCGCTGTGATCAGTGGGGCTCGGTAGCCACCTGATAGACGACCAGTCTCATCTGCTAACATTAGCTCTAGGTTTCCTGATTTACTCTTGAACTACGTGTACGTCGACTGATTGATTTGTTTGTCGCTAAGTCTTGAAAGTGACTGGTCATGTGTCTTTGGATCAGTTCAAAAAATTCTGAAATCCCTGAAGACCAGGGCTATAAATGTTGTTCTGTATACTTTTCTAACTATATAGTTTAATTAAAGTGTTCATTCAAATGCTAAAATAATGGCCGAAATTGCTACAAGATGATCGTTGCTCACTTGAACAATTTGAGTCTTGTGAGAAGAATGTTTGCAGTGATAAGATGTGTTAATTAAATAAATAAAAATCTCGCTTGTTGCTCGATATGTAACTTGCATAATAGTACAGTCAAAGTTTAACCGGAAAATGATATAGGCTCCCCTTGCGTAACTTCACCAATCCAATCAGTCATGTTGCTGCACTGTTCTGACTTGTAGTGTCAATCTTTTATAAAGTCTGAACTACTGAAAGGACCAGATCCCACATATGTAGGATACTGGTGCTGGGCAGAACTTAAAGTACAACTGGAATTGGTGTATCCTTTTCACTGATACTAAACTTATTTACAGCAAGACTTATGAACTAGGTAATTAGTCTTTGTTCACTTGCTTTAAGGGCTACTAAACGTTGGGAATTAACTGTCTTGCATCTGGGTGGCATTCAATTGCAATGACCCTGTTTACCTTCAAATCATATAGTTCCCTTGGTAAATAGTTTCGCTTTTCAGATACATCAAAGAGTTTGTTTCCCCCAGGAGAACTTGGATCTAACTTTTGACAAGTTATGTCATGATGTAAAAGAGGAGGAACAGAGAATGGATCATCTATATCCTAGTAATTTCTCTTTTCAATGGTTAACCGAGTTTGCTGTGACAGCATTTTTTCTGTCCATTGTTGGGGTCTGTGCCTAACTGTCATGGTTCACCACAGTGTTGTCACAGGCATGACTCACTCAGAGCCGGGTGGTTCTTTGTATTCAATTTGCACAACACTTCAAGACAAATCATATTTTCTTAAGTCTTCAGGTCTTTTTGTAAGGCATGCTTTATTGATTTTTTTTACATTGCCAATCAAACAAAAAACATATGTTTGGATCCTCTTTAAATTTAAAAAATATTTGTCTGTAAGAGATACCAGTACAGAGCTAATACTTTTACTTGCTCAATGATGGTGTTTGGCCAGTTTAGGACTACACTGCATTTTCATTTCACGTTTATTATCGAACTATGTTCTTGGGGAGATCAGCAAAGCGACGGATCAGCATGTTCCCCTCGACTGGAGAGGCTATTGATATTTCCAGCGCTGCGGTCTCACTCCTTAATCTTACCCGCGTAAGATCTGCTTCTTCCAACGCTCCCCTATTCCTTCCTCGTTGTTTGGATAGAGCGCTGTGTGTCATTTGGAGGGACATCATGTACCTGTCTGCTCTGTGGGAATCGGCCATCAAACACTGAAGCTGGATCATTCGGGGGAACCACAGGACCTGCTGGAAGATAGGTGCAGCGCAAGCAGGGGTCAGAAGCAGCTGACCGACCCACCCTCAACATACATTACTGTACAATTCAAACATTCAACCTGGCATAGCTGCAGGTCATTGTTAAGGGACCCATCTCTCAAAACAGCTATGTGGGAAGAACCTTCAGACCAATTCATTGTTTTCCTATTCCTCATTTTACAGCATCCTTTTCTGGATGGAATGTTGTTATGGTGGTGGATAAGAATCAGTCTGGTGGCTAAACAAGTGGGAGTAATAATGTTTATAGACAAAGGGAGAGAGAGAGAGAGAGAGAGAGGGAGAGAGAGAGAGCACCTGGCTCAAGTTTCCAAACTGTTAAAAGGGCCACAGTCGGGCTGACATTCCTCAGAGAGAGGGACTCTGTGAGTGATGGAGGGAGGTGTCAGGAAGCTAAACCTGTGCATTTCCCCCACTGCCTCGGCGCCGTTTCTACCGTTCCACTGTCATGCATTCAGGGACTGACCTTCAGTTTTGCACCAGCTCATATGTCAGCGTGACAGGCCCAGAGCCAGAGCCACAATGGGGGCCTCTACTCTCCATCTCCTGCGTGTGTTGGGGTTCTTTCTGCCACCCAACACTCAGTGGTCAACCATAACAAAGCATATTGAAAGGCCCTGTTTTTGGTTGTTAGGGTTGAGGTATCGTATATATATTTATCAATATCAATATTCTATCGTATTGTACAGAAGCATGTAAGATAACAATCAACTAAATGAGTAAATCCTTGAATCCAATCTAGGTTTGTCAGTCTTTACTGAGCATACTAACTTATTCCTTCTCACCACATTGCCCAGCTTTTTTGTTGATATTGCACCTGTGCAAGTCGTAGAACGGAGAGCCGCAGGAGTAATTAGCGTTTCCTTGGGATTCTGCACAGTGGGCACAAGGAGGAGAGAGGACTATACAGCAAACTGCTGAGCAGCTCTGGCCCACACGGGTCCCGGGTCTAGCCTGGTATCTCCTGCTCTTCGTGGATGTCTCCATTCTGCTAACCCAACAGCCCTGAGGTAATTGATTTGGTGTCAGCGGGCTGGATTTAGAGAGCTGACCCCTGGTGCTGGAATAGACAGACCAGGCCATTGAAGCCTTTTTAAAATCCATTGCAAGACTGGGAAGTAGGTTCCACCGCCCCCAGTGGGGTGGGGCAGAGGGGCAGGGACTGGAGATGGGGTGCAGAGTTAATGGCAGTTAGTGGCCCTGTTAATGGCAGTTAGTGGCCCTGTTAATGGCAGAGAAATCCATTGGTTTCCAATGCATCGTGTCTTATTGACCATAATCGGTTGCCTTGATATTTGACGATGGCTATCTTAATATAGCGCTGTGTTCCCCGTCAGTGGCTATGCCCTCTGAGCATGCACTTTGGCTGCTTTGTGTTGTGAGTGTTTAAGCATTTTCTTGCACTCATCAAGGCCAGTATTAAACACGACACGGCCCCTCTCAAAGAGGAGAGGTAGACATGGTAATGGTCTCACCAGCAGAGACGTCCGGGATGACAATCGAGGAGATGATAAGAAAGACAGCTTTCTGGAGATCAGGTAATGAAATAAATATGCTTCTCCCAATAGAACTTTCCACTTACTAATATCTCATACTTTCATTTGTTCCTTCTGTCTCGATTCAGAACGAGAACAATGGAGATCCCCTGTTTGTGGTGGCATTGTCACATGTCTATTGCCCCAATCTGCGCTATGAGGCGGTCCACAACACAAATAGCCGTGTACTTGTCCGTGCCTGGTGATATGCTTGATTTGGGGCTGCCTGAGCAAACTGAGCAGGCTGAGTTGTTTTCTGATACAATGAGATGTGTATGTTGGGTGCTTGGGACAGACAGGCTAATGGTTAGCAATGACTCACACTCTGTGAACAGTAGGGCTTATGGGACAGAACTGAGGAGACAGATCATTAAAGTACATAGCTGTCTTTGTGTGGTTTTCCTCTCGCAATAATGACCGTAATCCATTTTATCTGTTTCTAACCCTAAGTGCAAGAAATTTTACTCGTATCATTTAGCATGTAATATTTCTGTTCATCGTCATTTGTACACAACAATGTCTGGCCCTAAACCTAGCATCCACCTCTTTATTTTACCACGAGATTATTGATTGTGTAAGTGATGAAAAGGTATTTATTTAAGGACATTTCTCGATGGCAAAGTATTTGTAATAGAGCATGATCATGGGCAGACATAGGCAGCGAGTGACAAAGTATCTTCAATGAGGCGAGGTGTACGTGAGTTTGATAGGGAAACCTTCCCATTGTAGGCAGTGACAACAAAGGAAACAAAGGTCAGGGGAGCGACCGTACTTCTACAATGAGTGGCTCCACATGGGGAAAGGGCTGTCCCTATACCCATAAACACATCATCCACTCCAGGAGACCAGCTGCTGTGTTGGGGCCACCTCCATCGTAAACACCCCCCCCCCTTCCCCCACCCGACCCCCCCCGCCACATCCACCAGCCCCTCAATCCTCAGCGCTCTGGTTGACTAAACTGTGCACAGGGCACAAGCACAGAGCATCACAGCCAAAACAAGAGATTAGGGCAGCCCTCCAGAAACACAAACAGACCCAGATTATGACCACATGAATCCAGATGGGCAAACATCTCTGAACCCACTGTGGTTTAAAAGATTGCTTTTACATAATAACAGATTGTTTTTCGTAACAGATTGTTATTTTCCTACCCTGCCTGAAAAACGAGGTGCACTATCGTGAATTAAGTGGGCACAACCTACTGCATAAATATCATCTCCCTGGGAATTTGTATGCATCAAGGGATTGTCCCTTTCTTTATTGGACCTTCTAACAAGTCAACCATGGTACCACTAGATTTAGGTGGGTTTTGGGTTTTCTCAGCAGTTGAGTTCTGGCCTGGTGGTCTGCCAAAGTCATGATAAGAACAGCATAGGGATGCTCATCTTCCCACTTACTTACTTACTGGCTGGCAGAGTAAGGCTATCCCCCCCCCTGCTCATACACTGTGTTTGCCTCGGCTGCAAGTCAAGTCCCCAATGGCGGGCTGCCAGCCGTCTGAATTGGGCCAGGAATAGAGAACGGAGGGCACAGGCAAGGCTTCTAATAAACTCCCTTAAGTGGGCTTGCAGCATATGCCCTGCCTCTGTGGAAGCCCGCATTAAGCACAGGCGGCCCTTCCCGTCAGAGCGCTGGCTGAATGGACAAACAAAGTGGAGTTGCTGTAGCACACAGGCTTTTGGACATTCTTCCCAGGAAGAATGCTATCTGGAGACGCTGGGGAACGGAGCGGGGGTGGCGGCGGGGGAAACCGGACAAGTTAATCGCACACAAGCATTCTTCTGCATGACGTCAGAGGTCGGCGTGGTTAGTCGACGCCTGTTCTCCATTCAGAGTGAAACAATAAGCTTCACAGGGGATGTGTTCTGCTCTGTCATCCTCCGATCACTGTTATCAGTCGGGTACAGGACAGCCCGGGTGGGTTTGTGGGAGCGTAACGACCGGTGTCTGGACTCAGGGATCAGGAGCATTAAGGGTCATCCCTGTGCGTGGGTGCAGGGACGTAGGCGGCGGTGTGGCCTGCAGGCCAGTGGCCCTGCCTCAGCGGTCAAGCAGCAGGTCAAATCTGCTGAATCATTGAGCCGTTCAGTGGAGCGGCGTGTGCGTGCAGCCGTGCATGTGCTCACCCTCATAATGACGGCACGGCGGCGAATATCACATCTTGACCTCACCGATGTTGACGCACTTACTGTCACGCACAACTACTCAGAACCCAATTCGAAGAACGAGAATCACGTCCTGCTTGTTTACGATAATTTTTCGCTTTTAATCTTTTATAAAGTCTGTTGGGTAATCAACAGTTGCATTTTTGTTGAATCTGAACTTTTACTTTGGGTGTTAAAAATATGTGGGAGATATCACTGCTCTGACAAATAACCATGTTATAAGCAACCATGACCCAAAATGTAGCATTAGTGGTTTGGGATTAGCATCGCAGAAAGTGGACCAGTCTGCATTATATGACCTGTGTGACCTCGTCCCTAACAGAGGTTAGCCCTAATTGTGGGTCACAGGCAGTGATTTGACACTGCTATTTGACTGCTGAATGTTGTGCCTGTAAAAGGGGTGAAGAAACGTCCCTTGTGTTTGTGTTGTTTGAGGAACTCTCGGTGTGGTGTGAAATGTCCATTACAAGGTAATCCTGCCCTGAACCCTGGACCGAAGTTACCATGTCTACGTCAGAAATACCAGTGGGCCGTCAACAAGGGCAGCCTTGTTGATTTGCTGGCGAGGGGTTTGAAGTTGTCACATGTAGCATCGGCATTTCCCGCTTTGAGGGCATGTTTGCTTTCCAGGAGTGACTTCTAGGAAGGTTCAATTTCTTTATATATGATGAAGGAATGTCCATAAATCGAGCTTGTATTCTGCAGTCACCAAAGTCAAAGATAGATTGATGACGTGCTGACAGAATGGACCTCTGGACTCTTCGCGTGTGTGTGTGTGTGTGTGTGTGTGTGTCTGTGTGTGTGACTGTGTGTGTGTGCTCTCTCTACTTGTTTGAATTCTTCTTCGCTCTGTTTTCTACTGGGATTTCTAAAGGAATGCCAACTCTCTTGTCAGTTTTATGCTCCAGCCTGAAAGTCTCTTCCCACTCTTTTCAACAGACCTCTTTCTCCCTGTCTAAGAAGGTTCCTGTTCATGTGATATATCTTACTCAGATCAATGATCAACACTTGCTTAATTTCACAACAACCTTCTCTGAAGTCCAATTCAGAAAGAGCAACATCATATCATTGATGACCATCTCTCCTCTGAGCCTGACGGTGACTTTATTTCTCTTTTATATTAGATGTATCTCAGTTCATGTGTCCCAGTAAATCTTGTGTGTATTCGTAATCCCCGCGTCTCTCACTATCCTGGCCGCTGGGTGCAGTAGGGAGGAGAATGCTCATTTCTATTTGTGTATTTATATATATATGTATGTATGTTTCCATGTATAAATCACAGATTAAATTCACAGAGACAGATCATGGTCACGGCCTTAATAAGAGCAAACTCTGGTCATGTTTAAGGTGACCTTATGGTTGTCTATTGGTTGTAACCCTTTTTTTTTATAGTTCCGGGTTGGTTTTTATCCAGATGTTCAACAAGACAGACGAATCATACAAATTGTGGCACAGTTGAACCATTGAGGACAAGGTGATGGTTTATCATCGATCTCAAGGAGAACTTTAGTTTAGGATTTGATTTGATTAACGGAACCCAAACTAGAAACTATAATGACAGCGACAATATTAAGTCGTCAATCTGACTCTGAATTCCCATTGCAGTCTACAGTGAACTCAGACACATGCCTGTTGCCTTGAGGAGCAATTATGGGCCTGGCATGTTGATCTATAGCTGAAGACCGAGGGAAATGAACTCGGTAATCTTAGGACTCTAGCACTACCCTGTCCTTGAATATGTTTGCTGGAGCAATCCCATAGTATTTACAGTTATGCAAGGTTTGATTTTTCCATTTTGAGAAATACATGGAAAACAAAAAAACTTTCCGCCGTTATTCCAGGTCAATAAATCTTTTTCTGCCATGTAACAACAAATCCCTTTTCCACGAGTATTCCTGCTGAAGAGCTATCTCCATGCTTTTAGTTTCATTATTGATGAGGGAGCGGCAGGAGAATGCAGCCCTGCACGTCATTCAGGAAAAGAGACGTAGGGAGAGAGAAGGGGATGCATCACGCAGGGAACACCGTAGCAAACCTCAGCAAGAAGGGAAAGAGGGGGATTATATGGAGGTTGTGTGGGTCGTGGGTAAACCCTCACTCGTCGGGTTGGCTTGGTGGAAACGAGGCTGTGGCGTGGTCCTCCCGTCTGCTCCCAGTCATGCTGAGCGTGCCCAGTAATCAAAGCCATAAACATTTGACTCGACTCACGTTCTCCTCGGGCGGCCGAGGGCCATTGCCCGGGGTCACGGCTGTCCCCGGGGTCACCCCCTCCACTCGTCGTCTGTTCAGTCTGTTTGCTGGTGTTTTAACGTGTACTAGCTACAACTGTAAGAGTGAACTAAAACTGCCAATCTGTTTGAGGTTGAGGACAGGATGTATTTTTATGTATAGATTAGATTTGAAGCCTGGCCTAGTCTTGGACCGGTTCCAGACTCAGTATTACAGTAGCGTTGTGGTGTATTGGCGGTTATGTTGATATACGATGATATAAAAATAATTGGTAATGGATTCTTGCGGTGTGTATGTGTGTCTGAACACGCAGTGGGTGTTCTGGCCCGCGGTGACGTGGAGTACGTGTGGGATCATAACTCAAACCCTTGGCCAGGGACCGACAGGGTTACGACCACACCCATCCATGCTACAGACTCTCTGAAACCTCCCGTCCTCTTAGAATATGTGGCGTCACTCTGTAGCGGCATGCGTCTTCTATTCCTTTGGTATTAATAACTTCCATCTGTCAAAAACCGAATCATTGACCCGGTCGATCCCAACTCACTGGCTCTCTCTGTCTTTCTCTGTCTCTCTGCCTCTCTGTCTCTCTGCCTCTCTGTCTCTCTGTCTCTCTCCCCCTCCCCTCAGAGGACGGACCCCCAGCTCCTGGCCCAGTTCTACTATGCGGACGAGGAGCTGAACCAGGTGGCCATGGAGCTGGACAGTCTGGACGGCAGGAAGGACCCGCAGAGATGCACGCTGCTGGTCAACCAGTTCCGGTCCTGCCAGGTCCGAGAACCACACAGACCCAACACCACACTGGACGGACACACACACACACACACACACACACACACACACACACACACACACACACACACACACACACACACACACACACACACACACACACACACACACACACACACACACACACACACACACACACACACACACACACACACACACACACACACACACACACACACACACACAGAGCACTTCAAGAAGTCCTGTTTCAGCTCAATCCAATGATGCACGGTTGATTGGGTATTATTGCTTTAACACTACTGGGGAACAGTGTGTCCCAGTCAGGTACACACTGACTTTCTAACTGAGTAATTTGAAATTGTGTCTTTGATGACAAAAACTGTAGGTTGGTCCAACCAACACCACCAAAAATGTAAAATGGGATTCCAACAATTAAAACCTGAGCTTCTAGATGTATCTATAAGGTCTGTCTGGCTTTGCTGTGTGTACAGTGGACAGGAGGAAAGCCCACGGTGTGTATTTGTGATGTGATCAAGACGTGTCATTTAAAGTGGTCTGACACCAGAACCGTTTTACATGAAGCCAGTGTGGTGCGGAAAGAGTCAACGACAGCCTGCATGGTTCCGGACTGATTGTTGAAATGCTTGGCCAGCGAGTAGTTTGCCTGATAAGGAGGACTTGTTTGGAGGGATGGACCAGGTGTTGTCAGAGCAGCATGCCTGTGCTCAGACAGCATGGCTGTACACTGTCGTAAGGGGGACATCTTGGCAGCTGGCTTTATAGACGTAACTGAATAAAAATCACAACGTTTCGGGAGTTTTTCTAGAATAGGGATTATATTATATCATCAAATTTTCACAAGTATGAATAGCATGAATAGCCCCAGTTATTGCTCATTCTTTGCCAAGGTAGCCAAGTTAAGTATTTATGACACAGAGCAATGCGTCATAATTTCTTCGTGGTATAATAAAGGTATTTTTGCACAAGAACATAATCAAACCCATTTAATATTTAATAGCAGAATATTAGTGCTACGTATTTTACGGCCGGTGTGTTACAGGGTTAAATATCGGCCGTATTCTTCCCAAACATATCAACATTCTGATATGCTTATCATTGCTGAAATCGGACGAAGGGGCGGGGCTACAAGTGGACCTCGGCCCGAAGCGTTCCACCTGCTCATTGTGGTGGCTGAGCAGGACGCTAACAGAGATGTTAACACGGGCAGCTTCACGCCTCCTTACTGAATGCTGGTGTGATGGTACAGTGTGTACAGCGTGGTACGGTGTGCATTGTGTCCTGGGCTGAAGGGCAGCAGCAGGCAGGGGGGACTGTGAATAAGCAATGCATGGATGCTGTGTCCCGCTGGGTTCAGCCAGCATGACGCGCCCCGCCCCCCCACCGCTCGGCCCGATGGGGGGAGTCACTTAATAAGGCCAGTGCATGATCCCCAATTATCCCCCCTCGCTCTCTCCACTTAACCTCCCCCCCCGCCCTCCTGCTATCTATTCTCTCCATCACTCTCCATCTTCCTCCCCATAGCCTCTCTGTTCTCCATCTCTCTCTCTCTCTACCTTCCTCCCCATAGCCTCTCTGTTCTCCATCTCTCTCTCCATCTTCCTCCCCATAACCTCTCTGTTCTCCATCTCTCTCCATCTTCCTCCCCATAGCCTCTCTGTTCTCCATCTCTCTCTCCATCTTCCTCCCCATAGCCTCTCTGTTCTCCATCTCTCTCCATCTTCCTCCCCATAGCCTCTCTGTTCTCTACATCTCTCTCTGTCGGTCTTCCTCGTCATAACCTCTCTGTTCTCTCCATCTCTCTCTGTCGGTCTTCCTCGTCATAACCTCTCTGTTCTCTCCATCTCTCTCTCTTTCTCCACATAACCTCTCTGGTCTCTCCATCTCTCTCTGTCCCTCTAATCATCTCCCTGGCCCTTTCCACAGGCCTCACCGTTAGGGCTTCATTATCCGGCCAGATGTTGGCCTGCGTTATGAGCTCGATGCTGGAAGCTCTCGAGACCCTCATGGTTCTGCAGCGACCCGAGCGCCCTGATGGCGGGGCAATAGCCTCCGGGCCTTGGCACTGGCTCTTACAGATGGTACCAGCGTCTCCTGACCGGTGACATTTAGCACCGTGTCCCCTTGAAAGACCTGGCAGGCACTTTTAGAAGGACGCACCCTACGTGCCTCAACACTCGCCCACCACCTTGAACCTCACGAGAATAGAAGGCCGACTGTTCTCCTGCCAGAGCGGCACCGCCTGAACCCTGCTGCCATCACGCCCTATTCATGGCGCTCGCTGGCGGTGGGCCGCCCCTATAATGTCGGCCCGCTGTCCTACCCAAGCGGCGCATCAGAAGGAGTCTGTTGAAAGGATCGAGCTCCATGGCCTTTAGACACGCGAGTGGAGGGAGTTGGCCGCGGGGTCGTCGGTCTTAAGGTTGTGTTTTGTTTGATGTCGGCCGCTGATGCATCACGCGTATGATGCTAATGTTACCAATTAGCTCCCAAAGGACGGCTGGGGGCGGCCGGGAGGAGCTGATGTGCTGTGTCACCTCGCGCGAGTCTGGCACAGTGGAAGGAAAAGGCGGTACTTTTTGCGTTGGGGGGGGGGGGGGGGGGGGGGGGGGGGTGCTTCATGCTTCATGCACTGCACACCACTAGAGAGGAGCCAATAGCTGTGCTTTGGGGCTCTGGACAAGCAGAGAAAGACACGGCTCTATATCTGATGACAATTCAGTATGCAGACAGCTGCAACGCTCGATGGAAGAGATAATTGTGATTCTTGGGCATGGCTGTTGTACACATGCCATGCCCAGGGTTAGCTCTTGGTATTTGTAGCAGAGGGGTCTATGCTAGTGCTTTGGTAAGCATGTTGCTAACGCAGTAGATCTTGCACGTTTTGATCGTCTTTTTAAATGTTCATCAATTGATTCCAGGTAGAATAATATTACAGTGGAAAGATAAGATGCGGATAGGCTGATTTCAAAGTGACTTGAGTAACGATAAAAACCGGAAGATATCATCTGTACATATGTACATCTCATCATCGTCATCCTGTTTCCAGTCACTCACTCACACTGATAGGCAGCTCTGCTCAGTTCATTCTAGTTTATCCGATTGTGTCCCCTGTCAGTCTGACCCCGGCTTGCCCTCTCCCGTCTGCAGGACAACGTGTTGAACATCATCAACCAGATCATGGATGAGTGTATCCCCAACGACCGGGCCAACCGGGACTTCAGCGTCAAGTTCCCGGAGGAGATTCGCCATGACAACCTGGCGGGGCAGCTGTGGTTTGGGGCCGAGGTACCGTATTCCCCCTAGGATTGGCTCACGCAGTGAGGAAAAACAGATCTAAACAAACAAGCAACCCGCGTTAGCCCCCCCCCCCCCGTGTACATCCCACTCATGACTCAAGACATGCTTCTGATGTAGGCTCCATCCAGATCCCTCAGGTCCTCTGGCACTGGCCTTTTAGTGGTTCCCTGGGTGAGGACAGAGACCTATGTGGAGGTGGCATCTAGTGTCTGTGGTCCTCGCCCCTTGAACAGCCAGCCGGAGGAGCTGAGGACATCACAAGCTGTGAACGCCTTTAAAAGAAACCTAAGACATTCCTATTTAGCTCAGCGTTCTCTTAATCAATTTCATTATTGTTGTTGTTAAGTACCTTGTATTGCATTTTTTGCGCAAGGCCCTTTATAAATAAAGTTTGATTTGATGACGTTCCCGGTCCCATGCCTGCCACTCTGAGCCTGTTAACCCTCGGTCCGTCGTCCTCCCCTGGCGTTCCTCTCTGCAGTGCCTGGCCGCGGGCTCCATCATCATGAACCGGGAGATCGAGAGCATGGCCATGAGGCCCCTGGCCAAGGACCTGACCCGGAGCCTGGAGGAGGTGCGCAGCATCACCAGGGACCAGGCCCTGCGGGACCTCAACCTCTACACGGACCGCATGAGGGACGCGCTCCGCCACTTTGACAGCCTCTTCGCTGAATTTGAACTCAGGTAACCGACTTCATCTTTTCCTTATTTTTCATACATATTTTCCTCCATTTCCCCCCTTGTTGTTAGTCAACATCTCACAGCACCAGACTTTTCTCATGTCGTTAGCCTCATAACATAATCGCCTTAGTCCTATTTTGGTCAAATTGTGATGAAAAGCCAAGCAGAGTTGCTTTTTACATTCCACAATCCTTACCTGCCTGGGTCAGCTATTTGACTTGGGCATCTGAACCTTAAACTATGACTTGGGCAATTACGCTATGAGGCTATGCATTTTCTTTGACCTGCAGACTACGTTAGTGCTCTATTGACATGCTCTCCCCCCTCCCGATCTGTCTGCCTCCAGCTACGTGTCCGCCATGGTGCCTGTCAAGTCCCCCAGGGAGTACGACGTCCAGCAGGAGGTCATCGTGCTCTTTTGTGAGACGGTGGAGAGGTGAGGCCCCCCAGGAGACCGGCTCCGTGTCCTAATGTCCGCAGATGTCCATGTCCGTTTCTGAAGCTGCTTGATGTCTCCCCCAGGGCGCTGAAGCTGGGCTATCTCACGCAAGACATGATCGACGACTACGAGCCCGCACTTATGTTTACAATCCCCCGACTGGCCATCGTGTGGTAAGTGTGTGCCTGACCCCTTAACCCCCCCTGGGTATAGCCTGCCCTTCCTGCCCTGTCGTGTCTGTAACAGAGTGTGAACGCTGTCTCTCCCTCTGGCCTCTCTGCAGCGGTCTGGTCGTCTACTCCGAAGGTCCGCTCAACCTCGAACGCAAATCAGAAGACATGTCTGAGCTCTTCCGTCCCTTCCGCACTTTAATGAAGAAAATCAGGTACCGGGGCATGTTGTTGTTGTTATGAGGGAGATTCGGAGAGCCGGTCTTGCACCCCCCCCCCCCCCCCCCTCCCTGAGTAATGAAGTCTCTCAGACGGCCCGCGGGCCCACAGCGGTGATATTAATGGTTTGGGGTTTTTGTGCTTGCTTTGCAGAGATCTGCTCCAGACCCTCTCCGAGGAAGAGCTGCTCACCCTGGAGAAGAACCTGTGCATCTCTCAGGACGGGGAGTACTCCCCGGACCAGGCCCCCGCGCCCTGCATCGCGCCCGCCCCCGCCCCCGAGCGCCGCTCCTCCTGCAGCCCCGAGGGAGACGCCGTCAGCGGGGAGCCGGAGGCGGAGGGGCTGCTGCGGCAGCTGGCCCCGCCGGGCCCCAGCAGCCAGGGGGAGGAGGAGGAGAAGGGGGTGGCGCCGGCGGCGGTGGAGAAGGGCTGGGCGGAGGCGGCGACGGAGCCGGAGGTGCACCGCGGGGGGGAGGCGGCGTGCGAGGAGGCGGAGGAGGCGGAGCTGGCCTGCTCCATGCAGTACGACGAGGAGGAGCTGGAGCAGCTCAACATGATGGTGCACCGCGTGGGGGACGAGATGTCCACCCTGCTGTCGCCCCCCAGCCAGGGCAACTCCCCCGCCCACCTGCCCCGCCCCGCCGAGGCCGGGGGCTCCAGCGGCGCGTCCAGCACAGACAACTCCCCGCGCCGGCTCCCCGGGGGCCGCCTGCGGACGGGCCCCTACGTGGAGGACGAGGACCGGGTGTTCTTCATGGAGGACCTGGACGCGGCCGGCGAGAGCGTGGCCGGCGTGTCCAAGGACCCCCGGGGCCGCCTGGCCTCACCCGCCAGAGCCGCAGAGCCCGGCGGCCCCGTGCAGCGCAAAGCCCCGCCCCGGCCGCACCCGGCCCGGAACGGCTGGCCCTCCCCCGGGGCCCCGTCGGAGGAGGCGTGCCTTCGGAGGAGCCCCCGGTGCCCCGGCCCCAAGCGGTCGCCGTGCACCACGGCCCCGGGCTCGGAGCCCCTGCCTTACACCAACGGCTGGGAGGTGGCGCTGGAGGGCTCCGCCCCCGAGACCGCCGAGGCCATCGCCAGCCGCATGGGCGGCATGAAGCTGTCGGCCACGGTCATCTTCAACCCCCGCTCGCCCAGCCTCACGGAGCTGGCCGCCGACAAGCTGCTGCTGCCCCGCGGGCCCGAGGCGGAGGCCTGCGGGCCCCTGGTGGCCTCGCACTGCCTGCTCAACTCCTGCGTGTGCTGCGGCGGCTGTGACGACGGCGGCCACGACGACGCCTCCGCCCAGAGCGCGGGCTTCGGCCTCAGCCTGGCCCTGGGACTGGACCGACGCCGTAAGCCACCAGCCCCCGCCACCGTCATCCAGGCGTCGGCGTGTCGCCTTGGCCCCCCCGGCCCCGAGCCCTCCGGCAAGGAGGAGCCTGTTGGGCCGACGTCTCCGTCCTCCCGCCTCTGCTCCCCCCCCGCCCTGCCTGAGGGGGAGGAGGGAGACAGGGCCCTGCTGTGTGACAGCTGCCTGGCAGCAGCGGCCGGGGGGCCGAGGCCCCAGACTCAGGACGGCAGCACCAGCAGGGCCTCCCCCTGCCCACACCAGAGGACTGGGAGGACGCAGCAGGCCGGCGGGGGGCCGGAGAGGGAGAGGGGGCGGCTGGGGAGCAAGGACTCTGAGCGCAGCACCAAGGAGGAGAGGAAAAAGAGTGGCAGGTGGGCTTATGACCTCAGTCATTGATCCCTAGGTGGAGCTCCCCTGCCTCTGTGATCCTTCTAATGGCGCTGCTCTGGCATTAACCCTGTTTGATTCTCAATGTTTGATTTTGACCACGTTTTGTCCTCTTATGTTGTTCTGTTGCATTAATGCCACGCTACTTCAATTTTTGTTGTCCTCCATTTCCTGCCATCACCTCGTGTCTCCATAATCTTTAATGTCACCATGACCCCCATCGGTTTGAATGGGTCCTGTAATACTTTTGGTTTCTTTTATTTTCCCCTTTTTCTAGTTTGCAGAACTCTCCACTCAGCTCTGTGTCAAGTAGTGACTGTGAAAGTGTGTCTGTCACCACATGTAGTCTTTCAAGCAGTGCATCCGCTCCCAGGTAACCACCTCCTCGTGTGTGTGTGTGCGTGTGTGTGTGTGCGTGCGTGTGTGTGTGTGTGTGTGTGCTTACCCTTGCCATCTTCTGATTATTATTATCATATCTTGTCCTCATTAACATGAAACCTGTAGTGCAACTGAAGCCAATGCTTGGCCTCACATCTGTTCTGCTTCCACTGTGTGCTACAGGCAAATCCTCACACCTCCCCATTCATTCCCTGTGTTGTTATAACACGTTTCTTCTAACTTAACGTTTAAAACTCAACCCCATGGACTGCAGAGGATTCCTTCCAACCTGGGTGTGCAGAAGCCTACTTCTTTAACTCACAGTTCAGAGTCATTGAGTCTCTATCCACAGCAACGCATAGAAGAAGCCAGCAGATTAGGTGAGGTAGTGTTTGAATAGAGGTTGAGGGGTCTAACGGAGACTGCTTCATATCTAGCCCATGCATCTTTGAAACAATATGAAACGGGAAGCAATTTTCCCTTCATAGACTTATTAATATTCTGAAGAGATTCCTTCTCAGGGATGCATGGAGCTTTTTATCTGTTTGGAGGCGGAGGCGGTAATCTTGCGACCTGTAGCAGGAACCCATTAGAAGGTCAGAGGTTTACTGTGGAAGAGGAACGACGTCTCAGTTGGAGCCCATTACTTTAGCTATAACGTTGGCTTTCGTCTTTCAGATCGGCTGTGGTGGAAGCTCACAACGGGCCGTGCTGCTGGTACTGTAGTGACATAACGTTCCTTTGTCCCCCGCTCCCTACCTGCGCCCCCACCCAGCCCCATCAGCAGTCTGACCACCAGCTCCGGAATGTCCGAAGACTTTGACCATCAGGAGATCCAGCTGGCACTGCAGGCTGCCAAGATGGCTGCCAGGACCAAGATCCGATCCCGCTTCCACAGCAGCAGTGACCTCATCCACCGCCTCTTTGTTTGCATATCTGGTATGTCGCGCTCTCTCTCTCTCTTTCTCTCTCTCTCTCTTTCTCTCTCGCTCTCTCGCTCTCGCTCTCTTTCTCTCGCTCTCTTTATCTCGCTCTCTTTCTCTCGCTCTCTTTCTCTCTCTCTCGCTCTCGCTCTCTTTCTCTCGCTCTCTTTCTCTCGCTCTCTTTCTCTCGCTCTCCTTCTCTCGCTCTCTTTCTCTCGCTCTCTTTCTCTCGCTCTTTCTCTCGCTCTCTCTTCTCTATCTCTTCTCTATCTTTCTGCTCTCTCTGTTTTTGTTTCTCTTTGTTGGTCCCTGTCTGTCTCTTTGTCTGTGTCTCGCTGTCTGTCTCTTTGTCTGTCTCTGTGTCTCTCTGTCCGTCTCAAACATGTGTGCTGTGCTCCTCTGACACACAGGTGTGGCCGACCAGCTGCAGACGAACTACGCAAGCGACCTGCGCAGCATCCTGAAGACACTGTTCGAAGTCATGGCAACCAAGTCGGAGCTGGGAGACAACGATAAGGAGAAGAAAGGTAAAGGGAAACAGGCCTGCTGTCACGTTCGTTCTTTCTTTCTTTCTTTCTTTCTTTCTTTCTTTCTTTCTTTCCCCCCCCCCCCCCCCCCCCCCCCCCCATGTCCTCTACTGCAGCCCCCCAGCATGTTTAATACCCTGAGCATGGTGTTCCTAACGCTGTCCCCCCTGGTCAGTCCCTGGTCTCCGCAGTGCCGTGCTGGAGGACTGTGCCCTCTGTCAGGAGACCATCACCTCCTCGGAGCTCGCTGCCAAGGCCCGCGACGGACACTTCGAGGGTCAGCAGTTCAGGCCAACACACACACATAAACATGCACACAAACAGGCAAAACACACACGCACGTAAAACTCAGGCACACACCCCGGCCAAACACAAAGGGAGAGCTGTTCTCCCTCCTTGTATCCGCTGTATGACTCCTGCGCCCCGGTGGTAAAGTCTGCTCCTCTGCCCCCACAGACCCTCCGGACTGGGTCCCAGACGAGGCCTGCAACTCCTGCATCACCTGCAAGGCCCCGTTCACCGTCATCCGCAGGAAGCACCACTGCCGGAGCTGCGGGAAGGTATGTGTTCATCACCACCAGGACGGCCCCTCACTCCTCATCCTGTGGTATTTGGAGAGGCGCTGATTGCCACCAGGTGGGCGGCCGTGAGTCACAGAGAGTGCAGGAAGCACGTAGGGGGGTCCATCCTGTGACGTTGGTGTGTGAGGATTCACAGGGCCACACGGGGGAGGGAGACAATGCCTTCAGGCTAGATGGGGGATGTGGTCTGCATGTTATTGGATTCAAATATGTTGGAGGCATTGAAATATAATTTTGCATCAGACAGCGCTGTCATGGAGATTGATGTATTGAAGCACATGACTGAGGGGTGTGTGTGTGTGTGTGTGTGTGTGTGTGTGTGTGTGTGTGTGTGTGTGTGTGTGTGTGTGTGTGTGTGTGTGTGTGTGTGTGTGTGTGTGTGTGTGTGTGTGTGTGTGTGTGTGTGTGTGTGTGCGCGTGTGTGTTCTTTCAGATCTTCTGCTCCCGTTGCTCCGCCCATTCCGCCCCTCTGCCGCGTTACGGCCAGGTGAAGCCGGTCAGGGTCTGCACACACTGCTACATCTTCCACGTCACCCCCTTCTACAGCGACAAGACCGCCGTCTGAGGGACCACAGACACACACGCACACCTACACACATACACCTACACACACCTACACACCTCCCTAGCCTAAACGCAAGCATATGCAAGGGTTTAAGCCCCGCCCCCCTCCTGCCCCCGGCTGTGTACAAAGCGAACGCCCCCGCACCACCCTGATGGCCCCTCGCAGGCCCTGCGCTCGGCCCGGGAAGATGCCCCCCATGGAGGAGACATAGAGAGAGAGAGGGGGAGGCGGGACTTCCAGGCACGCAGGATGTGACTTGTTTGTTATTGTATATTTGGTGATGCTGCTTCCTGAAAGAAAACCAAAGGGATCCTCATCCACCACTCAACCCCTCCTCCCCCCCCTCCCCTCCAACCCCAACTCACCCCCTCGGGCCACCACTCACCCCTCCTCCCCAGATGGTCCTCCATGGGGCGGTGTAAAGACAAAGGGGGAGAGAACTAACAGGCAATAATATCAGCTTTTGTACGCGTTCTGCAGCTGGCGAGACACGCCGCCAACAGAGCCCCTGCTTTGGTTGCTTTTGGCGAGAACCAAAGGCCTTGTGACACTTTTCTTATGCTTCAGCGGGCTTCCCACGTTTGTGCCAGAGCTCACCACGAGACTCGGATAACTCAAAAGAATGTAAATCATGAAAACATGTAAATAAAGGTTCACCCTGTCAATAACAACACTGTCATCACTCAATGCCCCCCGCTGGGCCCCTGAGGTCATCCCCACCGCGCTGGTCCAAGGGCAAAGAAACCGGCTTTTATATATTAACAAAACACCCTTTCTGCTTCTACTGGCAATGAATGTGTAAAACTGTGTAGGATTGTCAAAAGGTTCTTGATCAGTGGACAGTTATTGGAAGATAAGCTAATGATTATGGGCTGTGCCCAGTGATTTGACAGTTGCACCATGTCGTGTGTGTTTGCAGTTCATTTATTTGTTCTGCCGACTCCATTGCAAAGTGAGATTGATTCAAGCGATCGGTCATCACTGTCGTCCCCGGATGGCCCCCCCTAGTGGAGGGATGAACTCTGTTCACTGAACAGCGACCTCGTGTGGACTGTATACGAGGAATCAGTGGCCTTCTCGGGTGCCTGTCTTGATGACGTCACAGGCTCGCTGTTACCTTTTCTTTCTCTCGATTCTTAACGTGCAATATTACGCTAATAAATGACGCAGACAAACCGGTGTTATATAGATTGTACTTTTTTTTATTAAGCCATTATTTGTTTACACATTTCATGTTTTAATTTGTTTGCTCCATGATACGGTCATTTGTAGATAATAATTATGATTTACCTAACTACCTTATTAATAACTGAATATGTTTCCATTATTATGGTAATATTATTATACTGTTTGTCCTGCGGACGGAGCTTAATATGCCAATTCGCAAATAGGATTTACAAGCTATTACAATATTTCCATTGTGCTCTGATTAAGAAATTCCTCAGGCATAACTTTGTCCCTATTCTATTCCAATTGTTTAATTTAAATCGTTAATAAATAATGAACATTGTTTTTTGTCCTTTTTTATAAAGAACAAATTGAGCATATGAACTTTTCTGGAAAGATAAAATCATTCAGTAGGCCTAACTTTTAGGATGGATTATTCTAATATTTAAGAGCTTGGACTTATTTTGTAAAAATGCTAGTTATGTTAATATGTTGTGCTCTGTATAATAAAATAAAAACAAATGCTGTTGTATAGTTTTAAATGCTATGTACCTTCAAATAAATAACATTTCCTGATAAAAAGAAAACAATCGTCTTGGTCATAATCAGTCAATGCTGTTGTCATTTTCTGGTGATGACATCCATAACAACATAAACCATCAATACGTTTACACCACTAGTTTACTGTAAATAACTGACCCATTTAATGTTGTATTCTTATTTTCTGGTATATTAAGGTACTTTGTGAGGTTACCCCGACGTCTAGCTCTGTGCTGCATTTGATATATAATTTCTATGCATTTGGTCCAATGTATGGCTTCATAGATAGTCCAATACCAGAGTTTGTATTTTTATAGGGAGCAGCCTTAATGTAATCTCTAGTTCCCCACTAGTGGGCAGCACGCACTCAAACACTGACACGTCATTGATATATATGTCATCAGTATTAATCCCGTAATTCTAATGTAGGCCTATTTAATGCCATTGTATTATGTATTGATCAACCAAACAAGTTTACACTCTTGACCTTTTGCTTTTCAAACCCAGACTGGTTGAACGTCAGTCCACCAACGTGTTTTGTACGGGCATGGTACACAAATTATAATAAATAGCATTTACTTTTTGGACGTTTTCGAAAAATCTCGGATTTTCTTCTTCAATCTCACAGGGACATACATGTTAAGCAGCCAATAAGTCTTGTTTGTGAGACAGAAAGAGTTAATGTGTTGACAAATGAGCTGGCCTCTGATTGGCCAGAAGTTGAGCGCTGGGGTGGACGAGCGCCTCGGCGGTGGGGCCGTGGAGTCACTCACTTGGTGGGACTGTGGAGTCACTGGGTGGATGTAGTTGGAGTCACTGGTGGATGTAGTGGACTGCACAGAGCCAACTAGTCCGGTATTTGAATTGAAAGTTGGCCTACGTCTCAGCGAACACCTCAGGGCTCCTCGGGGTTTTCAGTGGTTTTCTTCGGACATGTACGGTTCCTCTTGGGTCTTCAGTCCCGTTACTCTACAGACCGAATGAGCGCGTTGTCCTGAGAGAGCGATGGAAAGTCGACCACTCTAAGTGGATCCATGGACTGTCCGCGGACTTGAGGTAAATATGTTCAAAAGTTCCTTTAATGTCGATCTTCAGATTACTGAGCTGTTAGCAAGATAAAGCCCTGTGTGTTTGATAAGTGGGTCGTTTTATTTATTCGTCCGTATGTGAAGGGTTGGCAGTATTAATTGGCACAAAACTTAAATAAAAGTTTCGAATAAGCATTACCTTCCCGGGTATAACATTGACTGATAAAAAAAAGTGATGATTTTGATGGAGAACATGGGACGAATTTTATGCTAACTTCTCTTCTTAGTAATACAATATATTAGCTAATGTGTAAACTGTAATTAAATTGTGATCATGCTTTGAACTGTACCTACATTTATTTTATTTCATTTAATCAATTTCACTTTCATAAGCATGTAATTGTATATGTAAATGTTCATAAGCAATAACCTTAATTGCCTTTATTCACCCTGGTTGCCCGTCTCCGGTTATTCTCGGCCCGCTGTGTACCTTATGCTAACTTTAAAGTGTAATCTACTTCAATGTGTTTTCCAGATCTGGGGAAGTTGAATTTGTCTTCAGTGAGAATGAGGATCCTGCAGATACTTCTCCTCATCTGTGAGGCTGTGTTGTTGACTGACTGCGCAAGAGGTAAGAGAGGCAAACCTTTAATGAAACCTTTAGCCTTTTCTGTCTGTTCTCCCCTTCAGTATTTTCCTCTCCGAGTCTATTTCGGTTGTTTTAAGCTTGGATTAATACGGGATTCCTGTCTGGGCTAAGTTAATTTGACAGGCTGTGGTTTATTGTGTACCATACACAAAGAAATCTCAGTTGGCTCTGACTTTTTCACACTAAGAACGAGCAGCAGGAAAAACTACAAAAAAGCTACTCGAAACAGATCCCAAAGTCAACAGTGGGGAAGTCGACATTGGGCCAACCCAAACCCCTCTTTCACTCATTCCCCTTCTGTGTGTGTGTGTGTGTGTGTGTGTGTGTGTGTGTGTGTGTGTGTGTGTGTGTGTGTGTGTGTGTGTGTGTGTGTGTGTGTGTGTGTGTGTGTGCCTGTGTGCTTGCGTGTTCACTTCAGCTAAGCCAAACACACACATCCATCAGCTTCAAGGGGTGAGAAAGCTCAAGTCGATGTTGGGAGTCCAGTTGCAAAGGACTTGGCCTATGGACTATCACTTCTACGCCTTAGTGTGTAGATGTGTGTATGTGTGTGTGTGTGTGCATGTGGCCTGAGACAGGCTTGAGAAGCTTTGCAGCATTGATTTGTCAGCGTTTGTTCTGTGTACGAAGACAATAACCCCGCAGCGTTAAGCGATCACAAACCGTGTACCGTTCTGTGATCTCATCCGACCGAGAAAAGTCTGATGTTCGACACTGGGCTCCGGGGCCGCGTGGTTCGGCCGCCAAGGGACATGTTTTCAAAACAAACCTCAGGCTTAGAGAGGGAGAAAAAACAGAAAACGAAAAGCAACGCAGAATTCTCCAGCGTGAAAAACTAAAGCGTCTCAATTACCCGCCCCTCCTCAGTCGGCATCTGATCCGTACAATACCAGCATGTGGCCGTCAGGGTGGGGGGGGGGGGGGGGGGGGGGGGGGGGTGGGCTGGTGGCAGTTTAGAGAGAGAGATTAAATCGCCAGAACCCAGAGACAAAGCCTCATTCAGCGGTGTGCCGGCCATGGCCCGCCAGACAGAGCGGCAAAAAGTAAACAAGCGATGGAGGCTGAGCGAGGTTAGACGGTTACCTGTGTTTATCGGATTAACACAAGTCAGAGGCAGAGCAGAACCCCGACGGGGGATCCCGAGCGGGGAACCCAGAGAGTCGGGGGGCCCTGTCGGACGGACGCCTCGCGCTGCTGTGATGCGCTGATTAAAGGGGGGGCTGAGGAAACTGAGGGGTACGGTGGAGGGGGGAAGGATCTGCATCCGGTGGAACACCAAACAAACAGAGGGCTGGAGAACCCCCCGGCTCCCCCTCCCGCCCAGACCCGGACTCCAAGCAGAACGGGTGGACTTTAGGAAGCTGTGAAGACAGAGACACGTGGGGGCCGCGGGCCCCGGGCCCGACACCACTGTTAAAGTGTTCCTATAAAGTTTAACGGCCTATGATGACATCTTTGACGAACGCGGATGAAATTGTACGGGGCGGGCCGGTAGTAGGGGGGTGGGGGGTGGGAGGGGCGGCGTGTGTGTGGTGTGTGTGGAGGGTGTTGCTTCACCGCCACGGATGGAGTACATCCCCCCCCCCAACACACACCGGATGACGCTGAGCAGCGCTGGGGTCACTCGAGCATTTTAAAGCCATTTCCTGTCACAACGCTCGACACAGCATGTCTGGCCCTCGCCAGCCTGTACCCCCCCACCACACACACTTACACACACATACACACACACACACACACACACACACACACACACACACACACACACACACACACACACACACACACAAACCAATACACACACCAATATACACACACACAAACACACGCATGCACAGGCACACACACTCACATGCATAAAGATACACACAAACACGACACAAGCAAGTACACACACAAACCCATACACACATCCATACACACGCACACACACACCCACACACACCCACACCTCACGACCCCCCTCTGAAACCCCACAGCTTCCTGGGACCCCCCAGGAAGCTGTGGGGTTTCAGAGCCCCCTCCTGGGGCAGCAGCCTTTATGTGGTGACACTTGTGTGGGACAGGGAACAGGCCAGCTGGACCTGGGGACCGGCTCTGCAGAACCCCTGGAAACAAGAGGGGGGGGGTGCCCGACGGTTCTCTGCATTCACCGCCATTAACACTTCAGCGGGGCGTGCTGGCATGCACGTGCACGTTTAAACATTCACATTTGCTTGTCAGGCACGTATGATGTACACTTGCACACACGCAGATGACCACACTCACACATACACACGCGCACAAGCACACTTACACACGCACACACACATCCAAATACACACTCATGCACACAATCACTCAGACGGACAGACATACATGCACACAAACACACGCACACACATGCACTCACACACACACACACACAAACAAACACACCCTCTGAATGCTCTCTACACCATCAGAAGAATGTTGAATCTTGCTAAAGCCTATGCTTGCTTTCACAAAACATAGGTTTTATAGCAGTGTTACATCATGGCTTCATAACAAGTGGGTACTTTGAGATGCATTGTATGCCAAGGGCCTTTAAAATCACAAGGGCCTTTGGCTTGCACACAGTTTTCCATTTCCTTCAAACGTAATGAGGCCGGTTTCTCTGTAACCAAATACCCCACAGTGGTCTTATTTTTTAAATAGGACCGGGAATAATAAGATGCTATAACACAGCGGTGTGGTGCGCTACTCTCTCTCTCTCTCTCTCTCTCTCTCTCTCTCCCTCTCTCAATCTCTCTCTCTCTGTCTCTCTGTCTCTCTGTCTCTCTCTCTCTCTCTCTCTCTCTCTCTCTCTCTCTCTCTCTCTCTCTCTCTCTCTCTCTCTCTCTCTCTCTCTCTCTCTCTCTCTCTTTGTCTCTCTCTCTCTCTTTGTCTCTCCCTCTCTCTGTCTCTGTCTCTGTCTCTCTCTCTCTCTCTCTCTCTCTCTCTCTCTCTCTCTCTCTCTCTCTCTCTCTCTCTCTCTCTCTTTGTCTCTCCCTCTCTCTGTCTCTCTCTCTCTCTCTCTCTCTCTCTCTCTCTCTCTCTCTCTCTCTCTCTCTCTCTCTCTCTCTGGGCAAAGCTTATTAGGAGCATGGACTATCTGACACTACCGCCCGTGTGTCCCCCTATTCTTGCCCGTTGTTTTCTCTCTCTCTCTCTCTCTCGGTCAGGCTCTGGCTCTCTCTCTCTCTCTTTCTCGGTCTGGCTCTGGGTCTCTCTCTCTCTCTCTCTCTCTCTCTCTCTCTCTCTCTCTCTCTTGCTCTCTCTCTCTCTCTCTCTCTCTCTCTCTCTCTCTCTCTCTCTCTCTCTCTCTCTCTCTCTCTCTCTCTCTCTCTCTCGGTCTGGCTCTGGGTCTCTCTCTCTCTCTCTCTCTCTTTTGCTCTCTCTCTCTCTCTCTCTACATTTCCTCCACTTTATGACCAGTGTACGAGTTGAAGGAAGTGAATTAAGTTAATGTGCTGTCGTTAAAACAAGGCATGGGCTGACCTTTACCCTGGCCGGCCCTCTCTGTTAGCTCCTATTTACTCAGACTGGCTCCGTTTGCACCGAACAATGGCTGGATTATTGTGTGCACTGGTGCCCCCCCCACCCAGCCAACCACCTCCACCCACCTCCACCCAGCCACCCACCTCCACCCAGCCTCCCACGCCCACCCAGCTCCCCTGCCCCCCACCTCCACCCAGCCTCCCACGCCCACCCAGCTCCCCACCTCCACCCAGCCCCCCACCTCCACCCAGCTCCCCTGCCCCCCACCTCCACCCAGCCTCCCAGCTCCACCCAGCCTCCCTCCTCCACCCAGCCTCCCACCTCCACCCAGCCTCCCACCTCCACCCAGCCTCCCACCTCCACCCAGCCTCCCACCTCCACCCAGCCTCCCACCTCCACCCAGCCTCCCACCTCCACCCAGCTCCCCTGCCCCCCACCTCCACCCAGCCTCCCATCCCCACCCAGCCCCCACCTCCACCCAGCTCCCCCACCTCCACCCAGCTCCCCCACCCCAACGCAGCCCCCCACCTCCCAGGGAGGGGCCCACCTTCCCAGGAGGGGCCCTCCCGGCGGCTGCCATTAGGAGGTGCGTGAGAAGGAGTTACGAGCATTGTTGACGGTGCAACGCTCCTGGTGCGTCCCAGTGTGCGTGCTCATGTGTGTGTGTGTGTGCGTGCATATGTGTATTATCAAACACAAATTGCTCCGAGAACAATCATTGTAATGAGTTCTCCCCGAGAAACATCAGGTAATTCACAGTAAAGAGAAAACCTTGGCAGGGCTACGAGTCATGCTACTCTGCAGATATATATATATATGCATGTATATATATATATATATATATATATATATAAAGACATATATCTATATATAGAGATATATATAAAGAGATATATTTTAGTTTTTATCTATATCAGTATATATATTATCCCGCTAATTTAAGAGCCCTAATGTATATAAAGATATATCTCTTTATATATATATATATCCCCAACACAGTGACCACAACCATGCATGCTCTCTATCCATCGCCACCCAGGTCTGACCTCCACACACACCTGAGCTGTAAAGGAGGACGGTCGGGGGGGTGATGGGCGTCTTTAGGACACAGTGTGTGAGGGGAATGTGTCAAAACCCGGCCCTATTGAGGGGGGGGGGAAGGAGGGGTCCTGTATGGGACAGGGAAGCTGTGATAAGTGGCCATCATGGAGGTCAGCGGGTGGTGACTCCAGCGGGGGTCGCCCTCCCTCCGTTTACTTACACTTTAAATGGTCACCTCAATTAGCATTCATGTGCCACCCCAGCTGCCTTTGTCTCTGGGTTGCTGTTTGCCCTGCTGCCACAGCTGTATGTTAATGCTGCTGTGTGTCAGGGTTGGGGGGGGGGGGGGGAGGAGACCGGCCTGACTCCCACTAAATGGAATAAATATGTAGAGACTCGCAGCGTAGACAACATTCATTAGTGTGTTTGGCCAGTTGGCGCGAGCCGGACTCCGGGACCACACACACGCTCTTCCTGTTGGCTAAACAGATTTGGGTTTTGTTAAATAGAATTCCATTTGCTACTTTTAACCTTTTACGGGAAGCCTGTGGATCCCCTGTACTGTGGGGCGCAGGCCTGTCTGCACGGCAGCCATTCACATGATAATTCACTTTGTCCCCTTTGCCTTTATTTTGGCTTTGATTTACACACTTTATTATCTCCTATATTTGAACAAACTATTAGTTAAACAACCGGCCGACTGACGCTGAGTTAGAGCCTGAAGCTGAACTCTCAGACAATATGCTAGTCTGTGTGTGTGTGTGTGTGTGTGTGTGTGTGTGTGTGTGTGTGTGTGTGTGTGTGTGTGTGTGTGTGTGTGTGTGTGTGTGTGTGTGTGTGTGTGTGTGTGTGTGTGTGTGTGTGCGTGTGCGCGCGCGTGCGTGCGTGCGTGCGTTTGTGTGTGTGTGTGTGTAGGTTGTTGACTGATCTGTCTAGGCTGGTTCCTCCGGGTTCCTGTGTTAAAGCCCAGAAGACAGAGGGGCTTGAGCCTTTCAAAAGAAGAAATGGTGGATGGGGGGGGCGAGAGAGTCTCCTGCTGAGACCTTACAAGTGACCTTACAATAACATTTCAACCCCACAGTGGGAAGTGTTTGTCTTGCAGAACCTCTCTCTCTCTCTCTCTCTCTCTCTCTCTCTCTCTCTCTCTCTCTCTCTCTCTCTCTCTCTCTCTCTCTCTCTCTCTCTCTCTCTCTCTCTCTCGCTCTCTCTCTATCGCTCTCACTCTCTCTCTATCACTTTCACTGTCTCTCTTTTGCTCTCTCTCTCTCTCTCTCTCTCTCTCCCTCCCTCTCTCTCTCTTGATCTCTCTCTCTCTCTCTCTCTCTCTCTCTCTCTCTCTCTCTCTCTCTCTCTCTCTCTCTCTCTCTCTCTCTCTCTCTCTCTCTCTATCTTGCTCTCCCTCTCTTTGTGGAACCAACTACTACAGAGAGATCTAGCTTCCTCCTGCCCTTGTCTGATACTTTCTCAATAAATCAGCTGTATTTGACTGCCTTCTCTGTACGGATACAACTTAATACATTCCCATTACAGCCAGCATGGTTAGCTGTTCAGCGAGCTACGCGTCATTCTGCCTGCTCTTACCCAAGAGCAGCCTGTCTGTGTTCACCTGACAATGGACTCCGGGTTCAGGATGTTTGGTCGGACCTCGCAGGCTTCGACACGTTAAAGATTTTCCATTGTGGTGATAAAGCGCATAAAGGGACGATTATGAGCAGAGAAACATTATCCGGCCCATCTTGTACTCATGTTTGCTGAGCTTGCCCTGACCTGCTGGAGCAGACTGCGCCAGTCTCATCCTCACCCATTGCAGCCCACATCCCAGATACCTGTTGCATCTCTTGCGGAGGGGAATGATATCTCCGCATCTCTGAATGTAATCTCTGTCTCCTTTACCACATTTTGGCGTTTTTTTCTCCACCCTACCTCGGAGTAATTGCCGTCACCGAAGCTTTTTAATGTAACAACAGAGTCCGACAGAGAGACTCTGATATCACATTCATTCTGTTGTTTTGTTATCCCCCCCCCTACCCCCCTCGTCTTCGTTTCCTTTGTGGGGGGGATTCATTAGAAAGCAACAGTTGTCCTGCTCACCCCCCCCCCCCCCCCCCCCCCAAGCCCCCCCACTGTTTGCATGTGTTTTGTACTATCGTTAAAAGGTTGATTGAAAGTTATGGTGGCAGCAGAGTTGGTTGGCTGGACCCCGCAGCAAAAAGAAAAGGGGGCAGCTGAAGAAAAGCTCAGGCGAGCCATCCGGCGTTTGGCCGGGATAGCAAGCCCTGAATGAGGCCTCCAGCGCCGCCACCACCCTCCTCCACCCCTCCGACCCCCGCCTGCACCCGCTTCCTCCTCCACCTCCACCCCCGCTCTTCTTCCCCTCCCTGTTCACCTCCGTCGGCCTTCCACGGGACGCCATATGGCCTCCTGCCTCCGAGCCCGTCCACTTAGTTTTACATTGGGAATTCTTTTGACGGAGCGTGGAGAGCCGTGGAGCGCTGACCCTATTGATTGGGAGCCTAAAGGAATCTGGTTCGGAGGCCGTCTGTTAGTCACGGCGACGTCATCCGTGAAGTTTACCATCGGAGCGCTCTGCCGCCGCCGCCGCCGCTGCATTCCGTCCTTGCTCTCGTTCAGTACAGATGTCAATCATAACGAGGCAGGGAGGGGGGGAAGGGGGGGCCTCGTGAATTCTATTCGGACGAGACCCCGTTGGGTCTTTACTCAATGGGCTGAAAGAACAGCTAGGTATTTAGGAACAAAATGGTGGAAACAGTGGAAAGAAAACCCTTCCAAAAGCCTGAGAGTCATATTTTATAGCCGTGCTACTGCCATCCGAGCCTGGAGTCGTCAATCGTGCTGCGAGACTGATTTCATTTCCTTGTGTGTGTGTGTGTGTGTGTGTGTGTGTGTGTGTGTGTGTGTGTGTGTGTGTGTGTGTGTGTGTGTGTGTGTGTGTGTGTGTGTGTGTGTGTGTGTGTGTGTGTGTGTGTGTGTGTGTAAATGTGTGTTTGTATGTGTGTATGTGTGTGTATATGTGTGGGTGTGGTTGTGTGTATGTGTATGTGTGTGTGTGTGTGTGTGTGTGTGTGTGTGTGTGTGTGTGTGTGTGTATGTGTGTGTGTGTGTGTGTGTGTGTGTGTGTGTGTGTGTGTGTGTGTGTGTGTTGGAGTCTGAGGCTGGACCAGACCCAGACCCAGACTAACCGGTCCCAACGCTGATAGAAAACTGAGATTGAGCGTCAACACAGAGCGGCTCTCTGGGCAAACAGAGCGTCTCTGTAAACCCTCACCTGGACTCCCCTGCTCCCTAAATCGTTAACACGAGGAGACAGCAGCAGGCAGAGCCAGAGACACATGGCCTTTTCCCATCAGCACTTTGGGCTGGCCGACCCGTACCGGGCCGCGCTGATCTGCGTTTCCATGACCAGTGAAAAAGGGCGGAGCAACGCCTGAGAATGGGGCCAAAGCGAGGCCCCGCCTCTAAGCGAGACCTGTTGAGACCTGGCCTCGACAGCTTCATTCTCTATTATTGTTTATTCCTATGTAATAATATATAAGCCTGATTAAAGGGTAATGGAGGTTTAGATTTAAGGGCACTGCGGTGATTATAGTTTGACAATATTCTCTTTCAAAACAAAATAACTTGTTGAAACAGAACTGATTTCCTCTCGATTAGTCGTGGTCTAACATTGGACAATATTTCATATAATTAGTTTGCTGATATTTATATTCAACGCCGGTTTTTCCCTCGTATCAAGGACATGGTTTGGCACTCTGGGAAGTATGTGTGAAACCTTGTCCAACGTGTAAACACCACTAACGTAATATAAATCCGCACTCATTGAGCTACTGAGGGTAGGAAGCAGAAAAGAACGCCAAACTCAATTAATCACGGGCAATATCTTTGTGTGTGTTCCATCCGTCTGAAATGCAACCCAAGTAACGTCTCTTAAAACTAAGGAGTTCTAATTTACAGCAGGCCATGATATCAAACCAAACGGCGCGTGGTTGTGTCGTCACTGGCCACCGCTCCGAGGCCAGCGCAGTACAGTGGAAAACATGTACAGAGAGATGGAGATAAAGATAGAGGCGGACAGGCAGACCAAGATAGATCGGGGGCTGTGACCTTAGCGGGACGGGGCCTGCAAGGTGAACCCAGGCAGCGCCGAGCGAGTCGTGTCCCGGAGCGGCGGGCTACCGCGGCGGCACAGGGACAACAGCTCCCCGACGACGGATTGATTTCAGACAATATTCCCGGACCGCCGAGGGGGGCCCATTGCTGTCAGTGAGAGCTTTGCTGGCTCCACTAGCCCCCCCCCCCCCCCCCCCCCCCCCCCCCCCCCCCCCTCCAGCCCTCCGCCCTACCTCCCCCCAACACACACACACACACACACACACAGACCCTCCTCCCTCTCCCAAATTCAGTTTGTCTCCCTCTCAGCTCTCGACCTCTCAGCGCCTCCCTGTCTCTACATCACCTCATCCCCCTTTGCTTGTCTCTCACCTGCTCCGACCACCTCCCCCACCCCCGGCGCCTCCTCCCAGCCTCTCCCACACCCGTTCCCCTGGATCTGAAAGGCCTCCATTCTGCCCGTCCCTCCCGCTACATCATATTCTGTCACTGGCTCTCGCCCCCCAGAAAGGTCCTGTTGACAAAGGCGCTGGTGTAAAGCGCTTCCCACTGTTGTGGAGACGGGACCCCTCCTCCCCTCCCCTCCCCTCCGCGCAAACACCCCCCACTCACCACCCCGCAGCCCTAACCCCCTACCCCCCAACACCACCCCTACCACTGGGTGTTGGGTTGCCTAGGGAGCTCCAGAAAGGAGGAGCGTTCGGCCAAAGGACGCTAGGCCATCTTAGCACTATAGCCCGACCCATAGATCGGCGGGCCGATATTAGGCATTTTCCAAACTATCGATATCAGCCGATAAAAAAATATCTGCAGATTATTATTATTTTAATTTTTTTGGGGGGGTTATTGTGTTTTTGTTCAAAGGACTTTGAGTTTCATATCTTCAGTTTGTATTTTTCTACATTTTTTTTATCAGAACTTTAATACATTTTGATTTAGACTTTTCTGTTGTGACAATAAAACAATAGAATAAAGTTTATTTTTTTAGACTGCATTACCTTATTATTTTAGTGAGGACTCATAAATAACTACAAATAACGCGTTTTGTTACGCGTTTCTGGAATTTCTTTTTTAAATATATGTCGGCCGATAACGGAATATCAGATTTTTAAATCACCAAATATTTGCATTTGTATCGGCCTTAAAAATCCTTTATCGGTCGGGTCGGGCTCTACTTAGCACTGATGTCAACTGGGGCTCTGTGAGCGCATCGGTACACACACACACACACACACACACACACACACACACACACACACACACACACACACACACAAGCACACACACACACACACACACACACACACACAGGGACAGACACACACACACACACACACGTACAGACACACACACACACACACACACACACACATACAAAGACACACAAAGACACAAACACACACAGACACACACACACACACACAGGGACAGACAGACGCGCAGCGTGGAGCTGGCGTGACTGCATGTCTGCTTGGAAGCGCTCGTTGTTTACCGCCTGCGTGTCCGCCTGCCAGGCAGAGGCCGAGCCACGGGGCTCCAGCTAACGGAACATCTGCATCCCATCGCACACCTCCGCTGTCAACACACACATACACACACACACGCATACAAACTGACACACACAAACACACGTACGACCAAATACAGACACACGCACACATACACACGCAAACACACACACATACATGAGTGCACACACACACACACACACACACACACACACACACACACACACACACACACACACACACACACACACACACACACACACACACTCACATAAACACGCACGTACACTCACATGCACACACACACGCAGACAAGCACACACACATACATGAGTGCACACACACACACACACACACCCAGTGCAGGTTGGGGAGATGTTGTTTTGATGCGTTCCTGCTCTAGTACCAGGCAGGAATGCAGGGAGTCGAGGTGAAGGGGGGGGGAAGGGGTGCGTGACGGTGCGTTGGGTGGAGCGCCGCCCGTCGATGACTAACAGAGGGAACCGTGCAGCGGGCACGAAGAAAGAGCCAATCGGAGCGGAGCGGAGGCATTGTAACAAGGGGGGGGGGGGGCACTTCCTGGGGTTGAAGTCGTCGTCCACGGTTACGCTAACCGCGAGATTAAGTCCAGTTGAACACCCAGCGGTATATTCAACAGTTCAACTTTCTCTCTCGTGAACCTCACGTGGCACATTTTTAGGGCCTGGGCGTGCATGTTAATACGGGAGGGGGGGTGTGGGGGGGGTTCTACTCCTACACGTGTTCCTACGATGTGCCGTGGACGGGCGGCCAGCTCTCCTTCCAGCTCATCGTCCCCCAACCAGATCATGGAGGACTGGTAGACAGGTGCTCCTCCTCGCCCTCACGCTATAGGAGAGAGAGAGAGAGAGAGAGAGAGAGAGAGAGAGAGAGAGAGAGAGAGAGAGAGAGAGAGAGAGAGAGAGAGAGAGGGCGGAGGAGGTGGGGTCTGTGTAACTATGTCATGTGGTGGAGGCCGAGCTAGGGAGCCCAGTGTGAGATTGTTGGGATTCCTGGTTGCTGCCGCCCGGGCCCACCTAATCCCCTCTGCTCCCCGGTCATGGCTCGCCTCGTGGGCTCTGTGTTGAAGGAGGCCCCTCTCTCTCTCTCTCTCTCTCTCTCTCTCTCTCTCTCTCTCTCTCTCTCTCTCTCTCTCTCTCTCTCTCTCTCTCTCTCTATCTTTGTCCGGCGTTGTCAAGCCCTATCTCTTGCTATGTCTCTCTCTCGTGGTGTCTCTCTGTGCCTGCGTCTCGGTGCCTCTCTCCCCTGATAAGTGGCCCAGGCCAGGCACGCTCTGCCCCTGTGTGCGCCGCGCCGGCCCTGGGCCTAATGGAGTGAGATAAAGCGGCTGGAGGACCACTCACCGCGCGCGGGACAGCGGATTACCACCGCAGGCTCAGACACCCAAATGATCCCCCCCCCCCTCGCCCTGGTTAAGTGCGAGTAAACAGGAATCTTGGGGCAAGGTCGCTGGTTCGGATCCCCCTGGTTACTTTCTCTTTTGTTCTAGCTCAGGCGCTCAACGGCTTGGGCACCTTTCTGGTTTCCACCTCACAGCAGTGTGGTGGTGAGGGGGTGAAGGGCAGCCTTTGGTCGTGGGAGCGTGTGTAAACGCTGATGCACACGTCTGCTGGACCCAGCCCCCCCCCCCCCCACCCCCTGCAGACAGCTGGGCCCGTAGGGAAGCGCTCATGCCTTATAAAATATCGCAACCTTGAGTTCAAAGGCTCCCCAGTAAGGCCTGTTAAAGGTAAGCCCTGTGATTGAGATGTTTCCATGAGCTTTATGACAACGCTGGAGTCGTTCCTCTACTCTTCTTACTTTCTTCTTTGAGCGCACTCGCTCTTTTGATGGAGGCGGCAGAGTTTGCATTGTGTGTGTGGACGAGGAGGAAGAGCGAGGAGGAGGAGAGGGAAGAGGAGAAGGGAGGAGGAGGAGGAGGGAGAAGCAGAGAGCGAGGAAGAGGAGAGCAAGGAGCAGGAGAGAGAGGAGGAGGAGAGAGAGGAGGAGGAGAGAGAGGCAGGGGAGAGAGAGCAGGAGGAGAGAGAGGCGGGGGAGAGGGAGGCGGGGGAGAGGGAGGAGTAGGAGAGCCGCTGTTGTTTCTCTTATAAGCAGCGGAGGCGGCTTCCGTTTCGCTTTGAAGTCGCCGCGAGCAACTTGAGCCCGATGTCACCGTTAACGAGAATACCGTCTCTCTCAGGCGCATACCTCGCTGACAAGACACCATGCGTCTTAATCTCTCTCTTATTCTATTCTTTGCTCATACAGACCCCTCCAACCCTCGCTCGCACCCCATCTCTCTCCCCCACAACCCTGGTTCTCTCTTTCTCTAGTCTGTGCTCTTTCTGGTCACCCAATAGCCTCAGCCTTCCCATTCCCACCAGTGGAGCAGTCCCCATTCAGCCCACATCAGATGGGGCCGAAGAAAGAGCCATTGTCCAGGCCGGTCCTAACCTGGCCTTATCTATTGATTGGAAAGCCGAGAGGGGAAAATAAAAGGTATTGATTACCGCATTGGGTGAAGTTGCCGGGCAGGACGTCTGGAGGGGTAAGAAAAGACGGCATTCTTTACCCTCCGCTGCCCCACTGCTGTCAAAACCATTCTCTCTCTCCCCCTCTCTCTCTCTCTCTCTCTCTACCGTTACCCTTGGGCCCCCAAAACCCCCGGGCCCCCAAACCTTCTCTCTCTCTTTCAGACTCTATCTCTCAGCCTTCCCATCTGCTTTCACCTTATCACTGCATCCCCTTAAAACCCCGGCCCCCTTTCTCCTGAAAAGGGCCCGATGGCTCCCAGCCCCTGGGGAGACTTTTATCTCTGGCTGGTGAAATGTATAGCTGGATGTGGCGGCAGGTTTTAGGGACAGCAGCGTTCACACACTCTGCAGGCCGAGCTTGAGGCCCCTGCCTCACCTTTTTCCCTCGGAGCCGCCAACTCCTGAGTCCCTGGGTCTCCGGTGGAGTCACCGGGCCCTGCGTCCCCCTGCTACGCTCACACCTTATTTATTCCTTTCATTTCGTTTCTTTCTTCCAGCTTCTACTCGGCTTCTGGCCGTTCTGCTCTCACATGGCAGGCCAGGCCAAGTCATGGCTGCCTAGCATCCACTATGGTGGAGCAGATGTGTCTAACAGACGTGTGTAGTAGAGGTGTGTAGCAGGGGTGTGTAGCAGACGTGTGTAGCAGAAGTGTGTAGCATAATTGTGTAGTTGACGTGTTTAGCAGACGTGTGTAGCAGAAGTGTGTAGCAGACGTGTTTAGCAGAAGTGTACAGCAGAAGTGTGTGGCAGGAGTGTGTAGCAGACGTTTGTAGCAGATGTGTGTAGCAGTCAGAAGTGTGTAGCAGCAGTGTGTATTAGCAGTGTGTAGCAGACGTGTGAAGCCGCAGTACGCAGCAGTGGGTATTAGCAGTGTGCAGCAGAATTGTGTATTAGCCGTGTGTAGCAGACGTGTGTAGCAGCAGTTTGCAGCAGTGTGTAGCAGACTTGTGTAGCAGACGTGTGTTCTAAAGGCGCCCCTGAGGTTTGGGAGCTGGATGACAGGAAGTTATTTCCCTGCAAGCACAGGATCCATAAAAGTCTAATTCCTTCCTCTCCACCTCGCTACTGGTCTGCTAGTACGAGAGGTCAGCAGCACCGTCTGCCTGTTCTCCTCTCTCCAGGGTTCTGTTTGACACGTCAGAACCACGGCACAGTCGGAGGAACCTTCTGCAAGTCTTAACAGCCCCTCACGGCCCACTTGCCAGACATTATGTAAATACTCCGTATTGAAGAGGCATTCCACCAGATGCGTGTTTATACAACTATTTGCTCATTCTGGTCGGGTAGCGTGCTACGGGGCTGTAGAAGAACAGAACACGTCTCGGCGTTTGGCTAGAGATTAGGACGAAATCCCTTTTAATGGGTGGATGCTGGTGGTGTTTGTTTGAAGGCCGTGTTCGGCGCTGGATGCGGCTGCGTTGCGTGCGTTAGCACCTTGTTCTCTGTGTGGTTGACTCGCTCCCAGGTGTTCTCCAGTGGATCGTCTGTCAGCAGACAAGCCAAACCTTTATTGACATGTTTGCCATGAGCGAGCGAAAAGCACTGGGGAGGGGGAGCGCACTGTAGACATTTATTACAGATCCACAGGTGTTCTTTCAGAAAGAGAGAATACATGGGGAGGGAAGTGCCAGCACATCTGAACTTGACGCTTCGGGTCCTGCCCATGTGTGTTTCTTGGTGTTTCACTTCAACCTCAGCTTTCTGTAGCCTTTGCGGCCCCATATATTTTCCCCTATAAACCCCCTCGTGGCTCATCAGTGATGCATAAAGAGGCTGTATGACGGTATGCACGAACAGACTATATTTAGTCCGAATCACAAGAATGCTTGTTGTTCAATATGGCCTTTCTCCTCCATCGCCAGACGGAGCAAAATAAAACAACTAATTCTGTGAGTTGCCAGGCCTCGTCTTCTCCCTCGCAGTTCCATGAAAGATTCCTTTCACACACGGATCCCCCGCTCCAACAGGCAACTGTACGCATACTGTAACTCAGTCACCCCCATGCGGTCACATGCATCGTGTTCCATCTATGATGCTTCCAACAATGCCAACAATTTACGTAAACACGCGGAGACGTTCACCAGCTTGTCGTCCCTCCTGAAGGTTCGCACCGTCGTGTTCTCTGAGGGTAAGAGGCTGTCGCCGGTCATCGTGTTCTCTGCAGGGAGGCTGTGA
>NC_079416.1:13716060-13876060 GCF_026213295.1 Gadus chalcogrammus
CAGTAGAGTTTGATTTGAGCAGGAGCGAGGGAGATGAGAGGGTTTGTAACGTGATGCACTTTTGTATCTTCTCGCGCGGCCATGGCTGACCTCTGCATGACTAGAGACAGATACAGCTACACAACAAAAAAAACAACGTTTTGCCTCATGTCCTTCGGATAGCAGACTTACTGGCTGTGGGCTAAGGTCTTGTTCACAAGTAGACACATCATATCTCAGCACTACAAAGAGCATATTGTGCTACAGTGAAACGTTGCAGATAGAGATTTTGCAGGACAGTTACAAAGCTCAAAGTTCACATACAGTTCTGTCATATGGCATGTATTAAGAAATCAGATTATTTACATTTGGAGCACACTGAACTCCCTTTTTAACAACGTTTAAACCTGGCGTCATATAATACATGATACATGTTGTGGATAGGCCAGCAAGAGAGAAGAATAAGCGATATAAGTTACACAGATTCAACATCTTGTTCGACGACTCTTCACGCTCCAACAGAGAGACAAACACACGTATTAAAGGACGTATAAATCACAGTCGATTTGTCCAACGATAGATAACATCTTTCTCCCTGCAGTCCTGCGGTGCGCTTAGTGACAGATGATTCATCTCCTTTGGCTCCCAGTGCTGTGGGACTGAGGAGGCTTCAATGGACGCTATATGACTTCACGCGCTCTGTTGCAACTGGCAGTTACTGCTGTTTTCTTTATTGCAGATGGTTTCAACCTTGCCTGGCAGTTTGCTTTGCTCTGCTGTCAGTAAATCAGGACTAAATTCCAACAGAGTTGTTTGTCTTTAACGAGCCTTTATTATTGTTATCAGTGGAATTAGCGGCAGAAGAGCTCATCCCACGGATCCCAAGAGCTAACCCTAACCCCTGATTGGTTGAAGTTCCTTTGGGTTGTTTGGTTGTAGTAAATGCATAAAAAACCTTTCATGGGCGCGCACATACACACAGACAGACATACACACGCACGCGCACACACACACACACACACACACACACACACACACACACACACACACACACACACACACACACACACACACACACACACACACACACACACCCAAACACACACACACACACACACACACACACACACACACACACACACACACACACACACACACACACACACACACACACACACACACACACATAAGGCCCCCTGTTTCGGCTCCTTCATAGGTCGGCCCAGCAGCCAGGGACTGGCAGCCATCAGCTCAGCGTTTGTTTTCCTAGATGATTGTTCCATTAGGGAGGGGGGGGGGGGGGGGGGGGCGGCATAGCTTTCTCCAGTAGGAACCAGATTGAACGGGGGTCGGGGAGGGGGGGGGGGGGGGGGGGGGGGCATAGCTTTCTCCAGTAGGAACCAGATTGAACGGGGGTCGGGGAGGAGGGGGGGGGGGGGGGCTTGGGGTTCTGCTTCGAAACAGTAACAGGACTGAAGTCAGGGCTTGAGAAAACCTCCGTCTCTCGGCCAAACGGGGCACCGTCAACACGGGTAACACTTTCCGTTAGGCTTGAGTCAGCTAATTGCCAGCAGCATTTGAATGCTGCTGCCGCTGCCTGCTAACAGCGGCGGGGAGCTCGTTAAGCTGCCGGGGGAACCGGAGGGCTTGGGGGGGGGGGGGGGGGTTCTGGGGGCCAATATTTTTTTAAAAGGCTCTAAATGAGGGGTAGCTTCCAGCGCAGACCCTGCATACATCATGTCAGTTTATTATTTTTACTGGATCAGGGACCGCCCCCACAACCCCACTTGGGGGGGGGGGGGGGGGGGGGGGGGGGGTATTGGCGGCTAGATTCTGGCCGGCCTTCAACATCAAGGCAAGCACAGCATACTCTAAAAACATTACGCGGCTGCTCCGTCTGGGACCGGGGGAGCGGAGGCCGCTCGGAGGAGAGCAGTGAGAGGAGGAGACGCCAAGAAACGCAGAGAGACTGAGGAGTGAAAGAGTCAGTCAGAGCTATGCAGGGTGATGTAAGGAAGTGTTGGGGGGTGGGGGTTGGGGGGGGGGAGACGATATTCCTCTGCCTCCATCTGCCAGTGGACACGCTGTCCTCCCCTGAGCTATCTGAAGAATCTGGCCGGCCACTGCAACATGGCGCCTCCTCAATCCCCCCCAGCTGGCTGTTTGGGCCCTGTTTGGGGTGGTCTCCTGACAACTGACCCCCACTACCGCCAGGCCCCGCCCCCCGGCCCCGCCCCCTGGCTCCGCCCCTCCGGCTCTCTGGCCATCCCACTGACCCACACATGACAACACCATACAGGACCACTCTGTCCTCGGCTGTGGGCGGTGGAAAAGACTCTTATGACCACAGATGATGGCTTTCTAATTGAGACTGCTCGACTTACTGTCATTAGGTGTCCATTTTTCATAACACACGTCTTTGGATTATCTTAACATTATATACCTCTGGATATGTCGTTAGGCTAGCCCTCTCCGTTCTCCTCCCTGCTCCCCTCTCCTCTCCTCCCTCTCCTCCTCTGGACATTAGATTGTCCCCAACAACATCTGGAGCTCATTGGAGCCCACAAATCACGGCCCCCTTCTCTGTGATTCAGCAGCCCCACGAGGCCACGGCCGCCGTTTCCTGGGGCTTGATTTGTGAATGAAAAGGTATTGAATGGCGTCGGCCTTTAAAACAACATGGTCTGCTCGTATGAATGGACTGTAGCCGATGGCGACGGCAGCTGATGCTGGTTTAGAGCCGGACAGGGGAGCCTTGTTCGTGGCTACGTCAATTGCGATGACTTTTATGTAATTAATAGCCGCGCTGGTTTTTACCGCGCGCTCGCTTAAGGAGGTTTCAGCAGAGGTTAAGGCCTTCTTCGGGTTTCGTTCCCGGGCAACGGGAGGAGACACACGGGGCCGTTAGCTGGAAGGCCACTCAGCCTCAGTGTAGGAATAACAAAGATAACCAGAAGTATAAATTATTTCATAGGCTTGAGGTGATCCCCCCCCACCGGTCGGAGGGTCCAGCGCTGAGCCAACATTGTTGGAGGACAATAGCGTCTTGGGATACGGTTAGTTATAGACGTTATAAAAGAGCCTCATTGTTCGCCAGAATTGACATTAAGTAGGGAGGAAATAGATTCCAAACTAAAAATCAAAAAGCAAACTGGGGCAGTGTGGGAGCGCGCCGTGTTTGGATTGGGAGGTTCAGGAACCGGGAGGAATGCGGAGCAACAGAGAGATGTTTCTTCCAGCGCAGGCTGCTTTTTAGAGGAATGGGTTATTATAGTTGGCTAGTTAAAGCCCCCTCAAATAGCCATGACATCATGGCTGCGCCTGGTGGGGCAGGGGACGCACAATGGAGGGTCTGTGCCCGGGCGGAGACCCTGGAGAGCTCTGAGGGGTGGGGTGGGGGTCGGGCCGGGAGGGCGGCACCACCAGAGGGGGGGGGGGGGGGGGGGGGGTTAGGAGTCACATCTGGCCCCTCTACCTGGGCCCGCCGCCCCGCTGTATCAGGGAGCGTCGCCCCGGCCTGAGGGAGCTGAGGGCCGCACCGGTCCTGGTGGAGGGGATATTTTACGCACTTTTTTTACACACACTCTTATGCACATATTGTATGTTTTACGTCCTGGCGCTTAATGTACGCAACTATTGTATGTTTTACGTCCTGGCACTTAATGTATTGTATGTTGTACATCCTGGCACTTAAAAAACACTACTTAGCATTGTGTCTCATCTTATCCTAGATACATTTGTTGTATGCAGGGAATGGGTTGAACTTGCGACTTACTAGTGCATGCCACTTGGTTCTAAGAACATCCTTACTGTACCGACAGCGATATATTGTTTCTCTTTCTTCTGACAAATGTACTTACTTTAAGACGCTTTGGATAAAAGCGTCTGCTAGATACCTTGGGCGATCGAGTCCGAGGGTCCCCCCCCCCCCTCCCCCATAGAGCCCCTGATTTCATCATCGCTGTGACCCGGTGAATAAACGTCCGTTAGCTAGTCTCTTCATATTATATTTTAAGCCCTGTCTTAGCTCCGCTGCATTATGTCAGCCCGTGACATAAAGCCCACAGCTGTCCGCTGGAACCGGGGTTATGAAAACTGATCACATTACTCCCCAATGCTACAGGCTACGACCTTAAGCTCAGCACAGCCGGCTTAGGGGAGACGGGCAGGAAACGCTGAAATGATTTGGATCGAGCAAAGACGACCTCACGGGACGTTATTTCCATTGTTAAGCTCTACTTTTCCAGCTAAAGATCATATCAAACGAATTAACCCATAGGACTAAAGCGAGATGAGCGTTCATTAAGAGCTTTAAAAGGGCTTGCTTCATAAAGCTGCCACGACCTGCCGACCCGTTTACCAAAAACCTGACCGGTCGAAATCCAAAACCCCACATTGAAACGAATTCCCACAAAATGGCCGCTGGAGGGTTCCTCTGGGGCGAAGCTGCTAATGACCCGTTAGTGTCTTTAAGGTATTTACTGAGCGGTACAGCCAACCACTGACAGCTTGGCTAGACAGCGACAGCCCTGAAAGGCCACGGAGGGTTTACTGCTATGAAATCAATGGGAGATTACCTCATGCTGTCTGTCATCGGGAACGGGATACGCTGTGATTACGCACGGCAATTAGAGTTCTTTATTACTACACAGCATTCCTCGCTCGGCGCGGTTTGATGTGCGCTCCTCTTTGTTGTGTGTTTGTGCTCTGCTGGGGATTAATAGCATGTTGACGTGTTGTGCAGCCTTTCATTACCACCTGCCCTCCCCCTGTGCCAACAGATGACTCTGGTTCTGATAAATCCAGACCCGGGGGACCCGCTGGACCACATTCGGACGTTGGGCCGGATAGCGTGTTGGGGAAACTAGGTAAGAACATCTGCCATCAAGGCTGGGGCATTAGTGAGACCGTCTGAGGGCCCGGGGAGGAGAGCATTGTTATTTACCTTCAATGGATGAATGGATATCACCGACATGAGCAAACAGGACAAACGGAGACAAACGCTGCCAATTCCGATGTAGCGAGGCCAAATATCTTTGTGTCAGATTCCCCAGATCCGACCAAATAATTAACGCTGCTCAGGCCGGAAAGCCTTAATTATTGATCGTTAGCGGCTGCCAGACAGCTGTTTCTGCGCACCAAGTCTTCCTCCTCAAAGCCAATGTGTTTTCCACCAAGAGAGTCGAGAGAGGACCTCTTTGTGAGAAGAGGCTAAGGAGTTTATGTTTGATGCGGTTTTTCTTTATGGAAGCACTAAAACTACCCATAGCGCCTCATTGGAATAAATCTCCCTCTCCCTCTCCCTCTCCCTCTCCCTCTCCCTCTCCCTCTCCATCCATCCATCCATCTCTCTCTCTCTCTCTCTCTCTCTCTCTCTCTCTCTCTCTCTCTCTCTCTCTCTCTCTCTCTCTCCCTCCTCTCCCTCTTCCCTCCCCCTCTCTCTCTCCATCTCCCTTTCAATCCCCCTCTCCCTCTCCCCCCTCGCTCGCTCTCTCCCTCTCTCTCTCCCTCTCTCTCTCCTCTCTCCCTCTCTCTCTCTCTCCTCTCCCTCTCCCTCTCCCCCCTCGCTCTCTCCCTCTCTCTCTCTCTCCCTGTCTCTCACATTCTCTCTCCCCCCCTCTCTCTCTCCCTTTTCTCTCCCCCCCTCTCTCCCTCTGCCTTTCACCCCCCCCTCTCTCCATCTCTCTCTCTCTCTCTCTCTCTCTCTCTCTCTCTCTCTCTCTCTCTCTCTCTCTCTCTCTCTCTCTCTCTCCCTCTCTCTCTCCCTCTCTCTCCCCCCTCTCTCTCTCCCTCTCTCTCTCCCTAAAGCCCGCCCCCGCTTCACGCAGCCCGCCAAGATGAGGAAGCGTGTGATCGCCCGGCCGGTGGGCAGCTCGGTGCGTCTGAAGTGCGCGGCGAGCGGGAACCCGCGGCCGGACATCGTGTGGCTGAAGGAGGAGCGGCGGCTGACGGAGCGGGAGGTGGGGGCGGGCCGGCAGAAGAAGTGGACCCTGAGCCTGCGGGGGCTGACCGCCGAGCAGAGCGGCCGCTACACCTGCAGGGTGTCCAACCGCGCCGGGGAGATCAACGCCACCTACAAGGTGGAGGTCATACGTAAGTACCCTGTGGCTGGAGGGACCGCCCCGACCCCAGCGCCTTAGGGAGCGCCGAGGCCGCCAACCTGATGTGCAGGCTGTCCTTTGGGTTAATGAGCCTCAAAGGACGTTCACACCAAAAATGAAGACGCGACGCCAATCTCTACGAAGTCATTGCAAAGAGGCACATTTTTCAGCTGAAAAATCTGCGGCGCGAATTGATCAGCGGCGCTGGCTGAATACCTGGTTCACGTGAAATTCATGGGATTCAACTCGCACAAGTTAAAATATTTTGTCGTGACAGCATATCGGCGTTCAATCCCTGAAGTCCAGATTGAACCGCAACACCGAGGCGAAGTGAATGTTGCCGTTTGTGGACTCCCGGAGCTCTATAATATCTATGAGATTTTCTATACTACCTATATAATATAAAATATCACGGCCAAAAGCTGTGTACGCATCCGGATGATAATGATGAAACCTAAAAGACCGCGTTGAGTTCTCCAACGTCTCTTGTACTCCCATAACAAGTAAAAACTCGTAGTGCTGGTTGTCTCGGCGATGGTTGACAATGAAATGGCGTAGGGAAACGTTTCTGTTCCCAAGAGAGCCCCTCCTCCTCTGATATCACAAAAGTGTTCTGCTGTGAAAGCACAGTCAGAGCGCTCGGCAGTCCCTCCATCCTGGGGGGTTGCCGGTTTGGATCCCCAGCGGTATTGGTCCCTGAGAACTGAGGCCTCACACGCTCAGGACAGATGTCCTCACCTGTACACATGCTTCTTAACAAACGGAGGAGGTCGGCTGTCCTTGGACACGGTGGGTCTGGTGTGGACCGCGCTGGAAACCAATCTTAGATGTTTGAAGGGAATAACAAATGCGTTGCAATGTAACGCAAACGTGGCCATAAGCAACTTAAAGCCGGAGCTCGAGGGGATCAAAGTCGAGCCTTCGCCTGCGGTGGAGGCTCGACTGAGACGTCCAAGTTCGGTCAGGTTTACGCGTATGGATGCATGTGTGTAATCGCGTATATTAGAATCCTACTGAGCAGGCAGGTCTGAGTGAGGCCTTATGTTCTGGTGGTGGGGGTTATTGTCGGGAGGGGGGCGGGGAGAGAGAGGCTTTTCAACCCAGGGACCCTCCACCCAATCTGGAGCTGATTAAAGACCAGCTGTCTGCCAAACCCCCAGAACCCCCCTTCCTCCTCATGAGAAATGTGTTCAGCACAACCAGGAGCAGAGAGAGACGGAAACTAATCACACGTCCTCCTTGTGTTACATGTGGTTTTCTGCCTCTCTGTCAATTACAAGCCGTGAGCCCGGGGCGGGTAACTGTACCGCCCCGGTCTCCACGCAGAAGGCCCGCCGTGTCACACCCATGACGGGGGCATCCTAACCATGGCGATCCCTCTCTCCCCCCCCCCCCCCCCCCACAGAGCGAACCAACTCCAAGCCGGTGCTGACGGGCACGCACCCGGTCAACACCACGGTGGACTATGGGGGCACCACCTCCTTCCAGTGCAAGGTGCGCAGCGACGTCAAGCCCGTCATCCAGTGGCTGAAGCGGGTGGAAACGCACGAGGAGAGCCGCTACAACACCACCATCGAGGTGGGCGACGACCACTTCGTGGTGCTGCCCACCGGGGAGGTGTGGTCGCGGCCCGACGGCTCCTACCTCAACAAGCTGCTGATCACCAGAGCCAAGGAGGAGGACGCCGGCATGTACATCTGCCTGGGCGCCAACACCATGGGCTACAACTTCCGCAGCGCCTTCCTCACCGTGCTACCAGGTGAGTGCAGCGTGGTGATGAATTCAACCGTCTACTGTTGCTATTTGTGATATTTTGTGATTGGAGGTATAAGGTGAACAAAACAACGACATTTTTGGGGGTGAAACCTTTTATTTTACATTCTGCGTAACTGGTTTCTGTCTTTTTTAATTTCAAGAGAAACCTGTTTATTTTACATGGAAGGCATTTTGAACACACGACTAGAGATGTCATTTTTTTGGCCCCGCAGCATCAGATTCAACAGATGCCCTCATGCGTCCTCACCCCTCCTCTCCCCTGACCTCTCCTCCCCCAGACACCAAGCCTCCCACCCCGCCCATCTTCGCCCCGTCCTCCAACTCGCTGCCCTGGCCCGTGATCATCGGCATCCCCGCCGGCCTGGTGTTCATCCTGGGCGTGGTGCTGCTGTGGTTCTGTCAGAACAAGAAGCACTGCCCGCCGCCCGGCCCCCCGGCCCCCCAGGGCCTGCATGGCCCACACCCCCGGCTGGCTTACCGGGACCGGGAGAGAGGCTGCGCCGCCCCCTCGTCCGGCTCCTCCAGCCCCGAGAAGGAGTGCTCCGTGGGCTCCATGAACTACGAGGAGTACCTGGCCCAGCAGCAGCAGCAGCTCCTGCTGGGCCAGGGCAGCTCGGGGCTGGCCACCAAGATCTACCCCAAGATCTACACGGACATACACACTCACACACACTCCCACGTGGACGGCAAGGTGCACCAGCATCAGCACATCCATTACCAGTGTTAACCCCCCCCCGCTCTGTCACAGGGACCGCTGTGGTCTAGTGAACCCACACCAGCTCTGGAGGTCTCAAACCCACCAGGGCAAAGCTCCCTCCTTTGTTTTTATAGACACCTTTACCAAATCTGTGCCAAAGTCTTGCTGCAGCGGGGCATTGATGGCTGTGCGTCCGAGCGAGCGGTCCTGTGATTGACATGTTGGTGGTCAGTGATACAACGCGTCAGGTTCGCTGCTTTCCCTTCCCTGCTCGTCACCATGGTCACACCACTAAAGAGAAAAACATTGGATTCCTCCGGTGCACTAAAGGAGTCGGTGCTGTGTCTCGTGTGTGTTTCCAGAAGCAGACGAATCAATGCTAAGAGGTCGATGGATTCCTGTTGGTGTGTCTAGTGGGTTTTTCCACCTTCTGCTCAAGTGAAGTTCAAAAGGGCTCCTTTAAGCTGTTCACTTCCATAACTCTGTGCATGCTCCATGGTCGAGGTAATTCAAATGGTACTGAATATTTTTACAAAAAGGGCTGGTTTAATGCTCCTTCTCAGGTATCCCTTTGTTAGCGTGACATGGTGTTTGTAATGCCCGTATGTTAAACGCCTACCACTATCCTCACAAAACAGAATTTAGCCCTCTTTAGATGTATGTGAACCCTAGGACTGCAAGGGATAGAATAAAAAATGTGTTTCCATGTTGTGTGATTAGACACCATCTACATTCTCCATGACCTTCTTCAGTTAGTTGAGCAAGAACATCAAATGTTTTCCCCGTCAAATGATTACCAGCCAGGGTAGAAAGTGTTTTGGACTGCAACCCTACCCAACCAATTTATGAAGCTCTAGTTGTTTATATCCAAATTGAGTCGTATTTAATTTATTTTAATAAGAAAATGTATCAATAGTTTATTTTTCAGAGTTATGCATTTTACACATCATTGTAAGTTTATTAAAGTATACTGTAGTCCTGTATAGTATATATTTGAGTATTTTTGTCAAGATAGAGTAATCACATGTATATGGAAATGTTTACTGTAGGTATTTTAATTTGTTGTATGACAATCTTGTATTATACATTTACTCAAGTATAAAATCTAAATCATCTATTTTGATGATTTAGCCGTTCGATTAAATGACTTGAAACTCATTCATCCTTCTTTTGAGCCGGCTAGTGAAAGCCTCATGAGTTCTTTACACAACAGACTCAAACCTGTTTTGTTCCCACCTGTTCACATCAGGATCAGAACTCCTGTTTTCATCTCCAAGCGGTCCAGGTGTGGATTTTGCGTTTGTGACGGCAACAACCCCCAATAGATAAACACCAGTGGGAAGACAAGCAGCCCAGCCTCCATTCATACTGGGCAAGAAGAGACGGGCCGGACTGGTCTGAAGAGGGTGACACAGGGGGCAGCCAGCAATCAGTGGGAGAGATAGCTCAGGTGAATAGATACTGTTCAAATAGAGGACCCTCACAGTCCCCTTCACATGAGGGATGGACCCACCCTGCAAGGCGACACCCGTCTTCCCGCATCTTTCCCTCCCTCCTGTTTAAGAAAGTGAATCGGTGCCCTCGCCTCCGCGCGGTCCAGCACCTCATTCACCTCCTATCCAGCTAGGATTTGCTTTCACCGTTTAGGAAGTGCATTGTCCCGCTGCGAGGCCGCTGTGACGGGGCAAAGAAGGGCAGCATTGTGTCGGCCTGCTCTTGTTTTGCATTAGTAAGTACTGCGAGCCGGGGATGAGCTCCAGATGGAAGACTATAGGTTGAATAGATGGTTGATCTCCCCTCTGAAAGGCTCAACATGATCCAACACATGTATACATTGAATAGGCTTCGTTTTACCCCTCTGTGAGATGACCTCAACTTTTATGTATTGTGCTGAATACAATTATGCATTCACTGTTTCACAGTAAGGCAACACTGCCACCTTGAGGTGATGCAGCCCCAAACATGAATGAACAACAAAATCTCATTCTTTAACAGCTTTATTATAATCAAGTATGCAGCACGTGTAAAACAGACTTACAAAGAGATGAAAACTTCTGACAGTATAGAGAAACAGGGTTAGAAGAGAAGAAATGATACTCCCAAGAGTAAAATCTTAAAATCAATATTAGATTTTAAGATTATTTCGTTTCATTCAATTCAGCAATATCTAGTTTATTAATTTAAAAAATATTCTATAAAGACATGAATATAAGACAAACAATGATGAAAAAGAAGGACAAGGTTGTCAGCCCGTCTGGACTTTGGCAATGAGTTCGTCACACAGGTTGGTGAGTTCGACCACCTCCTTCACCTGGAAGACAAAGCACACATCAGCATCCACAGACGTTTCCGACGACACCCTCAGGAGTCCTGGTGCGCGGGCTCACCTTCTGATCGTAGTTGCTCTCCAGGGCCTGAGACTTGAGCTGCTCCCTGCGCAGTTGGGCTTGAAGTCCGGACACCTCGGCCTTGAGCCGTGAACGCACCTCCCCCGTTTCCTCATTAGCCCTGAGGACAACACAAACATCTCATTGATCTACACACACCCACACCAACACACACCCACAGTATAGTAGAAGCAGAACGCCGGTACTAGACACACTTGATGGCGTATCAAGTGTTTCCCCTCCGTTTCCATCCAGCAGCAGTGCTGCTTTGTGTGTATGCGTGTGAGGTGCACCATCTTGATGTGCATAATGCACAGTATTGATATGCGTGTGCACAGAGCTGATTTTCTGGCATTAATGTTTGTGAAAAGGCAGTGTTCAGTCGAAGATGTGTCACCATCCCAACTTCTGGGATCATAACACGGTGGGTCCCGTCTATACAATCAAATATTTAAGCTACTTTCTGTATTGAAGTCCCTTGTGCTGCATTAACTCTGCATGCTCCTTACTTCAAGTCCGGAGCAAATCATGGGACGATGCCCCCAACAGTATCATCATGCCCTCTATTTTGCGGTTCAGTATTTTTCCACAATATTGTGGGTGGGGGGGTATGTGAGGCACCTATGATATAAGTTTATAAATAAAACAAATAGTATTGGTACGCCAAACATGATTTCTCCAAAAAAATAAACAGCTTAGTTTGCATGGCTGACCGCAGTGCCACTGGTAGTCCAGCGGCGGCGCTGTTCCACTGCTGGATGCATGTCGGTGAAACACCGGCTCTTACTTGCTGATCTTCTCCTCAGTGTAGGACTTCAGGGTCTGGTAGCGCTGCTCCTCCTTCCTGATCCGCACCAGGTACTCCTGGGCACAGCCTTTGAGGGTCTCCTCGTTCTAGGAGGTGAAACGATACGCGTTAACACGGTGTGACCCCTTTTTGAGGGAACACTGGCAGAGGGGGGGCAGGCCTTGGGGTGCTGACCTTCTTGTAGCTCCCCAGGGCCACCTTGTACTTCTCCAGCCTCTTAAAGAGCTCTGAGAAGGAGCTATCCAGGGCGCTGAGCTCCTGGGACACCTGCTCCTTCTCCGCCAGGGCACTGTTCAGCTTGGCCTGGGCCTGGGCGCGGTCCCGCTCCCGCTGCCCCTTCCAATCCGCTGGGGGACACAGATAGTTAGACCAGGGATAGACACTCACATTTTAAGTACTGGAACCCAGCGACCACCACCAAGCTCCAAAAATTGCTGGCCAAAATACATTTTTAGCGGCCTAAATGTGAACTGCAAGATGTACAGGTGATGTGGTGTTGGAAGTGGGAATGTTTGTTCAATGACTTTTCTTGGCCCTGGGCCATGGTTAATGTTGAACCCTGCTTCACAAGCGTGTTGTGGAGCCATCTCATCAGCCGTGTTTCAAAGCTGGGGCCCAATGAGAGGCGGGTAGAGACTCACCAATCATCGTTGGGATGGTTTGTTCAACGCCAGAAAATACTTTTCTATGGGATGGAGGGAGAAAAGGGTACAATTAGAGATTTAAAAGCTGCACAGACAGCTTTATCAATTTGTACTACAGCCAGTTTAATATGATTTAAAGGGGACAAATTATGCCACCATGTGCGAGTGTCATTTGTAGTTAGAAGCCGTTTTGAAAATCTGCGTCTTCTGACATCTAGATGGACACGTCGCCCACTAATGGCAACGGTAGAGGAAAAAATAGCTATATATATATATATATATAATAAAAGACCATCAGCAAATTAGCAAAAACACATGTAGAATGCAGGGATTACCTCAACTCGTGGTGATCCTCGTGTAGCTTATCATATTTTAAAGTCAGCAACGCCTCCGTTTGCTTTGCCTACATGAGGGGGGGGGGGGGGGGGGGTTACTCAGCATATAAACAGTACACAAATAAAATGAAGTACAACAAAAAAGTTATAAAGATACCACTTGAACAAAAGCCATTACAAAATGGAACTCCATTTAACTAAATTTGCAATAAAGATGATTTGAATCTGCTCGTAATAAATGGGGCAAGTTTCGGTCCAAACGAATCAAAGCAAGGTTTTAGTTTGCGGGCCTACCTCTGCCCGGACCCTGGCTATGGCTGCGTCCATGTCCTTCTGACTGTACTTCAGGACGTCGATGATGGCCTCCTCGGTGCTGGTGGGGAGAACCAGACTCTCCAGCCTGGTGTGGTTCTGGACCTCAATCTAAACCAAACAAAAACCGATCACTTGACCTGACACCGTGGAATCACCGAACCGAAAAAAGACTGACATTAAGAGAGCCTGGGAACCCACGGTGTCAGCTGGAATTCAAACACTATTCCATTTCAAAGAATTTGGGTTCACTGGCTCTTTAAGCATCATGTGACTCACTCGTGCTGCGGGGACGTCAATGAGCTTGAAGTCGTCCATTGTTGGCGGCTGTTGTACCGTTCTTTCCGACTCCAACCTAATGTGAAAACACAAGGACAGGGAATACGCTTAGGAAGGTGATTATGAGATAATACTGGAGGTAATGAGAGCAGCAGAATGGGAAGGAGGTTCGTACCGAGAGGCCAGGGCTGCAGGCCGTGGGGGGTTGATGCTGACAGTTGGGGCGCCGGCCTTCTTTGGACTCTCCCTCATGAGTGGGTCAAACTTGAGGTACAGGGACTGCTTCCTCAACACCGACTCTTTGAACTGTGAAGCAGGAGAGGAGGAATTCAGAACTGAATCCATGCAGCAACACACGATGCAAAAGCAAAGTACAAAATGTAACCTCACGTTGGCTGAGCCAAACTGCTCCAGGTAATCCATCTGCCCATCGAGGTCACTTGCTATGACTAGGAGGGAGAAAACAAGGTCAGTACACAGCAATAGACAGCAACATTTCATTACCAATTCATACAATTTATTATTCAACAGAACGATTTTAAGTTTCTAAAATGTTTACCATCCACATTAAGAGAACATAGACATATATACACACAGTACACAAACAAGACCGCAATGTAGGACACTCACATGTTGATCCTGGCACAAACTCCATGTTGGTTTCCACCAGGAGAGTCTGTGAAGTCCAGTCATGTTGCTGGCCAAAGTCCGAGGGCTCAGGCATACGGCAGACCGCCTCACGCTGAAGCCCCAGGTCTGGGGCTGGGATGGACATTGGTTCCTCTTGCTGGGGAATTTCCACCTAAAAATGCAACATGTAGCTTATAGTTCAGCAGCCCTATGCATTATGAAACATAAATGGTACGCTTATGTGAGCTGTCCTTACATGAACATAACTGTCTTCCGTGTTGGTGGCGAGACCTGCAGCGCTAAAGACAGCAAACACAACCTAATTAGTCTTTCAGTTTTTCCTACTTGAGCAAAGGTTCCACCGTTTTCAAATATGTGAATCAATACAGAAATAAAAATAAGGGAACCGTACCAGGGTGAGGGTGCCCGGGTCACCAGCTGTGGGGACGCCGCCGCGGGGGCGGGCAGCTGCTCGGTCACAGCGGATACCTTGGCCGCAGGACTGGACTTCACACCACATGGGTTGTCCATTTTTACGCTTGCACCGAAAGGATTAAAGTTTGGGTCATCCAACTTGTCGAAGTCAAAGGAGTAGGTGGCCTTGGGGAGGGGGGTGTCGACCTCGACGCCAACGTCCGCTACGCACGGCTCAGTCGGTGGCGCCGGCCGTACCTCCAGCGTAGGCTTTTTCCCGGACGCCTTCGCAGTCGGCGGCCGTTTGCCAAACTTCTTCGGTTGTGGCTTAAGTTTCACCTCGGCGCCGTCGTCAAAGTTAAACTCTAGTTTGACGGACCCTACCTTGGTCGGGGGGTCTGCTGGTTTTACTGTGGCTTCAGATTCGGGAGCCTTTGTGATGTCATTTGAAATGCCATTGTCCTCCGCCGTGGTGGATGGCTCCTTTGGCACTTCTACGATATTCTCTGGGTTGGTCTTCACTGGGGAGGCTTGTGGGGGGGCTGGGTTGGTCTTCAATGGAGAGGCTTGTGGGGGGGCTGGGTTGGTCTTCACTGGAGAGGCTTCTGAGGGGGCTGGGTTGGTAGTCACTGGGGAGGCTGGGTTGGTCTTCACTGGAGAGGCTTGTGGGGGGGCTGAGTTGGTCTTCACTTCGGAGGCTTGTGGGGGGGCTGGGTTGGTCTTCACTGGGGAGGCTTGTGGGGGGCCTTGGTTGGTCTTTACTGGGGAGGCTTCCTGGGGGGCTGGGTTGGTCTTCAATGGGGAGGCCTCTGAGGGGCCTGGGTTGGTCTTCAATGGGGAGGCCTCTGGGGGGGCTGGGTTGGTCTTCAATGGGGAGGCCTCTGGGGGGGCTGGGTTGGTCTTCAATGGGGAGGCCTCTGGGGGGGCTGGGTTGGTCTTCAATGGGGAGGCCTCTGGGGGGGCTGGGTTGGTCTTCAATGGGGAGGTCTCTGAGGGGGCTGGGTTGGTCTTCAATGGGGAGGCTTCTGAGGGGGCTGGGTTGGTCTTCAATGGGGAGGCCTCTGAGGGGGCTGGGTTGGTCTTCAATGGGGAGGCCTCTGAGGGACCTGGCAGCAGTTGGCCGAGGGGCACATCGTCAGGGATCTTTGAGCCGGTTTGGAAAGGGTCAATGGCGTCCAGGTAGTCAAAGTCCATACTGTAGACGCCTCTGGAGTGAAGCGGGGCATCCTCCGCCGATGGGGCGGCGGCCGGAGCGTCTTCCTGAGTGACGTTCAGAGACGCTGCGGCAGGCGGTTGTTTGTCAGGGGTGGCGATGGAAGATTCCTGGTCCTCGAGGCATGAGTTCTTCATCACTGTGACCACGCTGCTCTCCGTGGAGCTTACTTCAGCCAGGGAGTTTTCCACAGAGCGGTTGAAGGGGAGGGTCTCGTCCAGGGCCGACTCCGGTTCTCCGGCCTCTTGGAACGCAGCCTCAGGCTGGTTTGGGGATAATGGAAGGTCTTCAATAGACGGCCGCGTCGGGGACAAGGCAAACTTTTTGGAGCCCGAGAAAGGATCCATGGTGTCGAGATTGTCAAAGTCCAGCAGATAGCCTCCTGTGCTTTTGATGGGCATTTCATCGTCAGGATGTGACAAATCGTCTGTTTGGAAAACAAATACGGTTACATATCCCAGGCTTAACTACAAAATAAAAAGCAAGAACAAATGTGAATTTTTTTTACCATTATTTTGTCCAGCGACAGTCTCAGTCGCCTTTTGCGGTGTTGTGCTGGTAAAACACATCAAGGGGTCAATATCCAACATATATGCCGTAATTCCCAAATTTCAGCAAAATAAAAAAGATTATGTTGAGGACATACTTTGAATCCAGCCGTAAGGAATCGAGCGCCTTCATACACTCAACCAGGTTATCCATCTTCACAGACTTGGATGGAGACAGAATTCTTTTAGAGACTGGGTCTCTTCTTGGAGTCTGGAAACAAACCTAGAAGCAACAGGTTAGGTAGAATGAAAATGATAGATGTTAATTATTCCATTATAAAATATGCATGTTTTTAACATAATTGCAATTACAAAGTGTTAATGCCTGTATTATTCCATTAGGTAAATCAGAATAACAACAATTGTGTTTTTTGACCTCCTCCAAGCTAACCTTTCCACCCTTTGGCACAGTCTTGTTGGGTAGATTTTCAGTTTGCCGAAGAATAGATTGCCTTCCAGTTGGCTGTTCAATGGCAAAAATGTCGTCACTTGAACTGGTGCGCTTTCCTCCTCGGTGGACACCGAGGTTCTCGTCATTGACAGGAACGGAACCCATCCTTTGGGAAGGGACACAGATGCAAAAATAGTATCTTAAATCATCTTTACCGTGGATCAATATGGGTGTCCACAGCTGGGCCCATCTACTGAAGTGGCCGTGAGTCTATGATGACAAAAGGTAATCCTAGTCCATCCTTTACATCGATTCGGTACCACTACGGAGTTCATTGGATAGTATTGAATGTATATCCAAAACTGATTAAAAGATGATTGACAAAGTTGTGATGTGGCTTCATATTCCGATATTTCTTCATAACGTCGTCATAAAGTTAACTTCAAGGCCTTCTTCAACGCTGCCTCAAATAAAGAAACAATAACTGAATTGTTATAAAAAGTAAAAAGGATTGTTTGGTCTGACAATCCTTTTACTTTTTATAATGATGACACTAAATACATGTGTATCGGTAATTGCACAAGTCAAATGATCCCAGCATCCAGGCGTACACTAAAACTAACGTACTCCGGTATTGACCAGTGCGGGATAAATGTTGTTTCTGCATTGTATTTAATGGAACAACCTACCTTAAATTAACGGTAACGGTTGTCGTTTTCTGTAATGTTCGCTTCCACGCAGACAGCAACACGAACGAATAGCCCCGAAGAATGCACCTGAAAGCCCACAGCCAACGGTTCGTATTTTTAAAGTCATGAAATGAACCAATCAAACAATTTGAAACTCTCGGCGGAAAAGCTACGTGGTGAGATGTCCAATAGGCTTACAGAACGGACATGACGAAACCAAATGTTGTAGCTTCTGAGTTAATCGATGGGTGGCAGCATTGAGTCAAAACAATTGGTTATGCACCTCATCTTAATAAAGCATATTATATCAGCCGTCGAATTGATTAATTTGCAAGGATTTCTCGAAACACTATTTTATCCCCTACAAATTATGCACTTTCAATCGTAATGTAAATTGATCCATCGCGGATCTATGTGCCTCACACACCTGCAAATCACCGCCAGCAGGGTTCAGTAGCGATCTTCGCGAGACTACGTTGCCCCAAAGACCAGTGAAGAAGAAGCTCGGTCTACGGTGCGCGCCAATTTACAACAAGCCAGCCAGGAGGACGTAAACATTCCCTCCGTCCTTGTCGTGGCTCCATGTCGCCGATACGACCATCGCGTCCCTAATCATGAATACGAGTGTAAAAGGTATGGAGATATTCGATAGCGTATGTTCCATGCCTCAATCATTCCCTAGTCATTGTCTTTATCGGTTTGAACAGACTTTGAACTTATAAGGATAGCTTTTGTACTGTTACGTCTCTTTAATTCCAGCTACAGGACCAATATCAGGAGTTGCAACAACAGTTTATTTTAGGTTATTTGAGCTAATAACCTTTGCTAATAGCTTTCTTTCTTTGGTTATTCCTTGTTTTTCTCTTCGCTGAGACACAATTTACGCGTTACTCATGGACACAATACTTACCTGTCTGTGTTCATGTTGGGTTCACTCACGTTAACAAACACGCACAGTTGCAGGCTAACCTTAACATTAATTCGTTAATTAATTTGCCTATTAAACCTTATTCCCCAATCCCCTTCTACAACTCCGGTCACCAGGATCGGGCGATGTGTCACAAATTGCTGCCAGGTAACGTTATTGTTTATTATTGTATCATATGATATATTGTAACAATAAATGATGGCAAAATTAAATCCCTGATACAATTCAATGTTTGTATTATTCCTACTCTAAACACACAGTATAGAGTAAGAATAATATATATAAATATATATAGATACACACCCCTCTCTATCTTAGTTAAGAAATGGCATTAGTTGTCTTGGTTCCATGTAGATGGATAGTCTATAATATGAAAGATCAACAAATAGAGGCTTTTGTGTGCATATGTCATTCAGCTTGAATATAACAATTCTAGGAACTAAACTATTGTTTTCTTCTGTTTGTTCGTCTCGAAGTGGTGACAATGATTCCATCAAAGTGTTTGTGCGAGTGAGACCTCTGACCCAAGACACAGGGTTAACCACAGATGGAGATCAGAATCTGTGTTTAACGGTCACTTCACACAACACCATTCGCCTGCACTCAAAGCCAGAACCAAGGACCTTCACTTATGACCATGTCGCTGATATGGACGTATCCCAGGTTAGTGCATTTAAAACACCTCCGTTATATGGACCTTTCAATGGTTTATGTTACCGTGGTACACAGATTGCATTTTGAGAATAACTAACATTTATCATTGGCCAATAGGACTCTGTCTTCGCAGGTGTGGCAAAAAATATCGTGGAATCTTGCATGAATGGATACAATGGCACCATTTTTGCCTAGTAGGTTATCTTTTAAATGTTCCCAATATTTATTATATCATAGGTTTTTCGTCATGTTCTTCTAAATGTTCTCGTAATGCTCCCCATTATACACGCTAATTGTGATACTTTCAACAGTGGACAAACGGGTTCTGGAAAAACCTTCACCATGCTTGGTGAGAACTTCTCTTCATTCATAGCAATATCAAGAGTAAATATCTTTTCACGCCATTATTTATTAGAATTATTTTTCTGTCTTTTCAGGCCCGTCCGACTCCGATAACTTCACAGACGAACTGCGAGGGGTTATTCCCCGAAGTTTTGAGTATCTCTTTTCTCTCATCAACAAAGAGGTGGAAAGGGTAAATATAACGTTTCCTAATTGGTTGAATTTCCACAAACTCTAAAATGTCTGATGTAATACTGTGGTGCAGCATTCCACAGTAATGGGCAGGTGGCCTTTTTCCTTGACATTCCTTATTCCTTATTCTTTGTGTCCGTTCTGTTCTCGGAAGTCCAAGAGTTTCCTGTGCAAGTGTTCCTTCATCGAGATCTACAACGAGCAGATCTACGACCTGCTGGACAGCGCCTCCGCCACCCTGTTCCTCAGAGAGAACATCAAGAAGGGCGTGTTTGTCGAGGGAGCCGTGGAGAAGTTTGTCACCTCGGCCTCGGAGGCTTACCAGGTAGGCATCCTGAAACGCACATCAGGGTTTCCAGGAAGCTCCAGAGATATCCCCGCCCTGAGTAGCCGGTCCTCTGCTGCCCTCCGTCCTAGGTGCTGTCCATGGGCTGGCGTAACCGCCGTGTGGCCTCCACGTCCATGAACCGCGAGTCCTCCAGGTCCCACGCGGTCTTCACCATGGCCCTGGAGTCCAAAGAGACCGTCAACAAGTTGGTGAACATCCGCACGTCTCAGCTCAACCTGGTCGACCTGGCCGGCTCCGAGAGGCAGAAAGACACGCACACGGAAGGCTCTAGACTCAAGGTGCCTTTTTTACGCCCGGCTTCGTTGTGTTGTTATGGCCCGGGGTCAGCACCGGGGGGTACTAACGGCCGGTCTCTTTTTCCTGCTCGTCGTCCTCCAGGAGGCCAGCAGTATCAACCTCTCCCTCATGTGTCTGGGCCAGGTCATCATGTCGCTGGTGGATGTGGCCAATGGCAAGAACAGGCACATCTGCTACAGGGATTCCAAACTCACCTTCCTGCTCCGGGTGAGGAGTCTACCATGTCAGGCTTTCTTTGCCTCCTGGAGGGTTTATTGCAAATTCTAACTTCGACGGCGTGAACTTAGAACAAATCCTAGAGCTTAAATATCTCTCGAGCGGACCCTTTTCGTTTTAAAACCAATGTGTTGTCAACACTGTTGTCGTCCTAACCTTGCAGTCACTATAGATTGGTGGGTGTATAACAAGCGGAACCCTAGGTTTCTCTCTGTATTGGATTTTCGAGAAATTCTTTGAATCATAGGCAAACGTGTAAAATATAATTTTGTATTGTTCTGTTGTTCATCCATGGCGTGTTTATTATCTTCTGTTTCAGGACTCTCTCTGGGAGGGAATGCCAAGACGTACATCATAGCCAACGTGCATCCAGGGTCAAAATGTTTTGGGGAGACGCTGTCTACCTTGCAGTTTGCCCAGAGAGCAAAGTTAATCAAAAATAAGGTGGCTAATCAACCAAGCATTAAGATTAATGTTACCTTTGCTTTCCTTCCTGATACAAGTGTGCCTGTGAAGATTTCTACCTATTAGTTTTGAATATTTACTGTCCGAGATTGTAGGAAGTGGAATGCTTCGCTCTGTGTTGACATTTTGAAAAGGACTTAAAAGCATAAAGGCGGCTGTTAATTTGATAACGTCTGTTTCTGCTCTGCTCCCCCAGGCCATGATCAACGAGGACTCCCAGGGCAACGTGAGGCAACTGCAAGCCGAGGTGAAGAAGCTCAAAGAGCTCCTCGCCGCTCAGACCTCCATGGGGCTTAGTGGCAGGGACCTGGCTCCTGGGGGCCCCCGTCTGTCCAGCAGTAAGAGGGGCCTTTGGGCTTTACGCTACTGTCCCTGCGTCATGATATCATAACCTCAATACTCAATGAACTTGGTTATTTATAGCTTGTTTTTTCATAATTGAATCCCCACTGTACTTTTAGATTAAAATGCAGTCAAATCGGTTGCACCATTTGAAGTAAGGTGTTGCGTATAACCAACCTATTGCGAAGGTTATCTTATTCTATGTTAGAATGAGGAAAGGCAATTTCATTCATTCCTTTCAGGTCCATCAAATGAACACCCTGAGGTCTCCTACAAGGGCAAATTCCTTCAAGCCATTGGTCTGTGGAAGAAGCGGGAAGATGAGAAAACGGTATTGGAAATCTTTTTCTGCTAAATCAATACATTTATCATTAACACATGGATCTGAGGATGCTGAAGAAAAAGGGTTTTGTTGCGCTCTCAGCTCCTGCTCCAGAAGGTGGCACAGTTGGAGGAGGCCAGGTCCCAGAAGGAGAAGTTCATCCACTCCAGCCGCATGATCGTCAAGTTTCGGGAGGACCACATCTCTCGCTTGGAGAAGAAGTTGAAGGGGGATCAGGTCCCGCTCTTGGACAAAGAGAGCGAGGTGTTGGTGGACCAACTGAAGGCAGAAATCGCCGTCCTTAAAGATCAGGTGAGAGTCAAACGCTGTGGCCTCATGGCGGTACTGGAGCTAATCCGAAACCACAGATAACCATTCAACATCCTTTCCAATCCAATTTGTCCGTCCAGATGGAGCATCACCCGAAGATAAGCCAGTACGCGGCGGAGAACTACAGTCTGAGGCAGGAGAACCGATACCTCCGCTCCCTGGAGTCCGTCACCAAGGCAGAGGAGGCCGCAGGCCAGGCTGCTGTGGAGCTGGAGGAAGCCTTCCGGCTGGCCATGGAGGCCTCCGGGCCCACAGAAGGTAACCAACCACCGTACGAATAGAGCTCTTCCAATACCGAAACCAGTATCGGAAATTCCTCCATTATTGCCTGAAATGCATTATTGGGTATCGGAGAGAACATGCGCTGATCCGATGCCATCTCATGAGTATATCATTTACTACACAGTCAATGAACATCACAAACACTATGGTGTTAGGCTGCGTTCAAACACGTCATCTCCGACATACGTGCGTTGGAGCCAAGCCGGAAAAACATGGATGCTCAGGCTTTCTAGAAGAATACAAATGTATTATTATAATTATAGATTATAAATGTAGGTCGAAAATAATAATTAAAAAAGAACCCTTCAACAAGAACAAGTGCTGTTAGTAGTTACAATGCTACATGATGTATCATAATATACTCTGCATCGGCCGATACTCAAGCACAGGAATCGAAATCGATATAGGGAAGGAAAAATGGTATCGGATCATCTCTCGTACAAATCTAGAGCAGAACATGACCCTCTCACACGAGAGCCATAAGCCAAGCATGCCGTTTATTTCTTTGCTACAGCTCAGCCGGCTTTCTCGACGCCGGCTGCAGCTGAAAGCGTCTCTGCGGTCTCCGTGGAACGACTGAAGGCCCAGCTGCTCCAGAAGCAGTCGGAGCTCTCCACCACCTCACAGGCCTTCGAGGAGTACAAGGAGCTCACCAAGTGAGTGACGCCCGGGCCTCTGCGGAGCCATTGCATATCGGGTCAACGTACACCCATTGTGTGGAAGATGGGGGTGTCACGTATTCAAAAGTGGGGGTGTAACTAGGGCTGGGACAAAATATCGAGAGGCAGATATATCGTCGCCCTTCTTCGTGCAATATGAGAATCTAAACGCTGGCGAGAAATATCAATCTTGATACATTTTTATTAATATTTTTAAATTTTTGTACCCCAAATATCATCCACAATGTTAATATTTTAATTCATGAAATAAGGCGTTTTTACAGATTTACCTGTTCCCAGTGTCAGTACTTCCTTGCTCTTCCAGGTGGCGCTAAACACACAGAAAAACGCAGTTTGGCACTCTACCTGTTCATGGTCATTTTGTATTAATAGGTTGTCATATATAGGGATGTATGGTGAAAGGATTGTCTAACAATATATTGATTATTGCAGAATAGCTATATTTTGATATTATCGGTATCGTAGGTCATGTATCACATATCGTATCGGGAGGTACCCTTAGAAAACCGTAGCTGTGTTTAAAGTGGTCCCTGCAGAACTTTAAACCTTTTTTGGATGACCCTGGTTTCCAGGAAGCAAATTGTGGAGCTGGAGTCTGAGAAGCGGTACCTCGACAAGTCCATCAAGCATTTGGAAAACATTCTGGAAGCCACACAGACTTGTAAAAAACAGGAGGTCTTGGAGCTCAACAGGATCCATGTTGAAACCATCAAGGTAACCTCCAACATTCAGACCAATTTTCTCCTGCCTTAGGCTATAAACATTTCATCGCAATACGTAATTTTGTTGGAAAAGGTTTCATTTCGTTAGCCGTCCTCAAGGAAGGTGGATTTCCTCTGGTGGCTCTAGTGCTCTTCCAGATTTGTAGCATGCATGGGAGGTCTGGGTACATTAGAACTGGAATCAGTTCCCCCCACACACACTACTCACGTTTGGCTGCATGTTTCTCTTAATTATCGTGTTCCGTCGTATTTGGTAACAAATGTGTCTATCCCAAGGTCGTTATTGGTGCATACTCTCAGACCCCTGACTACGTATTTCCAAACACCCCCACTCTCTGCAGAACCTCACCACCCCAACCAAGGCCTACAACCTGCGATCCAGAAACGACCACCTGTCCAGCCCGGAGCACCTGAACGGAGACGAGATGAACGACATCCGCCACGAGCAGCCTCCCGGAGATGACGGAGCTGGCCTGCGAGGCCCTGACGGAGGAGTTGCAGCAAGTGCAGGTGAAGCAGTCCGACCCGACCTCATCCCTACTGTCAAGCTGTACCACGTTACCCTTCTGTCCAGCGGTACCATGCCTCCCGATGTGCTCTGGTGTTCACTGTACTGATGGCGTTACGCCACTCCCCCTGCTGGCAGGAACAAGCTGATCGGGTTCAGACCCAGCTGGCGGAGGAGGAGATGAAGGGCACTAAACTACTGCAGCAGATCGCTAAGCTTGACGAGCAGGTGGCCTTGATGGGACAAGAGTTGGGGCGCAAGGACCAGGTGGGACTTTCACCCATGATAACGTAGTCCAACAAAAAAGAAAAGTGAATTGCATTGGGGCACACAGGGAGGATCCACAGTCCGGTTGTTTAACGTGTTCACCCAACCTCATGTGATCTTGTTGTGGTGTTCTTGTTCAGCTCCTCTCTGAGGAGCGAGCAAGTAGGAGCGTGGATCAGCTGACTCTGCAGGAGAGCCTCGCCGGCCTGCAGCAAACCCTTGAGGCTGAGCAGCGCGCCGGCGAAGGTGAGAGACCTCAGCTGCTGTGTGATGATGAAGTTCTAGTAGTTCACTGATGCTTTGCAACCAGAGGGACTCCTGTGGGGAGGTAAAATGAATCGCAGAAAGTTATATGCCGTCTGACTGCCCGTCTGACTCTCTGTCTCTGTTTGTCTGTGCATCCACATGGCCAGTTCTGCGGAGTGAGATCCAGGACCTGCGTGTGGTTCTGCAGTCGTCGGATAAGGAGCTTGCCGCTGTGAAGAGCGAGCTGAGGGACGGCCAGGGAGGGCATCAGAGGGAGATGAGCCAGCTCTCCAGCAACCTGATCAGGACCCAGCTCCAGCTGGACAAAGTCCAGTAAGAAGATTACATCTATGGCCCCTTTGCACTGCATATTAAGCCGTATATTTGTTAATGTTTACCTGGGTTGTTGGTTCTATACCATCAGAAAATATCAATTGTGCTTTGATATGAGGTGTCTAAATCACTTACTCTAATTATATACATAAACAATAGGAGATTGCAAAGAATTGCAGAACAGCGCTAATAGATGATATATCTATATAGATATAGATAAATAGATTGATATATCTTCTAATACTGTGCATATACCACCTCGCACGGGGTAAAACAATGGGTTTAATGCCAGGCCTATCAAATGTTAATTGCATATATTGTCATTACTATGTGAAAGCACCTTTTAGTTTATGACGATAACGCCGTTCTTCCATTGACCCGGGTCGCTCCTGGCATTAACATGCGTCCTGGCCGATCACAGGTGCACAGCTCTGAGTACAGGCAGACACACTGAGGCAAACCTACAACTACAGGAAAAATATAGATGTACTATTTTTGGAAGATGTGTTACATGAATTGATTATTCTCTAGTGCTCAGAGCTTTCCACTCGGCATAGGTCAACACCAGGTGTGAACAGAGCCATAGCCTCGTGGATTAAAACCTCCCTAACACCTTGATTCTTTCCCTCTCTCTCCCAGACTGGAGTGGGAGCAGCTCCTGCTGCAGCACCGGAGTCTCCAGGACTCCTTCGACCATCTGCAGGCAGAGTCTAAGTTTGAGGCTGACCAGGCCGGACAGCACCTGCAGGAGAGCCAGCAGGAGGCCGCCGCCCTCAGAGACCGCATCACGGTGGGGGACCGCGCAGGCCACAGCCCGCCCAATGTGGAGCTCTGGTTGGATAGGCCGGAGGCTGATGTATTCTCTCTGCTTGGGTCCTTCCTACCTTTCCAATGTTTCTTAGGAGATGGATAACAGTCTGCAGATAGAGAGGGCCCACACCAACACGCTGTCGACCCAGCTGTGGGAGAGCACGTCAAAGTAGGGTTTGAGACGGACGCCTGGGCGATGGGCTGGAGGAGGATTTTAAAGCCGGTGTTTTTATGCTTTTCGTTGAATGACGATTCTGTGTTTCTTCTTATCTGAAGGGAGCTGATGGAGACCTTGGGGCAGAACACCAAGCTACGACAAGAGGTGTCTGACCTCACGACTCAACAACAACAACAGGTCAGAGAACCGTTAATGCCTTGTCCGGGTTGCTTTGACGACAGTGCATGATGTGCACAGGGGTTTTATGAAGGGGTTTTTAATTAATGATTATTTCCTTTTTTCCAAGGTTTCTAATCTGGAAAACCTTGAGCAAAACCTAGCGTCAGCTAAGGAAACCGCAAGCGTCTTGGAGCAGAAGATCGAACAGGACAAAGTAGGCGCCTGTGTATAAGTCCTTCACCATGTCTGTTGTCGTTCCTGTGATCAGCCTCAGGTTAGCTGAGGTGCGGCCTCTCGCTGCCTCTCTCTAACCTCTCTGGGGCTGTTGTGCAGGGTGTGGTGCTGGAGCTCATCAACCAGACCAGGGAGCTCCGCAGTGAGCTGAGTGGGAAGGAGGAGAACCTGGCCCAGCTGTCTGGGGACATCAAAGACCTCACCGTATGTTTCCTACTGCAATCCTCCACAACACCAAGTTATTCATTATTAAGATAATATATGTGATTTATATAGTGACTTTACATAATCCCAAGGCACTTAACAAGTGATAAAGAGAAATATAGATAGGTAGATAGATATATTTATTATATATATATTTTTTCTTAGTTTCTAATATATCAATGTGTCATGCTGCGTGTGTACGGCCAGGCCAAGTGTAATGCAGTCACCAGTGAACGGGACGAGGTCCGAGAGCAGAACTCCAGGATGCAAACAAAGCTTCAGGACCTGAAGGGGGACGTGGAGAAGAAGGCGGCCTCCAGCCGGATCGAGGTGAAACGTTTCAGCAAGCCCGACTGTAGGCTCTAAAAATATCAGAGTGGGAACAGCGGACAGTTTTAGAACTTGAGGGAGGTGGGAAAGTCAATGTATCGATGAAAAGGTAAATGCAACCGAGTGCAAAGAAGACGTATTCAGCTAATCGATTTGACTTAATGACGTGCAGAAATGATGGGACTTAAGGTCCCTCAAGCGTCCGCTCATATGCACACAGGGCCGTAACCAGAAGGCTTCCACAGGCTTGTATCTGTAAAGTCATCAGTTTAAAACGCCATTTCAACTTTGTCTCATACACTCAGATGAAAACACACCGGAGAAGACCCTGTGATTTGTTATCGTCATCATTCTGTCATACATACCCCTTCCGTCGTCACTCCCAGCAAAGTATGCTTTCTAAAATGAACACCCTGTGGTGCTGCCCCCTAGGTGGAGCTGTTGCAGGATGAAGTTCTCTACGCCACGGAGGAAGTAGAACGGCTCACCAAGGTGTTGGATGAGCAGAACGGACTCCTGCAAAGCTTTCAGGAGCAAACCACCCAGAAGGACTCCACCATCCAGAGCCTGCAGCAACAGGTATGTTATCAGATCTTCATCACAGAGAGATGGCTTGTTTTTTCAAATAAAGTGTTGTTTAGTTCAAGCACCTTTTTATTCAAACCAGGTGAAGAAACAGGAGGAGGCCGTTGAGAAAGAGACGTCAAAATGTGGCTTCAACCTCATTCTGGGCGGTGCGTTCACACCAAAGTCTTTAGCCAAGGTAAATTACTCTTCTTTTGGTTAAAAGCTAACATTTTCTTGGCTCAAAAGTAAAAAAATATTCTAAAACTCATGGTGCTCTTCTCTCACCCCGTCTTGTTCTTAAGACGCCTCGCACGCCCAGGAGCGTCAGCAAGGACCTGAGCCAGATTCTGGAGCTGGAAAGCCGCCGCTCCTCCATGATGACCATGGAGCTCCTCCTCACGGAGCAGAACTCTGAGCGGGCCGACAAGAACGCCGAGATCCAGAGGCTCAAGGTCCGTTCCCCGCCCGCCACACCGCCCGCCACACGAGTCCCCCTGCACGACGCCATCAGTGTGTGACTGTGTGCATGAACGGGTGAATGTTAAGCAATAATGTAAAGTGGTTTGAGTGGCCACTGGTTAGAAAAGAGCTGTATAAATGCAGTCCATTTACCATTTAACAATGTTGCATTTGCGCATGCAATTCTCCTCTAGCTCTATTTTTTTTTTACCTGTATTTAACCTTTTATTAGACGAGAGAAAAACAATTGAGATACACATAGCATCGGCATTAAAAACAACGTTTCAGCTGGAAAACAATCAACATTAAATTTGTAATTGCAGAACAACAGCGAAGAAATAGGAACTCATGAACAGGTCAACGAGGCTACAGCGTGTTCCCTCACGATCTATTTGAGTTCATGCATTGACACCAGTTCACCACTTCATGTGCCGAGTGCTAATTGTTCCGGGTGTCACGGGCAAAGATGCCTTTTTTTCCTTCCCCTGGATGCACTTTGTGTAAGGGCAGACGGACACGGCCCTGGGAAGTTCAGTGATTTAATTCCAGTTCTGAGTCTGGATCTTCCTCCTGCTTCCCCTTCCATAGACCCAGCTGAACGAGATCCAGTCTCTGCTGGAGCTGTTCTACAAAAAGCAGGAGCAGTCTGAGCAGAACGGGAACGACACGGGGTCAGTCGTCGTGCTGTGAACCATTTTCCATTGAGCACACATCAGGTGGTCATGAAGATCAACGGAGCAAACGTTTTATTATTGTGTTTTGTTCTGCAGTGAGCTACTGAATGAAGCCATCAAACAGACCATGCTCAGAGAGCTGCAGGAGGAGAGGGCTGAGAAGGTATGTCTGTCGGTTCAATTGAGCAGCTCTTTGCTTGTTATGCCGTCTCTCCTTACTCATGGTTTGTTGCCGTGTCTCATCCACAGAGCAACGCAACACAGAAGCTCTGTGAAGCCCAGAAAAGGTAAACACAAGTCTGGTTCTGACGAGTCTTGTTAAACATAAATGTCAGCAAGGGTTGGATGAACCAGTCTTTCCCAGCGCGTGTTCTCATTGATGGAGTTTGTTGATGTTGGTTAGACTGCAGTCCCAGGAGTCCATGCTGGCCCAGTCTCAGACCTGTGTGCAGGAGCTCACCAGTGAACTGAGGAACCGCTGTCTGGAGCTGAGAGAGCTGAGCCTGAGGGAGCAGGAACAAGAGAAGCTCCTCAATGTAAGAACACTGTTGGTTTGGTGTTGTATATCAAGACTGGGCTTGGGGGATTTCAGTTTCCTAATTCTGTGTCCCACACAGGAGGTTGAGGTTCTCCGCAAACAAGTGGACCACTTGTCAGAAGAGAACGGCAAACTAGTTGGCCACAAGAACCACAAGCAGAGGATAGAGTATCTGGTGAAGCTGAAAAAGGAGAACTCCAAACTTCAAGAGGTGAGGACTATTTGCCATTTGTTGTTTTCTTTGTTTTTGACTGTCAACGATGGCACTCCGATCAATTAAAAAATACCTAAATCTTTTTCCCTCAGGATAACGAAATCCTCCGCTCTCAAATAGTCTTATTACGGGACGGCGTGTGAAGCTCTCCAGTGGAAACGGTCTGGACTCGTGCAGCAGTCCTTCACACTCTTTTCTAAAGATACACAACTGTTCAATACAATGCTGCCAGGATCAAAAGCATTTGACCTCATACGCCTATTGCCTTGAACTATTCAAATGTTTTTTTCATGGCTCTAGTACTCTCTCAATAGCCTAAACTGTAGTAGTACTTTTGCTGGTGCCTTTTTTTATTTCTGGAACTAATTAACTGTACAGCGTTTTATTGTAACTGTGATAGTGCCTGGACAGGAGGCCATGAATTTCAAGTTTGTTATATTTTTTATTTCTTTAAACAATGCCGTTTTAAATAAATTCCATAATGAATTATTGACTATTTTAATTGAAAACGCAATCGACATGAAATAGATAGAAGTCGCGGTTAAACTTTCCATGACATCATCCAACCACGACGTGGCGAAGTGAGCTGCATTGGAAATTCGACATCGAAGGTCATTCGAGTTAGTCCCCCGTGCTGTAACAAGTGTTTCATTCAATTTCTTTCATCAAGTTAAATATGAAGAGTTCTATTACACCAGAGCAGATTACAGAGTGGTTTATATTTGGGTCCCAGTTCACCAATATCAGAATTACAGATGAAGTCACAGAAAAGCCGGAGACGACATCACCAGTACGGAATTGGTGAGTTAAGTTTAGTTGTAGGCCTAGTTATACCATGAGTTACACCCAGCTCGGGTTTAACGGTAATTTAGTTGCAGGGATATCTTGCCTAGTTATTTTAGGCTGAAATTCATTGCTCAAAATGTACTTTCTAACGAAAAATGTGACCTCGCACGTAGCACGTGTTGCCCGACTAGGCCTATCAAAAATTTGAACCACTAATTTTTCTTTAACAAAAGTTCCCTAATGTATTATGAAATCCGTTATGTAAAAAAACAACGACACAAGCCAAAGCAACATTTTATTTCATAATGACGGTCCAGTTCTCGGACTTGATTAGTCACGATTAATGGGCTTGTACAGCGCGACGGCACAGAGCGAGGACCTCCATTTTTGGAAGCAGTGAGCATGGACCGTTGCGGCGTGCCTGGTCATGTTTTTTGGTTAATTGTTTAGTTATTGTGAAAAAAAGTATCATTATGGAGATAAATTGGTGGTGAACGGTTGATAGGTTTCTGCCTAAGTTGTTCGATTAGTCTTCAGTTCTAGGACCTGAGTGTTTTTGAAAGATTAAAATATTAATTTCTCCAAGTACTTGGTTAACGTAGTTTGAGTTCAGGTTTATTCCACCCAAATACTACTGAAAGTTCAGCCTATAACCAAATCACATACTACTCCTGTTGGTTCTGTCTCACGAGAATGTAGCCGGAGAAACGTGACTTCACATTCCCTATTATGTAACTTTAATTGGACGTTCATTTGTTGCACTTTTAAGTGAAAAATAACGTTTTTGACCATGGCATGGGGTCAATGTTCATTCAAGGCTCCATCTCATGCATCTCGGTTTAAAGCTGAAGGGGAAGACGTACCCAATCTAAAAAGTAACATGCATGGTTTCAGGACACCCCGGGATTGGACTTCATGTCCCAGAGTTTCTTTGTGGGAATCGTTTCCCCTTTCAAATCGTAGTGCTATATCCTACTGTGGCCCTCACAGGAACTGGGAAGTGTAGAGGAACACCCCAGTCCCTGTAGCCAGCTAAAGAGTCAGAGCGCTGCATGGCCCGGTCCACATATCCAGAGATGGTGGGGATCTCCTCCCTCGCCGGCTCGGTGCATGTCAGCGCGGTAGGAGTGATGTGGCCACGCTTCACTTGGTAGCGGTCGGTCCATGCCTCCGTGGGTCGGAGCTCGGCTTGGGGCCCCGAATGCTCCACTCCCTCCAATTCTTCTCTGCTGAGGAAGTCTCCCAACACCTGCTTGAAGACCAACACTGGCTCCCAGGGCAGAACGCGGTCGGTGGCCAGCGCCTCGCGGAACCTTCGAATCACACGTATCAAAGTGTTATGAACAATGGTGGTAGTTTTACATAATTAATGACATTCATAAATCGAATGTTTATAATTTATCTACACTCCCATGTAATTAATTGGAAAATCATATTGTGGAAGACCGTCTTCAGGGATGCAAATAATCTCTTCCCTTGTGCCGCTTTTGTAATTGTGTCAAAGTGGACTAAATAAATGCAGCTGGCCCAAGCATCCTTGTAACTGCCTTCTAGCTAGCCCATCACACCCACATCCCATCAGCCCTCAATATACCTGCCAACATACACCATGGTATGGCCAGGCACTGAAATCCAATGTCTTGCCATTTCTGCAAAAATATGAAATATGTAATCTATAAGACTACTGTAGAATAAAGAATGCGGTCGTTTTGTATACATTCAGGGAGAGGGAAGGGCCAGGCTACAGGCAGCATCCCCAGTAGTAGTAGAACTTAACAATGCACCTCTGAAGAGGCACTTGGATGCTCCCGGCACCTCCTGTGGTCAAAAATCACCACTGCAACAACATTGCATCCTGTTTGCAGAGCAGTGTTACCCCCCCAGGTTACCTGACTTTTCTGACCCCTGTAAGGAGTCCTAGATGGTATGTGTGGCAGCGTACATAGCCTACTTCTGTGACGGTAACGCGTAATGGCTTGCTTGGCAGCCTGCCCTGCCGCTCGCTCTCCCCCTTCGGGTCGTTTCTCCGCTCCTACTGTCATCCTCTCTGTAGCGCGGCAGCGGCTAGCAAGAGTTGATGGCACGAGGCCAGAGAGAGCAAGGCTTCTGCTAGTCTGCTAGGCACCTGGAGAGAACGGCGGCGGAGTGGGTCGGGGGGACCCGAGAGCACAGGCCCTCGAGGTGCAGGAGTTCGGCCGCGGGGATCAGCGTCCGCAGCCTGGGGTACTTCTGGAACCACCGGAGGCCCAGGGCCAGGCGATGCTCGCGCTCCAGCCGCCGAGCGAGGCGCTCTCGCTCCTCCACATGCCACAGCAGCTCTCTGAGCAACATGTGGCCGGCCGCTGCCCCCGGGCTCTGCAGGCACGGCCCCTCATCCTTCACTGGCTCTTCTGCTTCACGGGACCATTTCATCCAGCTGAACAGAGGCATGGTGGGGAGTGATCCTAGGGAGAGAAACAGGAGGGAGCTGCTCTTTTATGGAACAGAATGAGGTCATGACGTGTGTCTACCACCAAGCATCTTTGTCTGACATATTCTAAAAGAATGACAGTATTGTTGAACCCGATTTGCTCCGCGCTTCCCAGTGCAGCTGGGGGTGACAATGTGCACATGGCTTTTTAAGCATCATTTTTAACATTCCCATAATGAATGGTTTCGCCCTGCCCGAGCTGACCTCTGGTCCACACTATGGTGGGGTTGTGAGTGTCTTTAGTCCTATTCTATCTGGCTTAGAATATATCCCATGTGTGTCAAAGTGACTTTGGCTCATCAGCTTGGACGATGGTTTTTGGACAGACCACACCTGAGTGTTGGACAGAGGACACATCCTTAAGTGTCAGAGGTCATTGCACAGGATTCACCTACCCTGGATTTGTTTGTAAAACCAATTGCAAGGATAAACAATGTTGTACCTGCATGATGTTGAAAGTGACCCTCTGAGCCTCCTCTTAACACTCTTTTACACCTTATTTGGAAAGACGGTCCATACTTACAATTGGGCGCTTCAATGCAGATCCTGTAGCATTAAAATGTGCAAACAAAATCTCTCAACCAGGCAGAGCCCTTGTTTTCTTGCCTCCATGGATAAGACAAAGGGAACTTCATTCCTGGAGTTTTCCAAAAGCATCCTTCTGGGAAAAACAACTGCTGTATAGGCATAAATGAGTGCTCAGACTTTCTGGTTGGTAAATCGTCCTGCTCCAGATGAGGACGGAGTCTTCTTATCATCCCTTCCGATGCTCCTCTGTCTGTCTGGGGGAGAGTTAGTATTGCATTGGTCTATGACTAAGAGCTGTCACCTCTCCTCTGCTCTCACCCCGCTCTCTCTCTCCCTCTCTCTCTCTCTCCACACCGCCTCGTGCTAAGGTCAGAGGCTTTGTTGAATGCACGAAATGTGCAGGCTCAGGAGGGGGGGGGAGAGCAAGGGAGAGCACATGCATCGCCTGCCCGGGCCCATGCATGTGTATGAGCTCCTCAGGCTGCTGCTGGTGGTGCCTCCGTCTGCTGGGCTCATGTTGATCACATGGCCGAGAGAGAGAGAGAGAGAGAGAGAGAGAGAGAGAGAGAGAGAGAGAGAGAGAGAGAGAGAGAGAGAGAGAGAGAGAGAGAGAGAGAGAGAGAGAGAGAGAGAGGAGAGAGAGAGAGAGAGAGAGAGAGAGAGAGAGAGAGAGAGAGAGAGAGAGAGAGAGAGAGAGAGAGAGAGAGAGAGAGAGAGAGAGAGAGAGAGAGAGTTCTGCTGGGGGATGTGCCTCTCTGAAGGACGCACGCTTTGTATTACTTATTTCAGTTGTCTACGATTACAAAGCCTCTATTTATTTTGGCTACACTGCAGGTGTGAGACAAGACACCCCAAGCTGAGCTGTCAACCTGAATCACTTTATTTTTGTTGTTAACAAAGCATTTATATTCAGCAATTGAATAAGAGCTACTATAAATAGCGAGTACTATTTAATGGAATCTTGTGATAAAAACAATCTCAATACAATAGGTAAAATACAACTGTGGAATATGACGCAGCAAATGCAGATTAATCACGTTCATTTCATCTTCAATTGATGCAATCATTTTTATTATTTTTTCATTATTAAAAATATTAATTTTGTATTTTAAAGATGTAGTCAACAACTAAAGACTTACAAGTCTTACAAAATCGTACACAGTGATCCTTCAAAAAAGCCACATTTTAAATGGTATTTTTTTCAGTCCGTCACAACTGGGCAGCCCCAGTAAAGATCCTCCAGATGGTGGACTGAGGAGACCAACCACAGAGCTTCTGGGAAGTGAGTGTTAATGTAACTGCAAGGTCTTCAATGTTAATTTAAGATCGCAACAAATGTGTTTGTCTCTGCATGTGTCTCCTTCTGTTTTTCATTTAAACCTCTCTCTTGATGGGGAGATAGATATTTTCTCTACTAACGATAGTCTATGTTCAATTCAGGTGGTGTACCTCGTCTAGCGAGCTATGAGTATCCCAGGCTGCCAATAACGAAAAACAGACAGGAGGTAAAGATACAATGTCTGTAACGCACACGCAAACAGCAATGTGTCATGTTATCAGAGTACAAACACACCTGCCTGCAGAGCTGCTGTTACTGGGCTGACGTGGAGGCTTTTAGACGTGACAGGAGATTGGATGAATCAGCTCCTCAACCCTAAAGTGTTTCTGTGAAAGCAGAATATATTCACCTGTCTACCAGTTTGTTTCAACTCGTTTACCAGACCATAGTCCTCTGCGTCTTCAAGCTGGTTCACGTACTCTTTTGGTTTGAGCTTGGTTTGTACTGTTGTTATCTGTGTACGATTTGGATGTTTTACTTATTATTCTTGTTATTTTTTTCACTTCAGCACTTTATTGCGGGTTTTGCACAGAAAGCGCTCTGTAAATAAAGTGTGATTTAGTTTGCCAAGGAAGCAACGCTCCTTCAGGCTGTTATTCTCCTCAGTGTCTTGAGTTTTGTTCTCTTAATTACCCTCTCTACTGAAGCGATAATGCATTGTTCCTAACTCATCCTCCGTCCCCAGCTCGTCTCTCTGGTAGAAAACAACTCCGTGGTGATCATCCGTGGAGCCACGGGCAGTGGCAAGACCACCCAGCTGCCCCAATTCATCCTGGACCACTACAGCGAGAAGAACGCCCCGTGCAACATCGTGGTCACCCAGCCACGTAAGATCGGAGCAACCAGCATCGCCCGATGGGTGGCCACCGAGCGCAGGTGCACCCTGGGCAGTCTGGTGGGCTATCAGGTGGGTTTCCTGGTGCTCACGGTGCAGTAACGCCTCCCCTGTGTTGACCAGCTTGTTCCACTTTAGCAAACCAAGATGCGCTTCTACAACATGAAGTACAAAGTAAAATAAACAAAATTGAATCGTTATAGTATAAAGGTTATATCATCAAAATCAATGAAACCACAGAGTTAGATTACAGGGGGACACTATAAATGTTACATTACAGTCTTGTGTTTATCCTCACACATCTGTTGTTATCTAAAGGTGTCAGTAAGTGAGCTGCTATGGGTGAGCGATAATAGCTGTACACTGAATAGAGATTTTCTTCAGATGAGGCTCAATGAATCCATTTGACATCTAGTATTTGTATCCATGGTCTGTCTGTATTGTATGTAGTTCATGTTGTCTTTGTTCCCTCTGCAACAAATACCAAAACTAAGAAGCCCTACAGCCTCACCCTGGGCCCTCTCTGTTGCCCTTCCTGCCCCCTCTCCTCTCTGTTGCCCTTCCTGCCCCTTCTCCACTCAAGACCAGCCATGAACCTCCCATCAGAAATCCATTCTCGACCTTTTGGTTGCTGCTCTTCCACTTGACTAGTCAAATGCAAATTAGCACCGCACAAATCAAGCCTTTTATTTCTGGGTCATCTTTGTAGTTTTGCATCTCATGGCATTTGAACAGGCTTGAGCTCTAGCTGCACCCATAGTTGGATAATACATCTGTCAGTCCGTCCATCCGTTCTCGAGCAGCCAGAGAGAGTAACGGGTCATTATCTTGTATTCCAAAGCCCCTCCATCTCTTATTTTCACAGAGAGTTGCTTTTATGCTGTCATCGCTCTGTTTTCCCCCAGGGCGAGTGATGGAGTGGCTGATTGTGCCACTCTCTCTTCCTTCCCACTACTCTATGCCTCCTCTCGTCCTCTCCTCTGAAGGGACCAGAGGGCGAGAAGCCCATGATTCTGGAGGTCATGAGTAGGAGTGTGATTTCTTTACCCACCCGCGGGGGGGCATGGCGAGAGAGCGGCCAGGGCACTCTTCATCGCTGGCCCAGGCCCCTGACTACCTTGAGGGCCGTTGTTACATGTTCACTGATTACAAATCAGTCTCCCTCACTAAGCCGTCGTTGCCATGTATTCATGTTAAAGTCAGCCTGCTATATGCCTTATCGAACATACCCATCCAATTTAACTATGCAATGAATCCAATTAAATGTAGTTAATTGATTACGAAGGATTGTCAGAACAATCATTCAGTGAGTATGCAGGTGTCACGTCACTCGCGTGCAATAATAGGCATAGTAATCCTCCACCAAAATCTGTATGTAGATGCAGCTCTTCTGAAAACTGTGTTTGTGTGTGTGTGTCAGGTGGGCCTGGAGAAGATGGCCACAGAGCACACCCGGCTCATCTACGTCACCACCGGCGTGCTGCTGCAGAAGCTGGTGGCCGCCAAGACCCTCAACGAGTTCTCGCACATCTTCGTGGATGAGGTGCGGGGAAAACACGACTCGGTTGTCTTAACCTGTTACACAACGTTGTCTTCGTGGAACGAGAAGTGGGTCATCATCGACCGCATGATGAGGGTTGTGAGTGCCGTGGCTGCTCACCAGCTTTTGCAGAAGACTCAAGACTCACTTGTTCAGAGTTCACCTAGATCGGCATAGCCTCCCCCACACACTCCACACACCCCCCTTATGCACGTAGTGTATGTTGTAGGTCCTGGCACTTAATGTACGCCCTTATTGTATGTTGTACATCCTGGCACTTAATGTATGCCCTTATTGTATGTTGTACGTCCTTGCACTTAAAAATAGTACTTAGCATTATGTAACATCTTATCCTCGCTATCTTTGTTGTGTACAGGGAATGGGTTAACCTGACAATTGTTAGTGTTTTCAAATTGTTTTTATGAACATCCATACTGTACCGTCAGCAGTACATTGTTGTTTCTCTTTCTACTGAGAAAAGTACTTTTTGGAAGTCGCTTTGGATAAATGCGTCTGCTAAATGTAAATGTAATCTCTCTCACCGCTGTCCCAGGTTCACGAGCGGACGGACGAGATGGACTTCCTGCTGCTGGTCATCCGAAAGCTCCTCCACTCCAACTCTCGCTACGTCAAGGTAGCGTCCAGATAAAGGTTTTTGGGTCCCCCCGTCCCCGTCCCCCCCGTCGCCTCTGAAGGTTGACCCGATGCCAACGTGTTGCCCCTCCAGGTTGTCCTCATGTCCGCCACCATCAACTGCAGGGAGTTTGCGGAGTACTTTGGCTCGCCGGTGCGGGGCCAGATGAACCCCGCGTACGTGTTTGAGGTGGACGGCGCTCCGTACGCCATCGAGCAGAGCTACCTGGACGACCTGCGCGCGCTGTGTCCAGGCAGGGTGAGCCGAGGGAGGAGGCCCTGTGTCTCTAGTGTCTAAGGTCTCTCTGTGTCCAGGCAGAGGGAGGAGGCCCTGTGTCTCTAATGTTGAAGGTTTAGTACAGAGACAGACTCTGCATAGCCTCCCCCCTTACCCCGCCCACACCCTTATTATAAATCACCTACTGTGGTGGTTGAACCTCTAAATGCTTTAACTGGGCACATCCGTGGAAGCACACTCCTAACGGTTTTACATCATGTTCGGTGTGTCGGTTGGTAGCTGCTCCCCATACTACAGGTATTTGGTTCCTTTAGCCCTTGGTTTTAAGGCGATGTTACTGGATGGAGGGCAGCAGTCCCTAGGAGCTGCTCCACCCCCAGGATACCATGATGTATATAAATCGAATAAAAGACGATAAATCTATATTTTGAATGTCGGCCGATATATCTATCGGTAATCTTTTACTCTCCAATATCGGTATCGACCCCTGCAGTGTGGGTCGGGCTCTAGGTGTGAGCCTTGTTGCGTTGGTCTGCCCACCAGGTAGTGCCTATGAGCAGCCACGAGCCCAACATATCCCAGGAGATGTACAACATCGCCATCAGTCTGATCCAGAGCTTTGATGAGATGGAGACCAAAGACCAATGGTAAGGAGGCTCGTTCTTTCAGGAACTGTCCAACCATATGGAACTCCATACAGCACTACATCTCAGAGGATATTCCAAGCCGCTTTGACGACTGCTTTTGCTGGTGTTTAGCAAGAAGACGGAGCAGGACGTGAGCCTGAAGCTACCCGAGCGCGGCAGCGTGCTGGTGTTCCTGCCGGGACTGAAGGAGATCGGGAACATGCAGGAGGGCCTGGCCACGCTGGTCCGCAGAAGGTGGATTCACTCTGGGCCTTTGACGTAGACGAGCCATCCCCGCAAACGCTTTTATATAGTATATACTAGGGGTGTACACGTGTAACCGGTTAGTAAATCATAACCATTTAGGAAAAATCAGTAAACAAAAACCGAACGAAAAGATATGGGAATCGCGACGGTCCATACTTTCAACATAAAGTTTACATATTTATAATTCGAAATTCGTCCCAGCCTTTATACCACAGATACTATAGGGTCTATAGCATATAACCTCGTTTTCTGATTACAGTTTAATGTGACAGTAAGCCGACAACATCCTAATTAACACCGCAACTGCAAATTAACCACACGGAGATAACCATGGCAACCGGTCAAACAAATTTTCTTTTTGTGATCATTGTGTGTGCGAATCCTCCGTGTTGATAAACAAATAATCCCCCTATAGCGGGACTGCAGTCCACTTTAAAATAAATCAAATAATCATTAATTAATTAAAAAAACGGTTAACCGTGTACACGAAAAAAAAGGAGTCGTGTAACCGTTAAAAAAAAAAAAAATTTTGCACACCCCTAGTACATACAGATGCAGCATCTTGCATTGTAACTACTAACAGCACTTGTTCTTGTTACAGGGTTCTCTTACGCTGAATAGCAATGTCGGTTCACTTTCTGTCGACAAAATATTTTTTCAGAACTAGATCATTTAAATTTATAATCACATTTGTAAACCCGATTTTAGGTAGTATCTAAGGAATTTCTGATACTGGTATCGGAACAACTCCAGTACCAATAAGGCCATTGTTTATAAACTTGCAGCCAATTGACTGGTTACGTATACAGTGTTTTAAGTACTATTCCCCCTCTAGATAGATATATACCGGTAACTATATATCTAGTATGCCCTGTATACCGAATAAAAGAGTGTGTGATGAGCGTGCTCTTCCTCAGGCTGCAGGTGTATCCGCTGCACTCCACGGTGACGATGGAGGAGCAGAACGGAGTGTTCCTGGTGCCTGTTCCCGGCTACAGGAAGGTAGGAAGCATGTGGGGAGCCGAGCGGTGTTCCTGGGGTTCCTGTTGTTCCTGGTGCCTGTTCCCGGCTACAGGAAGGTAGGAAGCATGTGGGGAGCCGAGCGGTGTTCCTGGGGTTCCTGTTGTTCCTGGTGCCTGTTCCCGGCTACAGGAAGGTAGGAAGCATGTGGGGAGCCGAGCGGTGTTCCTGGGGTTCCTGTTGTTCCTGGTGCCTGTTCCTAGAAACAGGAAGGTAGGAAGCATGTGAGGAGCAAAACGGACCGTTCCTAGTGTTCCCGGATACAGGAAGGTAGGGAGCATGTGAGGAGCATAGCAGTGTTCCTGGTGTACCCGGCTATAGGAAGGTAGAAGCATGTGCTCCAGACTGCCAGACATCCCAGCTCTCTATCTGCTAGAAAGAGGAGAACTCGAGTACTCGATTTGGACGTCAGTATTCGTTGTCTCAAAGCGTCCATAGAGAAATATATTGTATATTGTCGTTGTAAATGCCCGTCCTTGCTGGCATGGCCTTGATGAGTCTCTCCCCCCAGATCATCCTCTCCACCAACATCGCTGAGAGCTCTGTAACAGTTCCTGACGTCAAATACGGTACCGGCCCACTCTTGCTGTTGTGTTGTCAGTATAACGGCGTCTCTGAGCGCTTCGGATGAGTCGTAGAAGACGTAAAACGATGCAAAACGCTCGATTCGCCAACAGTGATTGACTTCTGCCTGGCTCGTCACCTGGTCTGTGACAACGAAACAAACTACCAGTCCCTACGTCTCACCTGGGCCTCAAAGACCAACTGCAACCAGCGTAAAGGTATCACTCACTCACTCACTCACTCACTCACTCACTCTGTTTTAAGGCATGTCTATATTTCATGAAGGGTAGTATTGTTATACTGTACTACAGCCCATGACCCTCTGGTTCCCCCTGACCTCCAGGCCGGGCGGGCCGCGTCTCCAAGGGCTACTGCTACCGTATGATCACCAAGGACTTCTGGGAGAATGATATCCCAGAGTACATGGTCCCTGAGATGCTGGTAAAGATGTCCCCAGGTCCCCCAGTAACCTCAGCGTTGGAGGTGGTCCCCCTCAGAGAGAAGCCCTGTTGGTGACGAGGATCTGTCGGTCTCCTCCCTTGTGTCCCAGGTGGCTCCTCTGACCAGCATCATGCTGAAGGTGAAGCTCCTGGACATGGGGAACCCCCGCGTGCTGCTCTCCACCGCCCTGTCCCCCCCCAACCTCCAGGACATCGTCAGGACCGTGCTCCAGCTCAAAGAGGTGCTGCTGGCTCTGATCAAGGGGTCCTGCTGTGTCTCCCCCCAGAAGCTCTCCTGGGGGGAGACGGTGCAGAGCTTCTGGGGGAGAGACGTCAGAGCTTCTGGGGGAGACGGGGCCGAAGCTTCTGGGGGGAGACGGGGCAGAGCATGGTCCAGGGAATCATGGTGACGAGGGGCGGAGTTACACCTGACTTCCTGTGTCGTTGAAGCGTTCATGAGGGGATTTTAATATGTTTATACAGCGGCCGGTCTACAGTTTTGATTTGAGACCTTAACAGATGCTCTGTTTTACAGTTTACCACTGCTAGCCCAATTTAAGTTTGTGCCAATTATGTCCATACTGATCCCCGCATCCAGTAACATGATTGGTCAAATACAAATGTTTACATTTATATTTAGGGCATTTAGCAGACGCTTTACTCCAAAGCCAATAAGTCCATGTGTCAGAAGAAAGAGAAACAACAATATCACTGTCTGTACAGTAAGGAAATAAGTGCCAAGCACTAACAATCGCTAGGTTAACCCATTCCCTGTATACAACAAAGATATCGAGGAGATGCTACACGATGCTAATTACTATATTTAAGTGCCAGGACGTAAAAACATACAAATATGAAGCTCAAGAAAGTAAAACCCTCTGCTCACCCAGGTCGGAGCTCGTCTGCCATCTTTAGGACCACTGACCGTAGCACCCCCCCACCCAACGTTCCTCGGGACGGGGGGGTTATGAACGCTCTGGGCTGGGTGAGTGCTGGGTCCAGCTCTGTCACAGCGCATCAGAGTGGTCCTCGGGACGTGCTGAATCAGGAGCGTCAGGGAGCGTTAGCGCCTCAGCAGGGTGTCGACCGCGGTTAGGTGTTGAGGAGGAGCTGTGATAAATCATCAGGTCCCGGTGTTCAGCCCCGTCGCAGGAAGACGTAGGCTCTGCACGACCAACGACATGACTAACGGTGTATTTACTCGCAGGGTTAGCATATAATCATTGGAGCATATATATTTGCGTATCCATTTTGGAGGGTTGAGAGCACGAGGGGTGATTATTCTTTCTTTATTTTTTGAGGCTTTAGGATTAGGCTTAATGTCTTGTCTTTACGTTATGAATTATGAATGAAGAGCCTGGAACATGTCTTCCCTAAAGATGGGGGCGCTATCAGCCAAAAACGACCGTCAAAACCACAACGACGACGGGGAGCTGACGTTCCTGGGGCGCGTGTTGGCCCACCTGCCCGTGGACCTGCGCCTGGGCAAGATGATTGCCCTGGGCCACGTCTTCGGCTGCCTGCAGGAGAGCCTCATCATAGGTGAGCCTGGCTCGCTCTCACCATGACAGTGATGTGAATGGGCGAGTCTGATGTGTCTGCTGTCAGCGGGTGACACCATGAGTGAGTTCTGCCCGTCTTGTCTTCCCTCAGTGGCCTGCCTCTCTCTAAAGAGCTTCTTCGCTATGCCCTACAATCAGATGATGGCCGGCTTCAGGTAGGCCTGTCCCAGCACTCAAAGAGAGATGGGCACTCGGCGGCTCAACTGTGTTCACTGTTGTGTAAAAATTAGAGCTGTCAAGCGATTAAAATATTTAATCGTGATTAATCGCATTAATGTCATAGTTAACTCACGATTAATCGCAATTAATCACAAATAATTTTTCTATGCTAAATATCCCTTGATTTTTTTGTCCCATAATTCTTCTCATTTTAATTCTCTTATCAACATGGTGAAGTGCATCGGCTTGCCTTGTGCAAATGATTTTTTATTGATAACAACATTGGCATATACTGATCAAAACAGGACGATACAAAAAAAGAGCCTATAGTGCAATTAAACGACTGCTTTCAACAAATGTCATTTGAACATAGCAGTCAGGCTACTGCTTCTTTGTTTTGAGCCAAAGAAAAAAAAAAAAAATCTTTTTTTTTTTTAATATAATAATTGCGTTAATCGCGCGATAAAAAATTTAACGCCGTTAAAATTGGTTTGCGTTAATGTCGTTAATAACGCGTTTAACTGACAGCTCTAGTAAAAATAAATCAAATCGAGGATAAACAACCAATGTTTTAATGTTGTAACACAACTGTGTTAAAGCTAGGCCAGGGTAGCTTAGCTAGGTTGAAATATGACCAACTGCAATAGAAACGCATGCTATGCAGGTCACGTACATAGAAGGCCTTTTGGCAGATGAATTTAGTTCAGGAAGAAATAAAACATCCAAAAATTGACACTATATATATTGCATGTACGATTCTTAACTTCGACTTCCAGGACCAAGCTGGGCTTCGCCAACGGCATCCCCAGCGATGCCATAGCGTTCCTCAATGCCTTTAAGGTAACACTGGTTGACCTGAAGTGAAACCTTCCTAGAGAGTATCACGTTTTATTATCTGGCTGTATGTCTCTAAACTTGTTTCCTACGTTCTCCACTCGTCCTGCCAGGCTTGGCACACTGCTAAGAAGACGGGACAACTGAGACACCCAAAGGTGAGCATTTGCTGAAACAGAACGTGAACGTCTGTGATGTTGTTCAATCAGTGTTTAATCTGGTTTTGTTATGGTCAAATACAATAGCAACTATAAAACACAATCTCTTGACATCTATGTACATTTTAAGAAGACGTGGCTTAGCCTTTGCCCTCGAACACAATATGAATCGGTGTTCTTAATTGGCAACACAACTTCAGATCATCTAGTTGCGATTGGCCTCTTTAAGACAATCCGGGGCACCTTGCTGCCCTCCGAGTACTCCTGGAAACCATTAAAGGCCGCTGGTACATGGTGACCTGCTGCATGTCATTGGCTCTGAGCACCCACTTGACGCCTTGCTCTGTGTGCTCCTGGTGAACCTTCCTTCACAGGACGAGCTGGACTGGGGAAAGGAGAACTTCATCCAGATCAGGAGGATCAGAGAGGTACACTGGCACAAGCCTGGATCATTGAGGGACACTTGGAGCTCGTGACACAGTAGTGGAGGCACTTTCCATTGAAGGGGGTTATGCAACGATTCATTTTGTGGCCGTACAGAAAACACTGTGAATACTGTGGGTCATCCAGTCCTACTCGGAACAAAGTGGACATTTGCTCGAACTTGTTCCTGACCTTTTCAGATGATCCAGTAATTGTCTGAAGGGATGAGACATCTGAATTAGGCAGAGTGCTTTTGTGGAAATGGCACGTTCATCCCAATGCGAGTCTGGAAAAATACTTCAAGCCTTTCTAATTAATGTATGCTAGGTAATACTCAATCCTATTTTTTTCTAGACCAACAAACAAACCTTTTTATTTTTTTGAGTGTTCGACCTTTAGAAACAATTGCGTTATTGAAGGCTGTGTCAACATTATTTGTATTCGTTTTAGCTCAATAAGTAGAGCTTTTAGGGTCAGGGGTCAAACACATTAATGAACCGTTTCCACTTTGGATAAGGACGTCCAAGAAATGACAAATAATATTGTAACATTACTGTATGATTGTAGTTGCACCATGCTGCCCGGGTTCTCTTGCTCCATGCCTGTCTGCGCCTCCAGGTCACAGAGCTGTACGAGGACCTGAGGAAGCGTGTCGCCCACTTCAACATGATTGTGCCCGAGAGCCCTCCACCCACAGACTACACCAGCACCAACCGCCAGAATTTCATCATCCAGGTGACCTTCTCAATGAAATGATTCAATAATATAACTTCACTTTAAATCGCAATTCAGCTTTCAAACCTGAAAACAAATCCAAAAAGTTTTGAAACTGCATGTTTTTACTGGAAATGCACTTTTCTTTACTGGAGTCTTGGTGCTCAGAAACGTGTGCCTGACCTGTGATGTAGCACAGATAGATAACATGTACCCTTTATACTTAGCATTGTGTAGCATCTTATTCTAGTTACCGTATTTTCCGGACTATAAGTCGCGTTTTTTTTGTAGTTTGGCTTGCCCTGCGACTTATATTTCGAAGCGAATTATATGCCAAAATTGTGCGTACATAATCTTCGGCCGCAAGATGGCACCGTCATTCATTAGGCCTACAACTGAACGCTGCAAGCCTACTGCACCACCGAATAAATTATATTCTCGTCCTCAATGTCCTCCGGTTCAACCAAAGCTACCCCAGCCTTAGCTGCAATGTTGTGCAACATAGCTGTCACACATATCACAGCGCATGACTTGGCCAGCGAAAACTGGAGCCCTCCACTGGACTTGTGAAGGCATCTAAAGCGCAACTTCCACCTCCCGATGGTGCGCTCAGGTTTAGGACCGCGGCGCATACGCGTCCGGTGGAATCCCGGTGTCACTGAATTCGGTATACTCTCAGAACTACGAGTGGGACCGACACACCTATATTGCTATTGCAATTTTATTCAGTCTCTCCAGACTAAACGTTCTTGTTTAAATGTTTAAAAATAAATGCGACTTATACACCGATGCGACGTATATATGTTTTTTTCCTCGTCATGGAGCATTTTTTGACTGATGCGACTAATACTCGGGAGCGACGTATAGTCCGGAAAATACGGTATCTTTTCTGTATAAAGAGAAAGGGTTAACCTAGCGATTGTTTGTGCTTGGCACTTGGTTCCATGAACATCCTTTCTGTGTCCTTTCTGAATCCTTTCTGTATTATTTCTCTTTTTTCTGACAAATGTACTTATTGAAATTCTCTTTGGATAAAAGCGTCTGCCAAATTCCCTTAATGTAAATGGACCCCTCTAACTGAAGGGGATCGTTTATAGGAATTTCCACATAAATCAAGTCGGATCATAGGGGTAGGGTTGGGTATCGTTTGGGCTTTATTCTGTACCTTTTAAACGGTTCTGGTGCTAAAACGGTTATCGAACCGGTACGTAAAAAAACGAAACCGCACACACTTGAATACATACACGAGTTTCAAATGAAACAAAGTCAGCGGAAACTGAGCTGAAGTTTAGGACATAGCACACGTTGTCACACACGCTGTTGAATGGCAAAAGTGTTTGCTAGCCTACTTGATATGCAAGATTTACGATTGGCATTAAATTACTCGACTTACCCGAAGAGGAAAGGCTGCTGTGATTAAAAAATAAAAATAATTACAAATAATAAAATTACTCGCTGAAAGCAGGCAGGCATGCAGCTATGCTGCTCGCGTTTACACTTGCGCAAGGCAGCCACAGAAGAAGCCAACATTTGTTTTCCACCACTCTGTACCGCGCCGTATTAATTCCCAAGTATTTGAAGCGAATAAGCGACTCTGTTTTTATTTTTTTATTTGGTTTCCAACAGATAGTTTTGGATGCATGCATCGGCATTGAGTCTGTTTCTTTGTTTGTTCCTTTGAAATCACATACGCTCGCAGCACAGGCGTTCATTCATTCATTCACGCACGCACCCACTACAACCTGCCGATCTTTAATCAAAACAACGTCAAGTAAGTGATGCCCCAGCACGTTGACAAGTCCGTCCCGTAGCGCTCATAGGCTTTATGGTGTATATGTTCGAAAGCCGTGATACACTTTTAGGCAGTTGGCCTGAAATACCACACCTTGCAGTCATGGACCTATAAAGAAATCAGTCTGAATCAGTGTCGCGCAGCGCAGTGTTCCGAACGTTATGTAATCAAATACACCTGTATACCGGTATATAAAAAATTCATATCATAACGAAAATACACACCGTTATTCAGTGTGAACCTAATAACGCCCAGCACTAACGCAAGTTGACGCTGCAACACCATGGGGGCGGGTCAGGGGCATTAAGAAAAGTCGGGCACCGTTATGAGGCACTGAAATATGCGTTCCTATTCGATCTCGGTACTACCGTTTACGGCGGAACCGGTGCCCTACTGGAACCGAGTTTCGGTGCTCAACCCTCCTCAGGGGGAAGGACAGACTGGTCAGGAAGAACGTTTTCCAAGCCAAAAGGCCACTGTTGAGGATCAGGGCTACAGATCATTTTGGGTAGATGTATCTTTCTCAATGCAAATACAACTTGATGGATCCTCGATTGATCCCTCGCTCCCCGTCCTCCTCCAGATGGTCATCGCGGGGGCGTACTACCCCCACTACTTTGTGCAAGGTGAGATGGACGAGGCGATGGCCGCCAAAGATCTGTGTGGCCACGACCCCAGGACCACAGTCGTGGTACGTCATTTAGGGATGAACAACACTTAAAACTGGGAAAAACTCCCCCTAAAGAAGGACTTTTCATCACACACTAAAGTAATACTGCTCAGAAGCAAGGAACTGATTGTGTATTATGTATGCGATCCAAACCCTGCAGTCCACACAAAGACTATAGAAACAGTTTTTCAGAAAATTCTACTTAGAGGTAGGTTCATTCAGAACATCTCACATGCCACTGTCCCCCCCTGCTGGCAGACTGCGGTCACTTCATCTGAAGGTCTGGATGGTATGGATCAGAGTAGGCTGAGGACTTAAGAAATTGGGCTCAACTTTTTTGTGTGTGTTTGTAGCATTTTTTTTCATCAAATAAAATGTAGTCAACAATCTGGATGATCCTATGATGTTGAGAAGAACACGCACAAACGCATGCGCACACACACGAGCACACACGTAAACCCAGAAACATGAAAGTCATACTCTGTAGTGATGGAAATGATTACAATTAGTGAAATAGAGATTTTTTGTGTGACTGGAGGCAAATGCAGATTACTTTGCTAATACAAAATTATCATTCATGTGATCATACTATCTAGTTATGGTGCCATCCAGCATTTGAATTGGTAGTGGTTTATCTCCAGGTAGTTTGATCTCCCTCCTGCCTCTCCAGTAGAGCAGGTCCCCCTCCTCTGGTAGGGTTGAACCTGATCTGTGGTCCGTCTCCCCAGGTGAGGAACCTGCCTCCCTACTGCTTCCTGTACTACAAGCAGCTGCAGTCTCTGTTCCGCCAGTGTGGGCAGGTCAAAGCCATCTTCTTCGACAGCTCCAGGTGCGCTAAATCCGACAAATGAATACAGATCGTGCTTTTGATGCATAAAGTCGTTGTAAAATGTTAAACAGATGGGATTTATTAAGTATAACCCGTGTGTCCGTCGTCCAATCAGAGCCTACGTGGAGTTCACCAAGACGGCCGGGGCCACCGGCGTGCTGACGGAGGTGACCCTCGCTCTGCTGCTGGCCAATCAGAAGCAGGTGCTGGACCTGTTCACGTATCCCAATGATGAGGTGCAGGCCTGCTCGGCCGGCAGGGCCATCTCCCACATGAAGTACACCCGGTACGCAATGCCACGCCGAAACGGCTCAGTATCACTGATCACTTCTACCCAAGCTGCTGCAGCCTTTGCTGATGCCCGGTCAACCCCCATAGGTCTACCCCCATCGGTCTACCCTCATGACCCTGTGTTGATGCCCAGTCAACCCCCATAGGTCTACCCCCATCGGTCTACCCTCATGACCCTGTGTTGATGCCCAGTCAACCCCCATAGGTCTACCCCCATCGGTCTACCCTCATGACCCTGTGTTGATGCCCAGTCAACCCCCATAGGTCTACCCCCATCGGTCTACCCTCATGACCCTGTGTTGATGCCCAGTCAACCCCCATAGGTCTACCCTCATGACCCTGTGTTGATGCCCAGTCAACCCCCATAGGTCTACCCTCATGACCCTGTGTTGATGCACGGTCAACCCCCATAGGTCTACCCTCATGACCCTGTGTTGATGCCCGGTCAACCTCCATAGGTCTACCCTCATGACCCGTGGTTCTGTTCCCCAGGGTGCACGTGGACTTCCAGAACAACACGCTTCGCCCTGTGGGGCTGCTGAGCAGCACGGTGGAGCTGGAGAAGCTGCCCCCCACACAAAAGTTTGCGATCAGCATCACAGAGGTGAGTGTAGTGCCCCCCCCCCCTCCCCCCCAACCTGGGGCCGCCAGTAAGAATAAAGCCCTGGTACAACCAGTAAGAGTAAGAGCACTAGTAAAAAAAACAGTAAGAGAGAGCCTTTGTCCAGTCAGAGTAAGAGTAAGCCCTGGTCAAGCCAGTATGAGTTAGCCTTGGTTAAACCAGTAAGAATAAAGCAATGGTACAACAAGTAAGAGTAAGCCTTGGTCCAGCCAGTCAGACTAAGCCATGGTAAAACCAGTAAGTGTGAGCCTCGGTAAAAACCAGTAAGGGAGAGCCTCGGTCCAGCCAGTAAGAGTGAGCCCTGTTGAAGCCAGACTAAGCCGTGGTGCCGTGTCCCTGGGGGGGGGGGGATGTCCAGGTGTTGGAGGTGGGCCGGTTCTGGGGCTACCGGGCCGACGAGGCCAGCAAGCAGAAGCAGGAGAGCCTGACCAGGGACATCAACGGGCGGCCGCTGCAGCCCGTGGCGGTGTCCCCGCACCCCAACCTGCTGTGCCTCGCCCCCTTCGTGGAGCGGAGCGGCAGCCAGTACCACCGCGCCAACGTCCGGAACGCGCTGGGCACCACGGTGGAGGTGCTCTCCTCGGCACGGCCGCGCACCACACTGCAACAAGTTCATCAAGTCTAGCTTGATGCATTGACCTGTATGTTCATGTAAACAAGACTAGTGTTCATAGTAGAGGTCAAGTCTAGCTTGATGTATTGACCTGTATGTTCATGTAAACAAGACTAGTGTTCATAGTAGAGGTCAAGTCTAGCTTGATGCATTGACCTGTATGTTCATGTAAACAAGATTAGTGTTCATAGTAGAGGTCAAGTCTAGCTTGATGTATTGACCTGTATGTTCATGTAAACAAGATTAGTGTTCATAGTAGAGGTCAAGTCTAGCTTGATGTATTGACTTGTATGTTCATGTAAACAGACTAGTATTCATTTGTTTGTACCTGACATGTTTCGACTACATAGTAGTCGAAACATGTCAGGGACAAACAAATGAATGCTAGTCTGTTTACATGAACATACAAGTTAACAGGGGCGCACACCAACGAGTCTTTGCCGCCTTGTCTTCATCACGGCGCTATCGGAGCAAACCATTATTGTGGGGGGGGGGGGGGGTTGATTGCCCTGCTGAGATAATAAACGTAAAACACTTTAAATGAATTAATGTAATTCAAACCCATTAACGTGATCCATGTTAAATGTACTCTTCAGTTGTTCAGCAGAACCTTTTAGGGTGCCACACCTCCTGCCTAACAGCCAAGAGTCCTGCGCCCTAGAGCCCCCTGAGCCCTCACGGCGCCTCAGTAGAGCGCCGTGGGTCCAGAGTTGTGTAGGACGCTGATGGAGGCCCGTGTGGATCTGCCCGCAGGTGTTCTTTGTGGACTTTGGCAACACGGCGTCGGTCCCCTGTAGCAGCCTGCGAGAGCTGCCCCCCGACCTGGCCTCTCAGCCCTTCCAGGTACGCCCCCCCCACCCCCCTCCTAAGCCCGGCCATGTGGCTCTCATTTACATTTACGGCATTTAGCAGGTGCTTTTATCCAAAGCGACTTGCAAGAAGTCCATTTGTCAGAAGAAAGAGAAACAACAGCACCTCGCTGTCGGTACAGTTAGGATGTTCATAGAACCAAGCGCAGTCACTAACAAGCTAGGGTAACCTTTCCTGTATACAAAGATGGCTAGGATAAGACGCTAGACGATGCCAAGTACTATGTTTAAGTGCAAGGACGTACAACATACAATTAGTGCGTAAGAGGGATTGGGGTGGGGGGGGTCTGCAGAGGTTAGGTGAACTCTGAACAGGGCTGGCCGCTTCTCCCCAACATGCTGCTCTCAGGCCTGAGGCGACGGAGTCAACAGAGTGTCGTCACCGGGCTGAGGCAGCGTTAACTGATCTGTTGTTGTCGTTGTGGCCCCTACAGGCCCATGAGTTCTACGTGGTGGGCATGCGGCCCTCCGCCCAGTCCCTGATCCTGGGGGACCAGTGGAGCCAGCGGGCCCGTGACCGCTACATCAAACTGACCCGGGGTCACGAGGCGCTGGTGGAGCTCTACTCCACCCAGCAGGGGGTCCTGCACGTGGAGCTGTTCATCCCCTCCAAGGGCCAGGAGGCCCTCAACGTGGCCCGCGTCATGGTGGAGGAGGGCCACGCCCTCCCCGCCCTGGAGGGCTACAACTCCCAGGTGACGTAGCGAGGGCTTCACCCGAGTTCACTAAGTGTTTGATATGAAAGCTCAGTGGATCGTCCAGCCTATGAGAGCAGCAGCCACGTCATGTGGAGGAAAGAGCAAAGGGGGAGCACTCGGACTAACTAAGGTTAAGGGATCAGCTGCTTAATATGTATCAACAAGGGGCTTACTAATACAACCGCAGGTGAAATGTCATCAGCTAGAGAGCATTGGGGGAACTGGTGATTCTGCAGCACTGTGGACTGATGAGACGTTTGTGGTTTCAGCAAAACCACGAGCAGATGATGTCCATGTACAAAGACATGGCGGACAAGACGTACGTCCCCAACTCCGCCGGGGGCTCGTGGCAGGACCGCCTGAAGGAGCAGACGGATCTCATCTCCGATCTGCTGGCCCGCTTCAAGGACAACAAGTCCTACCTCAAGACCAAGGCAAACACACCTCGCCGCCCGACACTGTAATACCCATTCTGACCACGTGAGGGCGCCGGCCTCCACCGTGTGTCATGGCGTCAGTTTGTCAGCAGATGGCGACACGCCGCAGCCCAGTTTACGGGATGTTTTTAAAATGACAGATATGTCTCATGGCTACAAGCCGTGACCACGGCCCACCGGCCCGGGGGGTGGGGGGTCACGTGTGTCCTGACCTGCTCTGCCTCTGTCTCCCACCGTCCCAACAGGTCCGGGTGAACGGACCCAACAGCCCCCACAGGGTCTCCTTCCACAGCTTCAGCCACTCAACCTACTACAAGTAGGTACCCCTGGGCATGGTGCCGGGCCCGGGGCCCGTACTAACCCTGGGGCCCCGAGCCTCCCCGAGCCCGTGCACGTTGTGTCCGAGACCGGCCCGGCCCGACACATTAACTGTAATTATGAGCCCGAGCCCGATTTAAACTGCATATTTAATTAATACGTGGGCTGTTATAACTGACGTTCTCAACGGCAATTCAGAGTTGTTGGTCTTACGGAACCTCCCTCGTTCTGAAATATCTCCAGCGTCGGGTCGGGATCAGAGAATCTAAACTCTGGTCCAGACCCGTTCTAACCCTGGTCTCTGGTCCAGACCCGTACTAACCCTGGTCTCTGGTCCAGGCCCGTACTAACCCTGGTCTCTGGTCTCTGGTCCAGACCCGTACTAACCCTGGTCTCTGGTCTCTGGTCCAGACCCATACTAACCCTGGTCTCTGTGATTCAGGTCGGTGTCCATCCAGAAGTGCAGCCTGAACTCTGGGGTGGTGAATGAGATGCCGCAGTACAAGCACCAGAGGATGCTGGTGGCCGGGTCGGTGGCGGTCAGCGCTGAGAGTAGGGCGTCGCTCCTTATCTAACACCCAACACTCATAACCCCACAGGGGCCAGCCTCTTGAGGTGTGTGTGTGTGTGTGTGTGTGTGTGTGTGTGTGTGTGTGTGTGTGTGTGTGTGTGTGTGTGTGTGTGCCAGTGTGTGTGTGTGTGTGTGTGTGTGTGTGTGTGTGTGTGTGTGTGTGTGTGTGTGTGCCAGGTGCACACATCCTCCTGCGGGACACCACCCTCATGCCGGACATCCCGGGGCTGCCCGCTCTCATCACCATGCTCTTCACCCCCGTGATGGAGCTACGGTCAGCAGCACTGATCCACGTGTCCACACAGCTAACGCTAGCCTCCCCCACCCTGCCTCGTAACGTGTCCCCTCCTCCTCCTCCGCCCTCAGCACCAACGCGGAGAGGACCCGCTACACCGGCGTCCTCTGTGGCCTGGGGTGGAACAGCAACACCCTGGCCCCCGTGCTGCCGGAGCGAGACATGGAGCTGGCCTTCGACTGCTTCTTTGACGTGGAGGACATAACCGAGGTGAGGCCTGCAGAGCGCGCCCACGCGGCCTCCTCCTGTCCTCCGGCCCCGTCCCGCTCCGACGGCTAACCCCCCCCCCCTCGTCCTCAGACCAACGCACTGCGGGACTCCATCAACCGCCTGCTGTCGGAGGGGTCCCGGGGCCTCATGCACATGGGACAGGACCACATCGCCCGTCTGCAGGAGGACTGCCAGGACCGCCTCGTCAGGTGGGCCGTCGGGGGGGCGCTTTGTATCTCCGGGGCGGTTCTTTATATTACTCAGCGACGTCTTTGGTCTTATGGATGGCCTCGCCTTTATTGACCGCCCTGCTCTGCCTCGCCCTGCAGGCTGTGTGCCAGGACGCCGGCCCGGGAGGAGGCCCCGCCCCACTACTACGAGCGGCTGGGCCAGTGGAACCAGGTACAGGACCCCAGTGGCGGCGCATCGCTGCTGGACGCTTTATTGGTGGTCGTGGCCCTTTTAACACCGTGACGACCGCCTGTGGTGTGTGTGATTAAACCAGTGTGTGTTTAAACGTGTGCCTACGTGTGCAGGTGGACCCCGCGCTGAAGATGGCCATCGTTCAGCCAGAGGGAGGAGAAGTCAAGAGCGTCCCGTTCCTCCTGCACCCCGTCATCCTGCTGGACACCTGACGCGTCGGGCCGCTTCTGTTCCGCTGAGGCAGAACACTGCATGCAAGTTCATTTAATTTTAGTTTCATTTAATTTGTTTAAACTGATTTGTGATAAGTCAATAATGTTGAGGAGAGGACGTTGATCTGTTGGCACTGATGCCTTTATTTACTTGTGTTTTTGAAAGTGTTTGTCATCCTGACCTCCCGCCCGGTTTTAGGGCTATTAAAAACACTTGTTCTTAAACAGACTTGAAAGCCCTCTCTATGAAACGGTGAACGTCAGCACGCTCGAGTCGATTGGCGTTCAGAGTTCGGCTGCGTACCAGTTCAGATTTGAAGCACCTTTACTTTACTATTCTCCTTCGAGTCAACGTTCACTAAATCAAGGATCCAAAGTGGATCCCTTAAGTCAGCAGAAAAAGACATTATACATCAAGGTACATTTATTGTTTTCTTAATCTTGTAATTAAATACATACTGTAAGTGCAAATAGTTAGGAGTCCGGGGTCTAAGAACTACATTGAGTATAGTTGAACAAAGTACAAAGTTGGACATGTATTCAAACAAGCTAAATATCGCCAGATACTCCTCGTCTTCATGGGCGTCGAACAACAGTACCTAAAACATAAGCTTGTGTATTGTTCCTTTTTAATGGTTATACAAAAGCAAAACCCTACAATTACCACATCTAAGACGCTTATTGTTAAATGAGGTTGTGCTTGAAAACACCAAAAGGAAACCATCTCAGAAGCCGAAGTGCTTGACGTACGGAGAACCCCACTAGCCGACTCCAAAGCACCAAGCGGTATTTCACATCGGCAGCAGCAGCACAACAATTCTGGGCGTTAAGCTTCTTTTGTGCCATACCTTTACAGTCATAAGCACTGCAAAACAAAATCGTAGCGTAATAAAAACTGCACGAAATATATATCAAATATGATTGACTCAAGGCTCGACTTCATGCACCTCATAACAAGCAACACAAAAGAAAATGTTTTTTTGTTGTATTTTTATCCGTGTACATCGTCTACCTTACTGTGTGTGTGTGTGTGTTAGTGCGTTAGCCGCTAAAGAACGGAGGGGGAGGGGGCTTCTTCAGTGGAGTGGGGGGGTTTTCGTGTTTTTAAGAGAACAGCATGATGACACAGCACTATGCCCCACGGATGATGACTGGGCGTTTTCCCCGACAGCGAGCTGCCTTCTCTGGGCTCGACTGGACAGCGAGGGACACGCTTCACTCCTCCTTTCGCTTCGCCCCGGGAATCTTAGCCTGGATCCTAGGGGGGAAACACCAAACGAGTCCTTTATGAGGCGTACTTAATCAAATGTATGCACTTTATTGTATGTTGTACGTCCTGGACTCCTGGCACTTAATGTAGGCAATTATTGTATGTTGTATGTCCTGGCACTTAATGTAGGCAATTATTGTATGTTGTACGTCCTGGAACTTTATAATACTACTTAGCATTGTGTAACGTCTTATCCTAGCTATCTTTGTTGTTTACGGGGAATCGGTTACGGTAACCTAACAATTGTTATTGCTTGGCACTAGGTTCTATGAACCTTCTTACTGTACCGACAGCGATATATTGTCTTCTTCTGACAAATGTACTTATTGTAAGTGGTTTTGGATAAAAGCGTCTACTAAATTCCCTAAATGTTAATGTAAATATTTAAAGCGAGAGTTCTTGCGCTGATAAAACAACGCTTCATGCACTCTGTCATGTAAACAGTGGTTTATCCTCTGAAAAGCGACACTTACTTTCCCACCACGGAGTTGACCTGGGTGCGTATGAGGCCCACGTACTGGTCAATCTGGGCCTGAGAGGGGAATGAGGAAGAGACAGGTCAGCGCTTTCTATCAGCATGGTCATGGTGATAACACGCTGACTAACGACAAATGGTACATTCATACCTGGTGCTTCTCGTAGATCACCGGCATGGTGAACATGCAGATCACAGCTGGGGAGACAAAAGGAGCAGAATGAGTACAAAATCTCCAGCCAAGGCTGATCTACAGCAGAAACGTCTTCAAGCTTTTTGTAAAGTCCTCACTGTGTACAAATGATGGTCATAATGCACATCATAGTGTGGCTGTTTGCATAAAGACTCACACCATTGGGCTATGTGACAAGTGTGCAGAACTAAAGATCACAGCCGCTGAAGGCTTTGCCCTACAGACGACGGCGTCAGACCATCGGCTCGTTTGTGGCGCAGAGGAGCACAGCAGGGAGTGTGAGAAGGAGCCTCACCCAAGATGAGCAGCGTGAGGCCGTTGAAGAGGGCGCCCACGTAGGTCAGGAGCCACATGAGAACCGCAAACTGAAACACCGTGCACAGAGGAAAGCATTGTTATTCGGGAGGAGCTCTGTGTGTTACACGTTGTTCCTTCATTGTGAGACTAGCCTTAACCCCCCTCACACCTCTTATTGTATGTTGTACATCGTTGCACTTAAAAATAGTACTCAGCATTGTGACACATCTTATCCTAGCTATCTTTGTTGTATACGGGGAATGGGTTAACCTCGCGATTATGTTAGTGCTTGGCACTTGGTTCTATGAACGTGCTTACTGTACCGACAGCGACGTATTGTTTCTCTTTCTTCTGACAAATATACTTTTGTAAATCGCTTTGGATAAAGGCGTGTGCTAAATGGCCTTAATTCAAATGTAAGCCCATAGCCCCCGCGGGGCGGTTCAGGGGGTGGGGGCCGGGGCGAGGAGCCTACCTTCAGGGAGTCCACCAGGTCCTGAACCAGGAACAGACGGCGCAGCTCCTTCATGCAGGTGTTGCTGTACAGCATGATCTTGTCTGCATATTTCCCGATCTGATCCTGGGAGAGGGCGATCTCCACCTCCAGGAAGGATCTGGAAACGCAAACGGGAGGGAAACGCCTTGAGCCACAATCCTCGGACAACCTCACAAATCACACCGAGGGAGAAGAGAGATGAAAACCACTGGGACAGCAAACCTAATTTCTGATTGGTGCCCAGTGACGTCACTTCGTCTGACAATCATTTCCACAAATCAGAAAGAGGCCATTTTGATTGGGTGACTTCCACTTCGAGCCTGGCAGCACTTTAAACTCTGACTCCCAGCCCCCGGCCCCTCACTCACTTGAAGGGATGTCCCTCATCGGTCTTCTGCACCGCCTGCAGGACGGACTTGTAGATCCGGAAGCTGATGGTGGCGCTGAGGGCGGCCAGGGCCAGGTAGGCTCCCACGCTGACCACGCTGAACTGCGTCAGGGAGAAGAGCAGCAGCAGCACGCTGCTGAACACACCCCCGGACTGCTTCACGTTCCTCCAGTAGAGCAGGTCGACGGCTGGGGGAGAGAGAGAGAGGTCAGGGTTAGCGCCCCACGCCCAACGACAGACCCCCTGGCCCCCCCTCGGCTGTCTTCCCCCTGCCCGTCACCACCCGAGCTTCCAGAACTAGGCCCTAGCACTTCCTAACTGGATTAGGCCGCTCTGCACCACTCGACACACATCTGGGTCAAACATGTGGAGGCTGCTCAGCGACCGATGTCCTGGGAGACGGGCTGGCTGTCATGTGACCATGGTAACCCAGCTTCCTAACCCAGCTCTGCGTCAGTCTAGTGATAATGGTAACCCAGCTTCCTTACCCAGCTCCGTGTCATGTGACCATGGTAACCCAGCTCTGCGTCAGTCATGTGACCTTGGTGACCCAGCTTCCTAACCAAGCTGTGTCATGTGACCGTCCTAACCCATCTTCCTAACCCAGCTCTCTGTCATGTGAACGTCCTAACCCATCTTCCTAACCCAGCTCTGTGTCGTGTGACCATGGTGGTAACCAAGCTTCCTAACCCAGCTCTGTGTCATGTGACCATGGTGGTAACCAAGCTTCCTAACCCAGCTCTGTGTCATGTGACCATGGTGGTAACCAAGCTTCCTAACCCAGCTCTGCCATCGAGACGCGCTGATGGGAGAATGGCGTGAAGGTGTCAAACAGAGAACTTTTAAATAGCCTCCTAGCTCCCTGCTATGTTTAGAGCGGTCTTAGCAGCGGTCTAACGGCTTGTTATTGGAAAATATATTAGTATACAAACAGGAGCAAACAAGACAGCTGCAAGTTCTTATCTGTTCGGTGGAGGGTTATTGGCAAGGGGAGACCACCTGGCCAGCTCACTCACACACACACACACACACACACACACACACACACACACACACACACACACACACACACACACACACACACACACACACACACACACACACACACACACACACACACACACACACACACACACACACACACACACACACACACACACACACACACACACACACATCTGTAAAAGCGTGCCCAATGCGGCTGGGAAGTCAATGATTGACTTGTGGTTCTCGGAGGACGCTGGCAGAAATAGCGGCGCTATCAGCGGAGACCAGATAACAGCTCAATGTGACCTAGCTCTGACCAGCGCCTGCGTTAGCCTTAAGGATGACGAGGATCAGCCCCGGGCCGCAGTGACCCAAGTGGCCCGAACCTAAATCACCTTTTGTACAGAAGCAGGGTTTCGCCTCTTTCCCTCCCTTCTTATGTGATGTAGTGACGGCTGCCGATCCAATCATCCAGCCAACCAGTGTTCAGCCATCACTTCAAAAAAAAAAACGTAAAAAAAAAAAAAAAAAACATCTGCTGGTTGCCTGCCACGTCACACTCGCTGTATCTCAGGGAGTTGTGAAGCCGTGGAGACATGGCTGAGCCCCCAGCGCCCGGACGGACCCCCGCGGTGCGACCGGCCCAGCGTACCGCCGGCAGCGTGTTGTGTGTGTTAGGGACAGAAACAGGCTGGTTTCCATGACAACTGTGCAGGCACGACGATCTGCCGAACCACCACCGTGTCCCTCCCTCCATCATCCTCGAGGAAATTCATTCATTCAAAACGTTCCCCCTAACCCCCGTTTACGTTGACACCTGGAGATCACGAGCGCTAATGAGGAAGGAGTAGAGGAAGCGTGTCTTCCTGCCCGGTAGTAAATTGCTACGGCCCCCTGGGTGCCCTCCTCGCTGCCTCACTCGGCCCATCCTGATTGTCTGCCTGCTACCCCGCTCTAATTTTAGCCGAGAAGAGCTGTGCGCGGCATAGTGATCACAGCCATCTTTACTTTCCAACCGGAGATGGAAGCCAAAAGGCAACTGAAGCTACCGAAAGGGACGCAGTGTGACCGGCTGCGGGAGCGACACTCGACTCATTCCTATACCCTGCCCGGAGCCATTCCTATACACGACAGAATGAGTAATGATGACATTTATCTGAGCCCCCCCCCCCCCCCCCCCCCCCCGTTAGGAGGAGAAGATGGGTCGGATCCTGGTCTCCTGTGGAGCCATCAGGAGGATTCTAACCCCCTCCTCACCCCGTTGACGAGGAGAAGAACGTTTCAGTTTAAGACACTAACCAGAAAACCTACAAGACCACACTCTGTATATATCACACAGTGGAGACACACACACACACACACACACACACACACACACACACACACACACACACACACACACACACACACACACACACACACACACACACACACACACACACACACACACAGCTGCAACAACGGACAGAGCAAACAGGACAGAGAGACAGAAAGGGCTGCAAGGCGGTCCTGCTGGACGGCACTGCGCTGCCCGCGGCAGCTAAACGCTGGCTTGGTGTGCGGCACGTTCCAGACACACGGCGCACGAGAGAGAAGCGGAAGAGCGGTACTGACCTGCGGCTCCCATGGCTGAACAGGCAGAGAGGCAGCTGCTTTATGCACAGACAAAAGGAGTGCATGCAGGCCTCCTCTCCCGCTGGAGGGGAGGGGCCTCCCGCACACCGGCCTATCATAGGCCCACCGAGCTGGGAGGGGGCGGGGGTGGTGGGGTTGGTAGGAGGAGGGAAAGGGAGGGCTGAAGGGAGCGGTTGCCAAAGAACAAAAATATAACCCAGTGTCGACAGGCGCGCGTACACACACGCACACACATGCACGCGCGCGCGATCCCTGCCTGAGAGCCTTCATTCCCTGGCTCAGCCCCGTGTACGAGACAAAGGCAGGCAGAGACTAACGTAACGCCTCCAGTGTGTTCAAAATGGTGGAGAGCAGTCTGCCTCCACCAGAACTAACACACGTTTATTATTGATCATCATCGATCATCTGAATGTGGAACAGATCGGCTGCACATCTGAACAGGAGACTACCAAAGATGGCCGGGACGCGGTTGATGACAACGGCATTTAAACAAACACGCTTTCTTCTCTCGCTCGCGGCCGCAACGGATCTTGCGAGCACCTGCCCGCTGATGCAGTTACCATAGTTACCGTGCTCCATTTTCTATCCCCCACTAACAGAGATGGAGATGCAGAGAGGGAGAGCAGGGGAGAGTGAGAGAGGGAGGGGCTGATTGAGCAAGATGGAGTGGGAAGGGAGGGGAGGGGAGGGGTGTAGTATTCCTTTGGGAACTGCAAGGGCGCTCATGTGCTCTGAATCTGGGGGACTAGGAAGCACAAAACACTGTGCCTGCCCCCCCCCCTTCCCATCCCCCCAACACACACACACACACACACACACACACACACCAGCCACTCCCTTAGCGGTGAACACAATGGGACAATAACCGTGCTAGCCACTAACAGGTTACCTTAATACGTGAAAACGGAACCAGCATCAGTGGCAGTGGGACACCTGAGTGGGCTTCATGTGGTAACTGCAACTAGCCTCATAGCCACAGAACTACAGCCCCAGGGACACAGAGTGGGGTACCACCGCTAGTTATCCTAGCTACACCCTGGGATAACTCAGCATTTTCCAGGTAGCAGAGTGGAGGCTGGTGTCCGTGGGTTGTTTATACGGCGGCCATGTTGGGCAGCGGCGGTGCCTGTGTGGCCCGCTGTGTCTCTCACTCATGGATGTGGTTTTATACGGTGAAGCTAGTTCCAGTCGGTCCCTATTAAACGAGTGTGATGACCAGCAGGCGTCCAGCAGTCCTCTCTTGTAAAACACACCGAGCAGTGCAGATCTGAGGCCAGCGTCGCATCACACACATGGTGCCAACTCTGCAGCGTGGGGCGGTGGGATGAACTCAAACGGGACAGAGCCCCCCCCCCCCCGATGACTAGGCCCTGCTTAACACCAGGGATGATTCAGCTCCCTGTGGACCCCCTCTGGCCTCCACTGACCACGAGCTGGAGCGCATCCCACGGCACACGGACTCAAACGCCCACACCGAGCGTCAGCGAGGCTCATCCTCTGCGTCCGGCCTCCGCGTCTCTCAGCACACCGGCGCTGCTGTCGTCATTAAGTCAACCTGCTCTGCATTTCCCTCCCTCAACCACCAAACCCTACAAGCCAACACCACCAGGGTACGCCGGCCCTGACAACACACACACCGGGGAGTGCAGGGACGCCGTTCCCCTCGCTTCGGCTGGCAAGGGGCTGGGCAGACAGGTGGACGGAGACAGACGGCGGACGCAGCGCATGGCCGCGCAGCGCAAGGCGCCATGGCGCCCCACGGCACTGATGTAATCAGACTGGGTGCGTCCTGGTTACCACGGAGACAAGTGTGTCAGCGCTGCTCATATGCACCGAGTGCCGTTCTACCAAAGGAGAGAAAGACCGGGCCCCCCGCAGGGCACTAAACCAGGGGGGGGGGGGGGGGGGGCAATGACACGCCCTGCCTCAACGCCGGCTGTCACATTGTAACGGACATGAAAGAGACGCAGCCCTCTGATGAACACACATGCATCTGCTGACATGCTCGCAGACGCCTCAGACAGACCCCCCCCCTCCCAAAAAAACCTTTGTCCCCCCACACACACACACACACACACACACACACACACACACACACACTTTGCAAAGCTAAATCTAACTATCATTCTATTTTCTATGCAGTATATTTAAATAGCATTGTTTGAAACGACATCGAGACGCTTTTCAACTAACACAATCACTGTTCAATTCATCTGCAGGTAAAGGCACACACACCTACGTGTACAGACACGCATACACACACACAAACGCAGCATCATCCTGCAGAATAGGCTTCTAAACACAGAGCATGCACGGCGTGACGAGACGCAAACACGGACGGCGATACAAACAAAAACGTCAAATACTAAAGAAAATGGAGAATAAAAAATATGGGGTATAAACGGTGAAGTACCCTGGCCTTTCCACCCGCTCCAGGAGCACTCCTTCTGGGACACTGGGTCTGCAGCGGCCTGCATGCTGGTGGTCAGTCAAAGGAGCCTGTTCTCTCTGTCCTCTAGCTCTGCTCTCCCTCTTTATGTCCTCCGCTCTCTGCTTTGTCTCCCTCTCTTCTCCGTAGCACTGACTCACGCACGCTGGTCCCACCGAGGCATGAATGGCTGGCTGCAAGACGGCAGCGGCAGCGTTCAGATGACAGATAGAAAAAAGGAGGGGGGATGGGGGGGAGGAGAGCTAGAGAGCTAGAGAGAGAGCGAGAGAGCGATGGGGGGTGGAATCTGTTTCCAAGGTTCTGCTGGCTCACCCAAAACACGGAGCGATGCTCATGACCAACAAATGGCCAGAACAGAAGGATGAGAGAGAGAGAGAGAGAGATGAGGGAGGCTGCTGCCGTGTGTGCGTGTGTGAAGCAAATTGTAAACACCAACGCAGAGAAGCTTCCGCAGCAAGTCAGTCATGCAATGATGAGGAGCCTGGGGGATTTGGTGGGATAGACCATGTGTGTGCGTTTGTGTTTCATTTTCAAAATAAAAGTCCCAACAGAGCTTCAAAGCCCAGTGCCATTGGTGGGAGCAGCAGAAGGGTTAACCCCTCCTCTCTGATAAGACGTCGCAGGCAGATGTGCCTCCATGTAATTGCCATGATTCTCTTTGTGCCGTGCTATCTGTTCGGAGCAGGAAATATTCATTGATCTGTTTAATGTCATTAAATAATATGTCTTTGAAAAAACGTTGAGTCACCGGAGGGCTCTGACCCCAGAACCAGCAGGCTCGTGTTTAAACAGAACCGGGTCTCTGAAGGGCTCTTGTTTACTGCACAGTGCTGATGCAGGCAGTGAAGGCACTTGTTTAAACCGCAGCTCTGAAGGGCTCTGGTTTACTGCACAGCGCTCAGGCTGCCAGCAGAGGTGGCGTTGTCCTGGGGATGGTGTAGTACGAGCTTCGAGACGACACGGTGTTGGAAGGTTCTGGAAAACAGTCAGGAGGCGTGCACGGCGGAGTAGCTAGCTAACAGCGGAGACACCAGCTAGCCGCTATTTCCAGAGACTCTCTCCCGACAGAGGCTGGAGTGCCTGATGTTTAATAATTAATATATGTACTCCTCAGCCACAAAAGGTCTCGTGTGTGTGTGTGTGTGTGTGTGTGTGTGTGTGTGTGTGTGTGTGTGTGTGTGTGGCACGTTTTCTCGACACGCCCACGCAATGCATTTGCAATTCAAAATAGCACCCTTGTAAAAATAGCGAACACGTGAAATGCTGGATGTTTAAAGAGGAGACTGGTCTCCATGGTGACGGTCTCTCTCATCTCGGTAAACAATCGGCATGCGATAATGCTCAGTGTCTAGCCTGACATTAGGCACTGAATCCTTCCTGTCCAGTCCCCCAACCCCACCCTGCAGACAGCCCCTCCTTCCGCTGAAACGCAACATTAACAAGACCCGATAGCCACCATTATAGACCAAAAAATTCCCAATGCCACTGAGCATGCGCTCCTGCCTCTGTTGCCATGGTAACTGTCGGGGAAGGGCACAGGCCCGCTGGTACATGACGTCTTCTAATCCCCCGCTACAGCCGCCGCTGTGCAAAGAAACGATAAAGAGGGTGCATGGCGCCCTCTAGTGGTGATAACCACGCCATGGCCTGCAACAGACAGACATTGACCTGCTTTTCAGAATTATCCGGAAGCTCCTCACTCGCCGTTAAGTAAACAAAACACCAGGGGTAAAGGGCTTTACCCCTTATCCTTGAATACCCCTACGTCGCACACCGTTTCATACATGCGCTCTGCAGTGGGGACCCACTGTTAGTCGACCAGCATTACAACACACAGCTCATAAACCCAAGAGATTAATGCAGGCGTCTGTGCTGACCACTGCAAACCAAAACAAACCCCTCTCCCTCTTTCTAATGTGATCGCCATGGCGACCACTGCCCCGGTCAGAATCACCACGCTAAGCCTCTCAGTCTGAACGCTGCCCCAGTTCTGACATGATGAGGAGGATTATGTAAGCCTACTGTTTACCAGGCCAGGGAACAGCCAATAGCCCACAGTTAACCAGGTCAGGGAACAGCCAATAGCCTACTGTTTACCAGGCCAGGGAACAGCCAATAGCCCACTGTTAACCAGGTCAGGGAGAGAACAGCCAATAGCCTACTGCTTACCGGGTCAGGGAGGGGAGGGAAGAGCCAATAGCCCACTATTTACCAGGCCAGGAACAGCCAATAGCCTACTGTTTACCAGGATAAGGAACAGCCAATAGCCTACTGTTTACCAGGCCAGGAACAGCCAATAGCCAACTGTTTACCAGGCTAAGGAACAGCCAATAGCCTACTGTTTACCAGGCCAAGGAACAGCCAATAGCCTACTGTTTACCAGGCTAAGGAACAGCCAATAGCCTACTGTTTACCAGGCTAAGGAACAGCCAATAGCCTACTGTTTACCAGGCCAGGGAACAGCCAATAGCCTACTATTTACCAGGTTAGGAACAGCCAATAGCGTACTGTTTACCAGGCCAGGAACAGCCAATATCCTACTGTTTACCAGGCCAGGGAACAGCCAATAGCCTACTGTTTACCAGGCCAGGGAACAGCCAATAGCCTACTGTTTACCAGGCCAGGAACAGCCAATAGCCTACTGTTTACCAGGCCAGGGAACAGCCAATAGCCCACTGTTTACCAGGCCAGGAACAGCCAATAGCCTACTGTTTACCAGGCTAGGGAACAGCCAATAGCCTACTGTTTACCAGGCCAGGAACAGCCAATAGCCTACTTTTTTCCAGGCCAGGAACAGCCAATAGCCTACTGTTTACCAGGCTAGGGAACAGCCAATAGCCTACTGTTTACCAGGCCAGGAACAGCCAATAGCCTACTTTTTTCCAGGCCAGGGAACAGCCATTAGCCCACTGTTTACCAGGTCAGGGAGGGCAGATAGATGTAGACAAAAAGATTACAACTACCTACTGATGGGATTAAACAGAGATAACATCAGCTGAGTGTGAGTCAACATGGCAGTCACATGACAACAGGGTGTCGGTTGAGTTATGATTGTGTTCTGGAAAACTACTCCCAGTTCTTGGGCCCACGCCCTTTTGCAGCAACAGCCATGATTAATCAGCTGGAAGGTGATTTCAGCTTTTGTGTTGCTGGTTGCCATGCTGAGCTTAGTGTAGGGCGGTGCGGCTGGGTCTATTATGATGTGAACCAGCAGAGGGAGGCAGACAATGGAACACAAGGCAGGAAGCAGCCGGCAGCCAGACACACAGGGAGGAGGCCAGCCAGCCAGTCGCTAGAGGCAACCACCTCTCGTTTCCTGGCTTTCCTGGCAGCTACACAAGGCAACACCACACCACACCGCACCACGCAGCTCCTAAAACATTCAGGAAGGTGGAGGTAATCAGAGTCCCACTCGCAGAAGAAAACTAGCCTTCTCATTCAGAGGAGTACTATTCAGAGAGTACAGTATATATAAACCCACTTCTGCTCGTGGCAGGAAGGTAAATCTGTACAAAAGCTTGAAGTTGATGTGATATAGCAGAACTTTGAAAACTAGTCAAACTAGTCAGCAATTAAACAATAGCCTCCAAAAGGAAAACCTCTTCCACCAGACTGGGAGGTCCCAGGTTCTGTCTGCGTACCCCAACAGGCGGGACCAACCTTTCTGCTTGTCAAAGTTCTGCAGGAGGACGGTTCCGGCCGGCGCCGCCAGGTCCCCCTTGACCTCGCCGCCGCACGTCTTCTGGCTCCCCCCGTCCTCCTGGGGGGGGGGCTTCTCCGCAGAGCGCACCTCAGGGGGCACGGCGGCCATGGGGGGCTTGGGCTTGCTGGGCCGCTCCTCCTCGGGGGTCTTCGCCGCCGGGGCCTTCACGGCCTCGGGCGCCTGGACCGGGGGCCCGGCGGGGGGCTTCTCCTCCAGGGGGGAGCGGGCTGGGGGGGCTGTGACAACGGGCACCAGAGGGGACGGGAGGGTGGCGGCCTGCTTGGGGCCGGCCCCGCCCTGCTCCCTCTTGGGGCTCTCCTCGGAGGCGGACTCGATGAAGAGCTCGCTGTCCAGCTCCGCCTCTCGCTCCTCCCTCAGGATGCTGTAGGCGCCGCCCGCCCCCAGGCTGGCGGCCAGGCCCTGGTGGCCCCCCTTGGCGACCGGGGGGGCGTCGAAGGGGTTGCCGGGCGGGGTCACGGGGCTCTTGCTGACGGGAGACGGGGGGAAGGGGCCGCTGCTGCTCTTGGTGCTGGGGGAGGTCTGGCCCCGTGGGGCGGGGTCCTCGGTCACCAGCTCCATCTCAGAGTCCCCGGACTCGTTGCTGCTGGCCCCCGGCTCCTTGCTGGGGCCCTTGGCGGCCGCGCTGTTCTTGGACGGCGCCCGCTTCACTGTGTTGGTGTTGTACATCTCGTGTGAAGGGAAGTCTGGATCTGCAGCGGGGGGGGGAAGTATGGAGAAGAGAAGAGGATGTTATAAAGGGAAGTGATCAGATGATAGAACAGGCTGCGTAGCTGCAGGTAAGAGTGTGCACGTGAGTGTGCACGTGGATGTGCATGCATGTGCCTGTGGGGGACGGGCTGGGCGTGGACGCCGGGCTGTCGTCCTCGGGCTCTGACAGCGTCACCGTGGGAACGCCCACGGTGCCCACGCTCAGGACGTTCTCGCGGTCCGTCCCGCCGACCGGGGAGGAGCGTGGCGGGGGCTGGCTCTCGGGCTCGGCGGCGGGGGTCTGGGACTGGGTCAGGGTGATCTTCACGGGGCTGGCCGTCTCGGAGGTGCCCCCCAGGTTCCGGTAGGAGCGGTAGTCTGACATCTCCTCGTCGGAGGGCTCCTCCACGTAGGGGAAGGAGTGGGAGTCGCAGGCGGGGCCCAGGTTCTCGTCTTCCTCCTCCTCCTCATCGTCGTCGTCCTGGTCTACGTCCCTCCCGGGGATCTGGTCCATGTAGCCCCCCAGAGAGTCGTGTCCGGACGTGGAGGACACCTTGGTGTCCATCAGGCTGTCCAGGGGGTCGGGGCGCTGGCCCGTCAGCAGCTCGTCCCCGTGGCTGATGTCCATGTAGTTGTAGGACTCCGTCTTGTCCGAGCCCAGCAGGGACCTGGGCAGGTCCTCCTCCCCGTAGGAGACGGTCTTGGAGGAGGAGGTGGTGGAGGAGGTGGAGGAGAACTGGAGGTGTGAGGTCGAGGTGGGGGAGGTCTTGCTGGGCTTCAGCTCTTCTGAGAGGTAGGAGGCCTCCTGGCTTGTTGGGAAGTTCTGATTGGACAGCAGGGACGTGTAAAGGTCTCCGTCGTCGCTCATGGGCTTCCGGAACAGTCCAGACATGGGGTCATCTGCACGGACAAAGGGAGGCGCAGACAAGAAGGGATGGGTTACCAACGGTTACCAATGACGGCACGCAAGATCAATGATGTTTAACAGCGTGATCCACAGGGCATTGGATGCTACATATTTGAATAAGAAAATATTAACAATCAGAACAATAAGAACAATCCAATCTGCCTTATTGTTGAACGAGGAACTATGATTGAACGAGGTTTCAATCTTTAGCCAAACAATTGTTGCTCTCTATTGCATGAGGGTATGACGCCCAGTGAGAAAGGGATCAAGACTCCCCCTGAACCTTTGTACGGGTGTAAAAGCATGCACCGTCTCCTCCTGCCAGCTGTATTGTTAAAAGCCATTTCCTTGGAGGACAAAGTGCATTAAGATCTCACGAGGCGTGCACACCACAAGGAGTGCCTGTTTATTGTGTCAATAAACCAGGGGGTGAGGGATGGAGTCCAGACAGAACGACATCAGTGTCTGGCAAGCGTCACATGGCTAGGACAAAAATCAGCCCGAGAGCGAACGGTTTGATAACGAGGATGGCCGGAGGCACCAAGAGATCAGGGGGATTCAGGGAGGGAGGTGCTGATCACTGAGGCAGAAGTAACAGAGAGGTCTTGTGCCCCCATGCTGGACAAAGGCTGATTGTTTGGAACCCCTCCCCCCTAAAAGACCACGGTGCCAGGCCTGGGCATGTAGGTTTAAAACTGTCAGAGAGAGATCACCGTGTCTGGTTCTCCATCACACAAAACCCTAACAGTGCTTGTGTCTGTGTGTGCGTTTTCTCTAACCGTCGTTGTACGTGCAGACCACAATGGAAACAAACGATAGCGCTTAACGTAGTTTTCTTTGCAGGTCCTTCGACGTGCAACCCGACCTGTTGTCTGTTTTGCATGTCGTCTGAAATACGCATCGAAGTCACTAACTAGCATCCAGCATGCCCAAATATAGGATTAGCATTGGGCTAGGCTAGAGCACTTAGTCCTGATTTCATTCTTGATGTAAAAAGGCACTACTACTAGACTACTGAATACCATCTCCAGGGTGATGGATGGACACGAGCTCACACCCAGAGTGGGCAGCTGAGAGGCGACCCCAATGTGGTACCTCATCCCTCAGTATTTTACAACCCCCATGTGCGGCCATGCTGCATCAGGGCTCCAGCTGGGACCTGACCGACCCGGACTCATTAGCACCCAGGGAAGAACAGACGCTGCCTGCCTTAAATTCAGATAGGCATTATGGAACGTATGATTCACTGATAATATCAGACTTTTTTTAAATGATCAAATCTATATTTCAGCTGGTAAAAATATCTATTCCTTTGGTACAAATTCAGTTGAACTCATTGTAAAAAGAAGCTGCATGCAAATTGTCTTTACACCTTTTAAACAGCAGGGGGATGAGAGGTGCACTCTTCAGAGGGGATTCTACCTTTCTCTTTCCCCGTGCTTAAACACAACATAACCTAGATGAATCCCACATTAAATAACGTCTTATGTGTAGATTGTTTTTTATTATATATTCATACAACAAAAGATACCCAATTGAATAGATTAACAACCTTATACACAATGTTATGTGCAAGGTGCAATCATTTTCTCTGTTTGCGTGCGTGCGCATGTGTATTGTCTGGCAATGTGCCTGAACATTGAGCTATTGGTGTGGGGCCAGTCCAATCATGTACAGGATATTTATTTCATGAACCTTCTTTTACCGAGCTCGAACACTGCAGGGATGAACCAGCGGTGGAGCAGTCAGAACATCGTAACGCAGTGACAAATGACGGAACACAACAGTGGCCCTCCCCTGCTGAAGCTGCGGACCCCTGCGTGAAGAGTGGAATGTTGTTTCAGAGTTATTGTTTATTATAGTACTTGTTCCAAGTTCCGTTTATTCTGGTCCACAAAGTGAGAGATCACTGTTTTCATTCTGTGTATTTTTAGATGGTGCCAATTTAATACAATTGTATGTGTATAGCCCTTAATCACCATTACAGTCTCAAAGGGCTTAACAGGCCAAATATTTATGACACCCCCCTTTACCCAAGCCCCCACACGGGCAAGAAAAACCTCCCAGGTAGGTATTTTAGCGTTCTTTGACGGTGGATGCAGGGAGGTGGAGATCTGCTGGGCCTGAACCTGGTGACCTGCGTTGGACAGCCCTTTTAGACCCAGCATAGCATATAGGAGGAGAGTGCATTTCTTATCTGACACCGTGTTTTTCTTCCCTGCTCTTCCCCCCCCCCGTCCCCCTCCCCACACCAAGCTCTTGGAGAGGGGGGGGGGGGGGGGTTCTATTCCAGCTGTACACGGCTTGCTGGGAAGCGGAGGAATTAAAAATAGAAATCATCGCCATCCATTCACTCAAGAGGAAGGGGGGGTTGTGGAGTGACAGAGGAGCACTTCGGATTAGGATGTCCAATCTCTTCCTGACCCCCCACCCCGCCCCGCCCTGCCCCCTCCCCCCTTCCTCTCTCTCCCCCTCCCCCCTCCCCCCTCCCAGTCCTCTCTGGGCTGCCGAGTGTGGTCATAAAGGATACATCATACTGCGGTGAAATGGCACCAACACAGCCAGGACACAGGGGAGTGTTGGTGACATAACATGTTAGCACAAAAAAAAGGAAAGAGGCAGTAAGACGGTGAAGAAGCCACGCAACCCTATTGTCTGTGCCCTTGAGCTTCGAGTCTGCCCTTTATGTTCAGACCCTCTCCTCTGTGCAGCCCAGCGTAGTCATCCCTCCTTCCTCAGCGAGAGGTCTGTCCAGCCTGGTTGTGTGGAGCAGCGTCCCGGCAAGGGCTAGTCGACCCACAAGCAGAAACCTCACTGATATAATCCTCTTACAGAGTGGCCATGGTATAGGTGCCATCCGGCGTCACCCTGACGACAGAGCATCAGCTCGGATCAGAGTAGGGGGCACATGCCCAGTGAAGAGTTTAGTAGCGCCCCGGGTTATTGAACAGCGCCCTTGAAAACCAACTGGAGGACAAACATCCATCCCGTGTTTTTTTGGCAACCGGCCTTCTGTGTGACTGACTGTGTGTGGTAGCTTGGTTAACCTCGCCAGAGGAACACTGGTGAATGACGAGGGTGGATGCTTATCTGCTGTTAGCGAAGTGAAGGGGAGGAGCTTATAGGAGGGCCTCTAACCAGAAGCAGAAAAGGGGAGGAGCTTCTAGGAGGGCCTCCCCCCAGCCTCCACCTAGAAGCAGCAGAGGGGAGGAGATTCTAGGAGCGACTCCCCCTAGAAGCAGCGAAGGGGTGGAGCTCCTAGGAGCGACTCCTCCCAGAAGTAGCGAAGGGGAGGAGCTTCTAGGAGGGACTCCTCCCAGAAGCAGCGGAGGGGAGGAGCTTCTAGGAGGGACTCCACCCAGAAGCAGCGGAGGGGAGGAGCTTCTAGGAGGGACTCCACCCAAAAGCAGCGGAGGGGAGGAGCTTCTAGGAGGGACTCCACCCTGAAGCAGCGGAGGGGAGGAGCTTCTAGGAGGGACTCCACCCTGAAGCAGCGGAGGGGAGGAGCTTCTAGGAGGGACTCCACCCAGAAGCAGCGGAGGGGAGGAGCTTCTAGGAGGGACTCCACCCAGAAGAAGCGGAGTGCAGGAGCTTCTAGGATGGGCGCCACCGTACAGCCTGCTGAAGCAGCAGAGGGGAGAAGCTTCTAGGAGGTGCTCCACCCTTCAGGCTGCTGTAGCAGCAGAGGGGAGGAGCTTCTAGGAGGGGCTCCACCCAGCCATCCTGCTGAAGCAGCAAAGCGGCTTGAAGGACAGAGAGAATCCCATCAGGCCACAACACACGCCTTCTCTACCCCTCTCTAGACAAGTCGGCATGCGACAAAATAGGAATTCACAGCTTGCATTGTTTTGCCACATAACAATCATGCGACGAGAGAACAGAGGGTTGAGTAAACAGAAGCAGCCCTGGTGGCTGATGGCACAGTGAAGGGGCATTCCCTTTGTTGTCCTCGACACCGCCAGGGCAGCTCATAGATGAATGTGCTCCGACAGTCTCTGCTATGCCAGGCATGGCCCTCTAATTATCAGGCAGGGGGCGAAAATATGTGAGAAGAGACAGTTTCTAAAGTACTACAGTAGTGAAAAGAGCATGCAGCAGCTGTGAAATCTGAGCGCTGTGGCGCTAGGAGACGCCATGTACAATGGTCCATATGCCACACACTTATTGATCAGAAATCGATGCATGTGCTTCCCATGTGAATTGACCAAGAATCAAATAACTGAAAGTAGCAACAGGAAGGAAGGTAAAGATAGCAATTCAACTAAACTCTCTTCAAAGTAGTGAAAGAGTTAGGTTGAAACTAAAAGGCCATCAACCTCTACCCTGGCTAAGAGCATTTTAGCTTGCTAGCTTGCATACTAAGTTAGCAACTCACTGCTAGCAGACCCTTTTGTAGTCCATGGGACACGTTGGAGAAGCAATGCATGCGTTGTGTTGCAGTTTAAAAGCTATATCTCTGTACTTAGAACAACTATTAAACCTACAGAAATGCTCAACTTCCAGCAGAGGATCATAGGTGTAACTTTACTTACTTATTATCTCTCAGATACGTCAAGCAGCTCATGCGGAGCCCTGGACAGGAGCTGCGGTCTGCACAGCTGGCTACAGCTCTGCCTCCTCCTCCTCCCTCTCCATCCACCATATTCTGTACGGACTTGACCCATATCTACGTTCCATGGGCCTACACAATACTCTCAACTATATTGACTATCAACTATGCTATATTTGTGTATATGCGACGTCTGTAGCTAAACTGTGCATCTTTTTGACAAACAAAACTACTTTAATAACCAACTAAGCTATGCTCAGATTTTCTCTGCCATGCATTTAACGCACTGCCCTTCTGGTTTAGGTTCACACAATATCCACAGCAACGGATCTGGTCGTAGGAACATTGAACTATTACTGCCAAGGTGTTGAACTCAAATTGTTTGAACTCAATGTCACTCAAAAGGGAGATGCATATCGAAGCTACACTCAGAGCTCAATAAATCCCTGAGCAACACAGAGGGGAGGGGGAGAGGGGGACAATTGCCAGGAACACCATTGATCCATAGTATCCACAATTACTGTAAGAAAATGTGGTGCATTCAACCTACTTAAGGCACAGTGAAGCCCCAAGACCACGCAAGACAACTATTGTTGCTCCAGTTTTTTAGCATAGCTAAATCAATGCAGTCCCTTTGAAGCCTATGGAATAAAGGCTAATCATGCCCTTTGTTCGCATTCAGTCCAGCACGCGTCTGCTTTGGTAACCGCCCTCCTGTATGGATTTTACGCTCTTTATTTTGTGGATTGATTGATAGATAGATGGACGGATGGATGGAGGGCTAGACATCCTACTCCAGACTTAGGGAGTAAAGCTGGCTTTACTCCCAGCTGCCAAAAGACTGTCTTAGGGTCGCTACTCCTTTTCAAAGCACTAGACACGCAGACAGACTCATCCACTCAAATAATGCATTGAGAATTAAATTCAACAACACAAGATATAAAAACGTGTACGTGGGAAGCTTGGGGGTACTTTATTACATACCATGTCGAAAGCTAGTTCTTCATGGTGTACATCTTTGGTGTACTCAGTCATTGGGACTACACCATAATATCGATCGACGCCCTGCTAAAGGTCGTCCCATGAAGCTGGGGTTCGGTTAATTCGGAGGCCATCATGAATGACTTGCTCCTGGGTCAGAGCGACCGCATGGTGCCCAGTGCCTGGGGAAGATGACTGAACGGAAAGCTGGCCGGCCACGTAGTGTTGGCTCAGAGGACTCCAATGTCACTCTGGCAGCCGGCAATATCAGACACACTGCCGCTCAAATATATATATATATATATATGTAATCTTTCACAACTCCAGTTGTATTGACAGTTATGCCTGAGCCATTACAGCCAAAGACAGATTTACAAACTGACTCAGCTCTGCATTGAGACGAGTATTCATTTCTGCCCTCACTGCCAGCAAACAGTCAAACCAGAGGGTTTGAAGCTCCTAAGGGCCTCCATAATCTAAGAACCCATTCCATAGGCAACAACGTACGTCTCCATCTGTAACACCTCCTTCTCCTGGTAGTCTGCGTCTGGGGATTTGAACTGCTGACCTTCGCATCACATGCCCGCTAATTGTATCCACCCTTCACACGTAAACCCCCCCCCTTCCCCACCTCCCGACCCCACCCACCCACACTCCTCCTCCCTCCATCTTTATCGTCTTGGCTGCGTCTGCAAGAGAGGCCCTTGCACCCCCACCCCCTTGAGGAACGGTAACAGGAGCAGAGAGCTCGGTTTCTCCATAATGGCGTGCTCTCTTTGCCAGGCCGTGCAGTCTGCTAAGTGCTGTCTGTCTCTGAGTAATAGAGACGAGGCCGTCCCAGCCAGGTAATGTGCTGTCTCATCCCTGTTGTCATCCACTGATGCTTGGCTGTACAAGAGACCTAGATGTTTTATGCATCATCTTCGCCTCTGCCTGTCGCTGATTGGTCGGCGAGGTCCTGCTTCGCCCTCTATTGTGTTATTAATCTACCAAGCGATACTAAGGGCACCAGTGACGGATTCTGATTATTAAAATGCGATCAGGCTTCAGTGCTCAGTACTCGTGTTGGTTCATGTCCCAGAGCTCAGCCCCCTGACGCATGTCATTCACACCCAGCTTCTCGCACCGTGAGTCACAGTGGATCAGGAGGTGGTGAGGGTGGAGTGGTGTGGAGTAGGTGCTCCACATGTTGTTTTGGGTTCTCTTACGTAAACCTTTGAAAAGGTTGGGTACAGATGGGACTAACAAAAACAAATGAGATGTATACGCCTGTTGGTTCTACAATGCCAGGTCTGTGTCCTTTGACATGGACTGGAACTCAAGCCGGATTGAATTGCCGTCATTATTGGTCTGGGGTCACTTGTGATAAACCACATTTTGAGAGGACCAAAGGTTCAAAAGGTCCAAAGTTCAAGGCTTCTTGCGTAGGCTTGGTGAGATAGCCACGTCACAAAAATTGACTTATAGGTTTGTTAGCCATGGGTGGTTAGCCTTTGGTTAGGCCAGTGGCTGCAGACTCGAACTATAGGTTGGTTAGCACAGTGGCTCCAGACTGACCTACAGGTTGGTTAGCCTTGGTGAGCTGGCCATGGCTGGTTAGCCCAGTGGCTCCAGACTGAACTATTTGTTGGTTAGCCTTGTTGGATTGCCCTTGGTTGGTTATCCCAGAGGCTATCCACTGAGCTAGGCGTGAGTGAACCCTGCGACTGAGGTGAACCCAGGGATGGCAGAACTGTTACGACTGCGCCCACGGGCCGAGGGTCCTTGACAAAGATCTGATCAGACTAGCGCATTTCTTTCCAAGGGCCGGCCGTCCACTGCTGTCGCCACGCAGGGCGGTGGCGCGACAGTGCCCTCGGGCCCACCAGGGACAGAACAGCAGCTCTGACCAAGTGGCCAGGCCTCAACGATAACTGGGGGGAATGCAAGCAGCCATTTCTCTCTTTGAACCATGCTAAGCCATATGCTAGGTCCATAATCAGTGTGTCTGTGGCATGTGTGAATGCATTTGAATGGATGAGTTGAGTTGGCCCTTCTCCTGCAGCATAACGACATCCTTGCTGATTATTTCAAGAAGTTGAATGGGAATTAGAGAATATGCTACATTCTGAGGTTCCAATTCATTACACTCCCATACAATTAATCATGACGACAATGCTCTCCCCAGGACCGGATTTTGTTGTGATGTACTGAAGATGAAGTGAGGCCGTGTAGCTAGATTTGGAGTGTTAATGAAGAGGGACAGAGAAACAGACAGAGAGAGAGACAGAGAGACAGACAGACAGAGAGACAGACAGACAGACAGACAGAGAGAGAGAGACAGTCAGACAGAGAGAGACAGACAGACAGACAGCGAGAGAGAGAGAGACAGTCAGACAGACAGACAGCGAGAGAGAGGCGGAGGCTTTCAACACCATCTCATGAATATTTCAGTGGACCCCTGAATAAACCGCAGGGCTCCAGTTCATCTCTCCGAGCGGATGGCGAGCCCCGTTTCTCCAGGATTAAAAATAGAAGCACACGCTGAACCATGCCAAGGAAGGTGAGGAGCTCACCGGAAGACGCCGGAGTATGAGTGAGCTCCCACGAAAACAATAACACAACTCTGTGTATCGGATCCACAACCACGTCCCTGATCCACTCAGAACTTTAGGTCCTGGACCCTCTACACACAACACTGGGACCTCCTTTCTTAACATCCATTAAGATGGGAATAGACAGCAGCCACAAGAATAGCGCATATGTGGAAATTACACCTTAATTACAGTTGTCATTTTGAATAAGCTGTTTATTTCTTACAATCCATGTCAAAGGTTGTCAAATGTTGCTTGTATTGCATTTCTTTTACTAAATGGCGGTTTTAAATTCAGCATGCCCAACACATAGGCTTTGTCCTGCTATCCGAGGGCCGTTCAGGGGACATTTGCGTACATCAGGTCCACAAAACGGGCAGCGTGTCGGCCGGTGCACAGCACACAGGATGGTTTTAAAACCATACTACCTCCTCGTGGTCCAACTTTCAGGAATTATCCTTCGCACGATTCAGCCTCTCCATCGGCTAAACGTCCAAGTGTCGATTCACCAGAAAATAAGACGAATGATCACATGCACCGACATATTCTCAATAAGAAACAACTTTAGAGTGAATTACATCTCATGAGTGTCTGCGTTTGTGTGTGAGAGCATCAGGCTATGACCACAACAAAAGGCTCCACTTGCTCCTGCTCGGGCACCCCACCGACCCGGGTGTGGATCCCCTCACACGGTCCTCCACTCGGGGCGACCCCTTCATGATGGAGTAATACTCCGTATAATTAAGACGTTCACGTCAGACGTATATAAATTGACCGCTTTACCTGTAGATGCAGTTTCCATAGCAACGGCAGGCCTTTTCACGTCGTCTTGAAATTGATTGAATTGTCGGTCCAGGTCGCTCGCCCCCCCGTCGGCGCTCATGGGCTCGAATTCGTCACGTAGCTCGCCGAACCCGGACGGCGTGCTGCTGCCGAAGAGGCCGTTCCGTTCATAATCATCTCCGAACCACTTCTCCTCCGAGCCTCCCAGCTCGTCACTCGGCTTGGCAGACATGCTTCCAGGGGAGACGTCCAGCGGGATGCGAGGGTTCCGGTACAAGGGGCTAAACAATCGAGATGTCGCGACGTGCGATGACCAACGTTGGAGAGAATCGCACGATAACTTCTGAGCTAGCACCTCTCGTTTACGTGGAGCCGATGTGTCCTGAGTGTGAGGGATGGAAGACGGCCCGGCGGGGAGCAGGAGAGAGGGGAGTGAGGCTTGATTGTTTTAGTTCAGTGCTCTGCTGCTGACGTCATGGTGTCCGTGCGGCTTATGGTCGGCACTTATTTGGGGCAGAGTTCCTCCGTCCAGACCATTCATCGTTTTTATTCTGGAAAATAAGTCAAATGTCTCACAGCACTGTCACCCACTTCCCTTTCAGTGAGAAATAAATGTAAGCAGCTCAAACCTGCTAGAGTAGTCAAAAATGACTAGGAACATGCGTGCCGTCGGAGCTGTTGGCAAAAACCTCGTGAGGTGGTATGAGTAAGGATTCGTTGTTGGAATCTCGCGAAAGTTAGGGTTTATTGATTATATCAAGTGCAACACCTCGGACTTTGGTGTAAAATAAAAGGAAAAAACACGTTGAGATGATTGGGGTTTGTACAGGTTGCCGGCCCCTTGGCGCACTCGTGTGGCAACCGAAGGTACTACGGCAGGTGGAATAGTGACGTAGATGCATGGCAACCACACGCCACGCCCACTGCCTAGCAACGTAATGTTGTCGCACACGGTGTCAGTCATCTGTGTCTGTTACTTACTCATTTCATTTAGTGATTGCCAAGTAAGTTATTTTCCAACAATATTTGATTTGTGACTGTAATTAGGTGAGTGCTCAACTATTGTTACTTAGGCTTTATTCTATCTTTCTTTCTTATCATTTACAAATTGTGGGACCCTACTCCTTCCACAATAGAGTGGAACATTGTGGTTCCGGAAGTAAAAATCCCATTCATTTTCTCCATAGAGGTTTTGATTGCAAGCCATTATGTCGTAACCATCCAAAATATACTCACCACGCGCCGTTATATTGTCAAACTATGGTATATGCTCCTGTTGAAGCCACAAGTTAAAGAAGGGAGCATCTCGTTTTTAGATAAACATGTTTTATTTTGGAACCACTGAACCACTATAAACCACTACACTAACCATAATCGTAAAGTGTAAAACGAGATCTATGATTGGTGGGGCTCGCTGTGACCATGGAAACGTTTACCCGCACCCGCGAAAGTATTGTCGCCAATGACTGCTTCTGAACTCGATCACTTACCACAGGGAAACCATGATTCCCTCAGATTAATGGAAAGTTAGAGAGTTGTTCTTTGAGCTTTAGAGGAAATTAGCTCTACGTGTTGAAAAATATGTTGATATAGAATTTATGATAAAAAATAGGTAGGTAAAAATATAGGATATAGCACTAGCAGTGCTTTTTTAGTAATTTTGGCACTATAAAAGCAGGAATACGTAATGTTGAATCATTCAACATTATGTATTCTCGTGTTTATTACGTATTCATTCAACTTGAATGAATACGTAAACACGAGCCTGAATTCACATGTATTAAAAACAAGTAACTTTATTGCAGTCAGGAACGAAGGAACGTACCATGTCGATGACAAGGATATACACTATAGATATATACACACACACAAACACACAAACAGAATATATGACACATATTTTATTGACAATATAAACAATATAATGACAAAGGTTATAAGATGCAAGAAACGCGCAAAACTATTGGGTTGGAGAACCATTGCGAAAAAGTTCGCAATGGTTTATGGAATGAGAAGTTCATCCACTCGTTCACAAAAAATAATATACAGTCTTGTAACTTTTGCTGTACTTTATTTTCGCTACGCTTTTTTTTCGGACCTCGCGGAGCCTAACAATGTCAATATTAACCTAGAAACACAATGTCAAGTTTAAAAAATACTAATCGATTGGAAATATGATTCTTATCAGGCATTTGTATGTGGGGACCCCCGTTTATATGGATAGAGGTGAATGCTGCATATCTGGTGTAGGCTACTCCTGGTAGAAGCTAAATGCTTAAACATATAGTTTTTCACGTCATGATATCTAGATAAACGAAGTGTCACATAGCTCCTGCCAAGCGCCAAACACACTCCAAGGAGTCCAACAGTAAGCCTCATCATTTTGTGATCTTATTTCAATCAACTAGAATGAAAGGAATAAGGTCAATAACATACTTATCCTAACACACACACACACCCACGCACACACGCACACACACACACACACACACACACACACACACACACACACACACACACACACACACACACACACACACACACACACACACACACACACACACACACACACACACTTTATCAGAGCAGCTCAGCTAGTCTATATTTTATCTCAAATCAAATGTATTCAAACTTTGTCACATTAGCTATTCGTAAAATGTATTTGTTTCCCACCATTTCTTCATTTTTTTAAATGGTGTGCATGTTTACATTGTTTACTCCATTTAGACTCTTTTCAAATCCCTTCACTTGATTCAAGCCATTTAATACTGAAACATTAACAACAGTATGTCTAATAATTCAACCAATGACATTTATTATTGTGTTTTATATTTAAACCAACACAATAAAGAAATGTGCTTGGACACATATAGAGTCTGATATATTTAATTTGTTTTCTGACTCCTAATGAACCTCCATCAACACAAAGCTCAACAAGGTGACATCATTACATGAATTTCAGGACAGAAAATGATGACCTCAAGTGAAAAGCCGAAGGTCATTTCTGACGATGAGGTTATTAAACAATTGGTGAGTTCAATTCCACGCTTATTTCTTTCATGTTTTCATGCATATTATAACATTATATCAGCTGTAGAAACAAATTCTGAATGCTGTATTAGCCTGTTATATCAATAGAAAGGTTCAATTCTATTGCAGACACCATGATAAAAAGAAAAAATATAACATACATGTATTTGTCCTTTTTGTTATATCAGTTGACATATAATCTGTTGTATGAGTCTGTTATATCACCAAACAAATGTCACTTCTTTGCATTTCCAACAGTGTAGGGCAAACGGCTTTTCCTTTGAGAAGATGTCAGACGATCTCAGCGCGGTTGCTTCACTGGAAGTGTTCTTCTCGGGTTATCCCCGCATGGTCGGCCTCTCGCTCTTCCCAAAGCTTTTACAACTCACAATAGTGAGCCAGAGCATTAGCCACCTCCAGGGCCTGGAGGGTTGCCCGCTGCTCCAGGAGCTCTGGGTGGCTGAATGCCAGCTGACGGTATGTCTCTGTTTCATTGGCCCTGCTAATAACACTGTACAGAAGAGCTCTGTGTGGTTTGAGTCTCATCCATGTGGAACCCTCCTTCTTGCAGAAGATCGATGGACTGCAGAGCTGCTTTCAGCTGGAGAAGCTCTACCTATACGACAATCAAATCAGTAAAATAGAGAATTTGGAGTTGCAGGTTAATCTGCAAGTGCTATGGCTGAACAACAATGATATCTGTTGCATTGAGGTAGTCCATCTGCCCTGCTATCTATCCGTCAGAATTGATTATGTTATAATTGTGGACCGTTTTGGACATATAGCTGATGATATATGTTTCTCCTGATTGATTTATAAAAAGGGTTTGAATACTCTGCAAAAACTCAGAGAACTAAATCTAGCTGACAACAAAATTGAAAAAATAGGTAAATACAGCTAAACGTATCCGGCATTCTTTCCCAATTGATTTGATCTACTGTAAGAGAATTAACCCAAAAATGTGTTCTACAACATTTTTACAAAGGGCACAGCCTTGATCCCAATATCAACGTTGAAGATCTGAATCTATCTGGGAACAAGATTGCCTCATTTAAGGTAGGTCAGGAAAAAAACATTTTAAATTGCTTACGTAAAAGTTTGGCTTTATCAGATTTTAATAGAAATTCTTCACAGCGGCCTTGGTACTGAAAAGGTATACTAGAAAAAACCTTGTGAAACATCAGGGGTCGCTCCAGCGTTCTGAACTCCTCTATCTGGCTTACCGGACCATTCAACCCTTTAAAACCACAAGTAGAAAAACAAGCTTGTTGTTATAATATATAGAATTTGTCCTTTTCCTTTTAGTAGATTTATGTTTTTAAGATTTGGGTCTTGCCACAACAAACTGTATATTTATATTTTTAACGAAAGCTCTGTGTCCGAGGAAGAACCAACATATAGTTATACCAATATAGGAAGATGATTTGCTGTTTTTTTTATATTCTTATGACCCTTCTTTTCATAGTAACCCATACTTCAGTTTTGAAAGCCATCCAAAATGTCCGCTTCTGATATTATTCTGCCGGCCTGAGAAGATAATCCATTAAGATGTTTCAGCATCTCGCTTGTGCTCGAGCATATCACTCGAGCACAATGCAGCAGATTGATTGGTTTTTGTAAGGAGAACCTCAATATTACATATCACTCATAGTATTTTCATATAATTCAAAATACATATTTTCCAATGCAAAACGCATATCTGTCAATCAAGCCTTTCACATTTCTGCTGCACTGTAAAACAAAAATATTCCACTCCGACACAAATTATCCTCCATTTCCCGTTGTTAGAGGGCTTGGTGCTCCAGACTAATTTAGAGGACTCTCTTATTCTTATGCTGCATTCAGAACACAGAGATGGTTAGGTTGGGTTAGCTGGGCCTCTATCTCCAGCATGCTAACACACGCTGGGCATCAACCCCAGTAGCACTCAGAGCTGGGACTCAAACCGCCACTTGATGACCAGCCTTCCTTTTAAAGGAAGGTGAAAACACTATTAAAATGCTGAAGAATGTAATACAAATATCAGCTCTTTGTACTCAGAGCCAGAGAAGGTGGCCTCGGGTGACAACCAAACACCTGAGGTACAAAATATTTTTGCGCTCGGCAGGAGCTAACCTTCCTGGCCCACCTGCCCGCTCTGAAAGCCCTGGGACTGCAGGACTCCCAGTCAGTGGCCAACCCGGTGTGTCTGCTCTGCAACTACTCCACCCATGTCCTGTACCACATGCCCGGCCTCCAGCGGCTGGACTCCTACAACGTATCCAGTAGACATATGAAGGAGGCTGCTGAGGTAAGCAGTGAACTTCCTTTAGTTTCTCTCGCGTGCACTCTCTCTCTCTCTCTCTCTATCTCTCTCTCTCTCTATCTCTCTCTCTCGCTCTCTCTCTCTCTCCCTCGATCTCCCTCGCTCTCTCTCTCTTTTGCTCGCTCTCTCCATGTCTTTATCTCTGTTACTCTGTTTGGTTCTCTCGATCTTTCTATCTCTCTCTCTCTTTCGCTCTCTCTTTCTCTCCCTGTTATGTGTTCTTTAGCTCTGTTGCTCTCTTTGGTTCTCTCGCTCTCTCTCTCTCTCTCTCTCTCTCTCTCTCTCTCTCCCTGTCTTGTGTTCTTGAGCTCTTTTTCTATGTTTGATTCTCACTCTCACTTGTTCACTGTCTCTCTCCCTTTTACTATTCCAATTCATATACAATATTTATAACTTCATTATAGTTGTATCATAGTATCGAAGTTCTATCGTCTCCAACCTGAAGCGATCGATTGTACGGTTGTTTTATTAAATGGCACACAGACACGATAGTGGTATCCGACAAGGTTTTCCTTTTTTAGAAAAGTCATTCAATATTAATGAGTTTTTATTTTTGGTTCGACTGCAAGCCGTTTCCCTCCATGCCCTCCCCCAGACGACGGTGATGAAGAAGATGATGTACTACAACATGCGTGTGCACACGGCCCAGAAGAACCTTAGGGAGACGGGGCACCGGCTGACGGAGCAGAAGGAGGCCCTCTGGAAGCCCCCCGTGGAGCAGATCAGAGCGTGCGTCCGCGCCATCAAAGATGTATGACCTCCGTCCTGGCACCGTCGAGCATTGAGCTTTCAAACAAAATGCTCAGCTTCTATTTGAGCCTCAGTGGGAGACGGTGTTCCACCTCTCAGCTAAACCCACTGCTGGCGCTCCTTACCCTCAGCTGGAGAGGTCTCTGTCTGAGGTCCAGGAACACGGAGCGAGGCCGCCCCTCCCCTGGGCGGTCCGAGCACAGTCGCCCCCCGCCGGGACCCAGGACCCAGGGGAGGAGGAGGACTCAGGGGAGGAGGCGGGGTCTTCTACGGACTCCAGCAGGGACTCCCCGGTGGAGCACCAGATACAGAGCAAGATGGGGGCGCTGGGCCAACGCGTGGAGCAGTGTGAACGGAGGCTGGAAGAGTGAGCATGATGGGTGTCAGGGAATAGATCCAGATGCATAATGATGTATCAGGTCAGAAAACGTGGGGGCTACAGCAGTAAGTTTGGGGCAGTAGTGTAATAAAAAAGAAACAAATTACAAATGATAAACCTGCAAATATAATTATTAGAATACATGTGGATACAGTTCATGTCTTATTTATGCAAATTATGTCTATGTCTTATAATGTAGTCCATCAATATTTTGTAGATGCAAACATATAATACGTGCTCTACTACATCTCTGCTGCAGAATCGAAGCCTGGTACAAGCAGGAGTTATCCGAGGCCACGCACAGGAAGGAATGCACGGTCCACTTCCTGTTGATGGAGCTCCAGACTGTGGGGAACATTCGCTTTGAGGACGGCTGCCCCAGAGATCCCTGGTACTCTTCTGGTTCTGCCACTGATGAAACAAATCAAATAATCAATGTGATGTTTTATGCTTGTTGTAACAATCAATCAACAAAATCAAGGATTACTGCTTGATTGATTTGGTGGAACTCATGTGGTTGGACTGCTCAGGTTTGCATCCTGCCAGGGCCTTATCCAGTCCAGGTTCTCCGTGGGGGACCTCAAGGCCCACGGCGTCACCGGCCTCCGGATCACCAGCATGACCCGCGTGCACAACCGCGCTCTGAGGCTGCGCTTTGAGGAGAAACTCAGCTTGCGGTTGGCTGACGAGTCCCCGTTCTGCTCACCGTGAGTGGATCAGGGCTGAGATCTGATCACCAGATTGTCCCGCGTTACAATGTCTTCTCTATCGATGAACGCCCCACAGAAGACCTCGTGTCACTCACTGAGGCATGTTTGGGTCTTGACGTTTCTCAGGGAGAACTACAAGCGCTGGCTGGAGTACCTGTTCTATGTTCCTGACCCGGAGAGACCCAGCGAGGAGAATGAAATGCTGCAAATCCTGGAGGAAGGTTTCCTAAGCGCAGAGGTGTGTTTCGTCTCGCCACTGCAACGTTTCACGGTTGTTAAGTTGTGAGCTGTAGACAACGCTCTCCTTCCGGTCTGTATCCACCAGGCGCTGGGGAGAGAGTGCGCCGTGCCTCTGTCCAACAGCCTGAACGTGGCAGACGCACCCAGGTTGGAGCACGCCTTACGTCGGGACCCCCGTAGCTTCCCTCTGCCCTTCACTCAGGGTCGGTGCCCCCTCTGCAACGAATGGACTGCATTTATACAGCACTTTTCTGGCCACTCAAAGCGCTTTATAATATTATATTATATAACATTCACCCATTCATGCACACATTCATACACCTTTAACACACCGACGGCGGTGTCAACCATGCCAGGCGACAGCTAGCTCGTTTGAAGTAGTTAGGGTGAGGTGTCTTGCTCAAGGACACCTCGACACCCTCCCGCTAGGAGGAGCCGGGGATCGAACCAGCAACCTTCCGGTTACCAGCCAACCCGCTCTATCTTCGATGCCGTTCGATGCCACATGCCGTCTGACCTTTGGTTCCGTATTTTTACTGAACCTAACCAAAGTGGATCTTCTCTTTAACGTCGTAGGTCACGTGATCGTCTCCAAAGTGTTTCTTGGCCGCAGCGTCCACCTCCGAGAGGGCGTGCCCGTGGACCCCAAAGCCGACTCGGTGTACCGCAACATGGGCACAGAGCTCGGGGTCAGGTCCCACCGAGGTGCAGACAAGTCACCTCAAATGTTTCTCATTTTCTAAATCCTCCAAATGATACTCGCTGGTGTCATTGCTGCTCTGCTCTCTGTCGTCTCTTAGACGGACCCAGCCAGTGGTTTGTGTTCGACCATGAGCTGGTCTTGCCAGAGTACATTGTTTACTTTGAATATGTCACAGAGGTGAGGGACATCCTAAATAAAAAGAGACTAAAATCCTGGGAATACCTGCTCCTAAACGTCTGACGTGTTCCTGTGTGCTTCCCAGCAGGGGGCTCTCCCGGCCCTCTCTCCTTTGGTAGACCACCCCCCTCTTCTGGAGCTCCTCAGCATGGAGCCGTTCCTGAAGCCACGCCCCCGGATGACCGGTCTGGACGAGGGCACCCTGCTGCAGTCGACCAGGGTCAACACCCTCAGTCAGATCACCGTGAGCCTGGATAGGGGTTCACCGTCACAGGATGTAGCTGGCTCACCGCTGCGTTGGCTATAGGCACACACACACACACACACACACACACACACACACACACACACACACACACACACACACACACACACACACACACACACACACACACACACACACACACACACACACACACACACACACACACACACACACACAGGGTGCTCCTCCTCCCCTGAATGTCTGGATCACTGTCTGCCCCACCAGGTGCTGAACCTGCACGGCAGCGGTCTGTCCAAGCTGAAGGAGCTCTCCGGCCTCCGCGCCCTGCGTCACCTGACCATCAGCTTCAACGAGATCACACGGCTGGACGACATCTCCCACATGGTCAGACTCAAAAGCAGAGCGGGCTCCTTCATTATCCATGAGGAGAAGGCACTTAATGTGCCAGCACGCCAGAAAGCACGCCACAGCCTAGTTTAGGCTGAGCCAACCCGACGAGCGAGGGTCCGGAAGCAACTTCCACATAATCCCTTTTATAGTTATAATCCCTCATAGTTGGATGTCGTCATTGAACCCTCACCCTTCAGTGATTCTACCGTCGAGCTGAACGACTCAGTGGTTAGTCAGTGGTGAACTGATGTGCACGGGCTCTGTGTGCGTCTCCCCAGCCCAACCTGGAGTTCCTGGACGCCAGCTACAACCACATCGCCTCCCTGGAGGGCTGGAGGGGTCTGGGCGGGCTGAGGACGCTGGACGTGCGCTGGAACCGGCTGAGCAGGGCGAGGGACGAGGCCGCCGTGCTGAGGAAGCACGCCGCGGCTCTGCTGAGGCTGGACGCCCGCCACAACCCCTGGACCCGGGTACGGCTCGCCGCGGCCAGGCCACCGGGAACCTCCTTCAATAAATAGGGGTGCATGAAGGGAGGTTTTTCTTGCCCTCTGGGGGGCTAGGGTCAGGGGTGTGTCATAAATAGATGGCCTGTTATGCTCTTTGAGACTGTACCTCTGATTAAGGGCTATACAAACACAATTTAATTTAATTTAATTTGAATTGAATGGCTGTAGAAGGGGTTTTGGAGGAGCCAAAGTCTAAACTTTTACCATCCATTTGAAGCGATAGCTAGTCTAACCCTAACCCTTTATGATGTTTGCCCTCCTGGACCAAGGTTTGGATTTCTGTCGTTTTTTGTGCACAGCCCGACTCGGTGAGGGCCACCATTGTTGGCCGCCTGGGGACCCTCACCCACCTGGACCAGGTCCCGGTCTCAGAGGAAGAGGTGGCTGCAGCTGCGCAGACCACCGCCAGCTCCAGGATCACCCAGGTTCAGCGGAGTCGATGCATTACAACATCACAACATACTGACGAACACAGCGGAACACAGCTCAGCTTCTTAGTCAAATTTCACTTGGTCAATCATCAGGCCATCACATGGCATTGATGTCAGCAGTGCTACAATTTTCTTATTTATTTTAGACATTATTTAAATGGGAACTCGGAAGTCTAGAGGAAACGAGAAAAGATTTATTTGTTGCCATTTTGTATTCGAGGTTCATGTTGTTTGCCGATGTTGGACACATGAGACTCAGTGACTCTGTGCGGCCCCCAGGCTTCTCTGCTGACCCACTCCGGTACGGCCTGTGAGTGTCCCCGCAGCCTGAGCCTGCTGTCCACCGCCCAGCTACTGGTGCAGCTCAGCCCGGCCCCCTGGCCCCCCCACGCCACCCCCGAACCAGGCTGGACCGCCATGGTAGGCTGCACACACGCACGCACACACACACACACACACACACACACACACACACACACACACACACACACACACACACACACACACACACACACACACACACTCACACACTCACTCACTCACTCACTCACTCACTCACTCACACACACATCGCACACACACACACACACACACACACACACACACACACACACACACACACACACACACACACACACACACACACACACACACACACACACACACACACACACATAACAGAGGAACCTTGATCACGTACACGTCTCCGTTCCTAGGTGAGCCCAGTCAGTACCCCAGAGTATGACAGGAGATCAGCGCTACGTATCGTCCACAGATCACAGCCCTGTCCCTAGACGGGCTGGGCATCTCCAGGCTGGCTAACCTGGATAAGCTGGTCAACCTCCGGTGGGCCTCGTTCAACGACAACGACCTCAGCCATCTGGAGGGCCTGGAGCACTGCCTGGCCCTGGAGGAACTCTCCCTGAACCACAACGCCATCTCCAGCCTGGACGGTGAGTTTCACCTTCACGTTCACCGACGCAGAGCGAGACGGAGGGTCGCGTGTCAGGAGAACCTGAAGGACTGCTTTGCTGATTGACAGAGAGGAACATGAAACGCTGTAAAGCACATACACACACATGCACACACAGACACACACACGCACACACACACACACACACGCACAGACAAAGAGAGAGAGACACACACACACACACACCTCTGCATCCACCATTACCCTTTCAGCAGGGTTTTATCGAGGTGTCCTTTTTCTCCCGTGAGGTTTGTCTCCACTGCGTCGTCTGGTCAAACTGAGCCTGAACGGAAACCAGCTGCACTGTCTGGACGCCTTCGGCCTGGAGCGCCTGCCCAACCTGCACTTCCTGTCCGTGGAGGACAACCACATCGCCTCCATGCACGGGATCCAGCGGGCTCGCTCGCTCCTAGAGCTGTACATCGGCAATAACCTCATCGCCACCACCAGAGACATCTTCCATCTGAAGGTGAACCACGCTCATATTGATCGCTCTGAAACCTTCGAACGAATGTCGAAATGTGCTATAGTATTAAAGATTGAAGGAAGAACAGTGAGATTCCCTTCCGCATAGCTCTGTTGTCAAATGACGCCTGCTAACTTTTAATCCTGGGTTGGACGTCACCGCTCTTCATCCAGGCCCTGTCTCACCTCATCATCCTTGAGCTCCACGGGAACCCCCTAGTGGACAAGCTGGAGAACTACAGGATGTACGTTGTCTTCCAGCTGCCGGCCCTCAAAGCCCTGGATGGGGTCGGAGTGGTAGGTGTGTCTTCTCCAGCTCTCCCCCCCCCCCCCCCCCCCCAATGTCTTCACCTGAGTTTCTATGGTGACATAACAGAGGGGATATCTACCTTTCTGCACAGGAAGTGACCGAGTCTAAGAACGCCAAGGACGTGTTCAGCGGCCGCCTGTTGCCGGACATGGTGGCGGAGAAGCTGGGTCACTCCAGGTACTCGGACGTGAGGGTCCTCAGGATGCAGGCCTGCTCCATCAGGTGAGCCCACCTCTCGGGGGCTGGTTGAATCACATGAATGTGGAACGCATATTGTAGCAGTATCTTTAGTGAGCTGTAACTCAAATTGAGGCCAACGAATACATTACCCGTGCTTCTTTTGTATTCTCTGCTTCTGTGTGCAGGATGGTGGATCTGACCCCAACTGACCTCTTCCTCAACCTGCGCAGCGTGAACCTGGACAACAACAACCTCACCTCGTTCTCCGGCCTAGTCTATCTGCCCAACGTCACGGTACGGTCCCGCGCCGCCGCAGGGGCTGGTCCACTCCAGGGTTGGCCCGGGAGACACGCGCCTGAGGGTCTTTATCTCACCTGCAGGCTCTGTGTCTGAACCACAACCACATCGAGTCCATCCTGCCCCGACAGAAGAGCAAGGGCCACCTGACCAAGAGACAGCTGCTGCACCGCAAGGTGACCTCCAGTGGCTATGGCCGGCCAGACCTGAACAAGGGAAGCAGGTCAGCTACAGCACGAGCTCACACACAACCTAACACACTGTCTCGTTTCACCAGCAATTTCCGTCAACAACCAAATGTAAATTGTAAATGAGCCGTTTGAATTGGCAGAGCTTCACCATTGGGGGGCAGTGTTGGCCTGTGCTCAGCGGTGGGGACAGCGTTAGGCGCTGGGTGGCTGCAGAGGCCCTGAGTCGTTGTCCTTTTTGTCCGAGATGCCCCTCTGTCATTTCTCTCTGGACCGAACAAATAACCACCCTGCATATTATCAGGAGGACGTTGTGTCGTAGGAACCAGACCCCGTGGAGGTCAGGAGGTCTGCTGGGCTGAAACACTGCAGCGTCATTGGGCTTCCATGCTCTTCCAGCCTCATCGCCCACAGAGCCCCAATCACGCCACACAGCCACGAACGCACGCTTAGTATCCGAGCCAGGGAATATTTATAACAGTATCATGTTCACCGAAGACTTTTAGACCTCAAGAGTATAAAGTGCCCTTTGTGAGCTGATTGCACCGAGGGTTGAAAGCCGCAACCTCAATGTTTAAAATAAGTATTTATTGGATTATTTTCTTTGATTTATGTAAAATTAGAAGCAGCATTAATATTGCTATATCCAAATATGATTAAAGAGACCAGTATACGGGCCCCAGTGGATCAGCCTTTAAGCCTGCAGGCATATACATGAGTAATCCCAACCTAAAAGCATTCCGCCAGCAGGAGAATCTGTCCCAAAAAGAAAAACCTAAGCAAGTAAATAGAGCAGTGATAAAAAAGCAATACACCGATCAAAGCAATTACATCTCCGCTAGTCATTTCTCAAGAGCGTTTATTCACGGCGTCTCGAATGCGCTTCTGCAACCGCCGCTGCCGTTCCCCGCGCATCGTTAAAAAGCAATAACCAACGAGCCCTCGCCTGTGATTGCCTTGAGTTGAGTTCCTTTGCCACTTCTGAGGTCCAGCCATTTAGCCCCAGACAGACCAGGAAACAAACGCCCTCTCTCCTCTCTCTGTTGCTGGGTCAAAGGGAGGCGCTGGCGCCTGGAGGCCTGGAGCCGCTGATGGCCAGCCTGGAGGTGCTGCATCTCAGCCACAATGGCATCTCCAACATGGCCAATCTGCAGCTCAGCAGGCTCACCAATCTCAAAGCACTCTTTCTTGAAGGTGCGTATGGGTGATGTGCCAGCACCCACCCCCTCCCACCCCCACCCCCACCCCCACATACAAACACATCCTTCCTTCTTTACAAAGCCTGTAGAAAAAATAAAGTCATTTGTGTGTGTGTGTGTGTGTGTCTGTGTGTGTGTGTGTCGGAGGCTGTTAAAAGGCAAACACAAGAGAGAGTGTATTCCCCTTTCGACATCTAGCCCAGGTGGACGGAGAGCTGGGTGAAAAGTATTACACACTTTGTTTTCAATTGCCTTGCAGGGGGTCTGATTGTGTGTGCCTTTATTCTGCCATGTGTTTTGTCGATTGAGCTGACCTCACTTGTTTGGCTGCACTTCTTTTCTTAAACATCTTTTGAAAATGCCTATTTCAATCTTGGGAGGGATGAAAAAAGCACAAAGAGGATCCCATGTTGTTTATTACCTCAAAACCTGTGACAATTTCCCACCGGCTCCACTTTCCTACACAAACGCAATGTTCCAGATGACTTAACCAAGATTCCACCTCAATCTCCCCCATTTCCTTACGACAACTTATATTTTCCCAACTACTTTGACCGTGTTTCCTGCCTCCCCCCCCCCCCCCCCCCCCCCACACACACACACACACACACACGCACAAACTCACTCTCCCGTCTGCAGAGAATGACATTAGCCAGGTGGAAGGCCTGGAGGGACTGACCCGGCTGAGAGCCCTGGTCCTGGACCGCAACCGCATCAAGGCCCTGGGGGAGAGCTCCCTGGTGGGTCAGAGCCTCCTGCTGGAGCTGTCCTTGGCGCAGAACCGCCTGCGCGATCTCAGCCACCTGGAGCCGCTGGTGCAGCTCCGCCAGCTGTTCCTCGCCATGAACAAGCTACAGGTGGGCCTCTTTACTTTTCTACTTCCTGGTCCTCCTCTGGAGGACCGATCTCCGACCAGTGCAGCCGCACGCAGAAGCCCTCACACTGTAGAGGAAGCCCTCACACCGTAGAAGAAGCCCTCACTCTGTAGAAGAAGCCCTCACTCTGTAGAAGAAGCCCCCACACCATAGAAGAAGCCCTCACTCTTTAGAAGAAGCCCCCACACCCTAGAGGCAGCCCTCACACAATGCTGATTTCCTGATGAGGCCAACGAGGTCACAGTCAGCCTTTCCCCCCCACTTATTCCTTGGTGTGTGTGTGTCTATAGAAACTGATTAACCCGACGACCACCCGCTGATTCAATCATATGCAAAATGTGTGCCCTGTTTAAGAATGTGTTCCACTCAAGCCGTGGGTGTATTACTTATTCCTTTTCTGTTTGCAAACTGCAGCGTGGAATATAGTAATCATGTGTCATTATCACCGCATGGTGGTATGCATGGGGGGGGGCGCATTAAGTAGAATCAACTTTGATTGAAGGTCAGACGTTGTGTGAGGACACAGGGGGACAATCAAGGCAACATGTAATCATCTTCTCCGTCTCTTGCCTTCTCACCCCGGGCGAGTGATTTGCACTTCCTGCCGTCGACACTCCCTGGATTCACTAATGATGGTCCTTGAGGGGCTTTCAATTAATACAAGAAACACAGAAATCACTCCTATAGCGGCGCCCACCCCGCCTCACCACCGTCGCTCATCGGGGTCCAGGGGAGGGGGCGGAGCCGGGCGGGACCCCCTGTGTGCACCCACACCTTCCCTTCAGATTACAGGGGGCCCCCCATTGAATCCGCCCTCCCCCAGCCGACTGCCCCCTCCTCCCCCCCCCCCCCCCCCCTCACCACACCCAAACAATAGAGGCATGTCCGTCCACGCACACACCTCCATGGTGAGCAGCGAGGGGACCCCGGTGGGACAGGGCCTCGCTTGTGATTCATAACTACTCTTTCATTTCATCTTCTGCATCTGTTGTCTTCTCATAGGATATCTCAGAGTTGCACAAGCTGGAAGTCCTGCCGTCCTTGATTGAGCTGTCTGTGAATGGCAACCCGGTGAGTAGGACTGACGTTTGTGTACCGCAAAGCTCACATTAATACGCCCGGCGGTTTGAGAACTGATATAGATTATCTGCGATTAAAACATTGCATAACGTTAACAAGTCATATGCATGTTATCCCTTTAATCATGAGGCCGACCGCTCATGGTGGACACAACATAACTTCTGGTGGAGGACCAAGGAGCGGCTTCGTGTCCGTCCCTCCTCCACCCGTCCGGAGTGCATCAGGCTCTCTCTCTCTCTCTCTCACACACGGCACGCTCTCCGTTTCTAAATTAAGTGATTACACGACGGGCCGTCTGCTCCCGCCGGCATCACGGACAAATCCGTCGACCGATTGGCCGCGAGCCGCATCGCTGGGGCCCGTTGGCGGAGCGACCATCTGGCCCTCCTGGGCCGCCAGGGGGCCCCGGGCAAAGCTCCTGGCCGGCTACACGAGAACCCACAGGGCTCAGATGGTGATGCCTGGTTCCCCCTATAGCAACCCCCATACCCCTAATCCTGCCAGGGTCTGTCGGCTAACGGCCACACTGGGGACAACACCTCCTGCTGTCACCCTGGTGGACTCTCGGCCTCATGCCCCGTCTCCCCTCAGACAGGTCACCTTCTCGTGTCACGGCGGTACACCTGTGATGATGACACACACGAGTCGCCTTGATTGGATCATCGCCCTGGCCGGAGGTCACCGTGGGTGGGGCTGGGGAGGATAGCTGATAGCCGCTGTTAGCCGCTATCAGCTATCAGCCGGTTCAGTGGGATTACTGTTGGGGACCAGGGTCCCGAGGGGGGGGGGGACACATACCATGAGACTCAAACCAGATGTCACCGGATAGACCTCAGATCCTGACCCGTGTGTGTGTGTGTGTGTGTGTGTGTGTGTGTGTGTGTGTGTGTGTGTGTGTGTGTGTGTGTGTGTGTGTGTGTGTGTGTGTGTGTGTGTTGTCCAGGTGGCCCGGCGGTCTCTCCACAGGCCAACGGTACTCCTGCGTCTCCCGGACCTGCAGGTCCTGGATGGAGAGCCGGTGACCGTGGAAGAGAGGACCAGGGCGGAGCTCTCTGCAGTCCCAGCGGTATCACAAATTTATAGGCTTTGCTAGAGGCGCTGTGTTAATAAAACTGAATTCATAGAACCCTAGTTATTCATACACCTTTGGTTTGTTATTATACGATAATACCCACAAAGTGAAATAAGGGATCCATAAAAACATACAATCGTCCTTTGTATGAAAGAAGATTGAAGCGTGGTGAGGAAGATAAAGCGAGACCCTGTGCTTTAAAACCAATGCATGAGGAGCGCAGCATGGATCGTTCACTATGTTTATCTTTTGATGGTATTAAAAAGGGCCAGCTCTGCCATAAGCAGACACAACGTAATGAAGCTCTGATCTGCTCTCTTATATGACTGACCTAAAACCCGGGCAGACCTCACTGATGTGAAAGCCCTTAATGGGCCTGATCATGTGTAATGCTATCCGACTAAAACCACTCCCAGTCAGGAGGACAACAGCAAACAGAACCGCACATATTAATAAAGCAGCAGAAAGTCCCATCATGGATCAAAGTCTGTTGGTTGGACTGATTTCATTTCAACGTAGAGAGAGAGAGAGAGAGAGAGAGAGAGAGAGAGAGAGAGAGAGAGAGAGAGAGAGAGAGAGAGAGAGAGGAGAGAGAGAGAGAGAGAGAGAGAGAGAGAGAGAGAGAGAGAGAGAGAGAGAGAGAGAGAGAGAGAGAGAGAGGAGATAGTGCTGCTCTGAATTAAAACACAACCTAAGCCCGCTGCCCGCTTCATCCTGCTGATTAGATGAAATGTGCCCGGGCGATAATGCACCAGTGGCTTTAGCCCCTATTAGCCGGGTCAGCGCGCCCCCCCCCCCCCCCCCCCCTCCCGCTGCTAGTTAATAGCAGATATGGGACCGAGTGCACATCCCATCTCATTCCAAACATCAACAACACAGAGAGTGGGCCCACGCCCCCCAGCCTGTTTCGGGCCCACTCTCACACATGATTGTTCCCCAGACAAGTTTCACAACCTGAGCACAAAACAGCAGTTCCTTCATCTTCCCAGGCTTGTTGGTGACACAGAGACATGACGACAACGCAAGATGTCGAGCAAACAGGATTTATACAACAGGAAGCCAGCGAGATCGATCCCTGACTGGCAGCTCATGACCCAGGGGGCAGTATCTGCTTATGTGATCTTAACCCCAGCTCTGCGCTCTTGTCTCATCTCCACTCGGTCCCCGTCCCGTGCCGGCCGTGCCACCACAGTGTCCCGGAACGGTCCTTCCCCTCTCTGGGGAGATGAGCGCAGCGGGGCTGCGGCCGCTGGTGCCGCGGGCCACGCCCCTCATGGGGCTGCAGAACTTCCCCGGCCATGACGGCCTGCTCCCGGGTAACCCAGATGACGGCCAAACCCAGGACACATCGTCCAGCCGTGAGCGTCCATCATGTGTAGGCCCTCTCAGTGTAAAGACATAAGATGATAGAAGCAATATTTAAAAGCAAAACAAGTGTTTGGTGTCTCTAGGACCAATGCATTGGAATGTTCCAGATATCCACTAGAATTTTAAGGAAAATATAGCTTAACATTATGTGAAGAAGAGGTATGTTTTCTTTAGTTCATCTACACGCCAGAGTTGTAAATAGAGTTGAATATATTTGTGATCCCGTGCTCTCGGCCGTCCTCGACATTCTCTCTGTTTTGATTCTCCATGTCAGATAAGAAGCAGAGGACCATGGGAGCTCGCGGCAGCCAGGTGGAGACGTTGTCCCGGCCCGTTAGAAGGAACGGGAGCGGCCTCCCCAACCCGGGTCTGCCTCCAGAAGGGAACAGACTCCTGCTCATCTGCCCCAGTCTGGAAGACTCCCCCAGCCCCCTAAAGTACACACCTCTCTGTACCTTCAGGCCCAATAGGGCTAGTTTCAGACCTCTGACGTTGTTTGGTTTGATTAGATGATCCTCGTTTCATCCTCATGTTTCCTTTCAGATTCCCGAATAGCAGCGCACATAAACCTTGACCTTGGAAATACGGGCTGTTCAGAAGTGGGTGACCTGATGTAGCGAGTTCAGAGCAGCTCCAGCCACCTCCACCCTCCCTACACCACCATGCCACCACTTCTCTTTCTTACTGTGTCTGATATTTGATTGAAAAACTATCAATACATTTCTTTTGGAGGATTTGAATCCACTAACAGTGGATTTATCTTCACTGAATTACCTTTTGAACCACCACAACCTTGCTTTGAGTGAAACAAAGCGGCCCACTTGCCTGGCCAGGTATCTAGTACAGTGTTTTTTATGTGTCTCATGACAGATTTTTCTGTCCAAATATATGGATGGCTAACCACTGTAATCTGAGGATGAGAGGTTTTTTGGTGTCATGTCCCCCCCCCCCCGAAACCAAATACTAACACCCACAGATGCAGAGGCGCGTGGGTCTGGCATCGCAACCGTCCGGTCAAATGGATCCGCAACGAGTAGTTAATCCAGCTTTAGCACACCTCTCTGTGGACAATAATCTGCAGTCACGCAGAAAGAGATGCAGCAGTGTGGTTGACAGCGGTCCAAATGGGTTGCAGAGATTGTGGACTCCAGCCTGCTGGCCTCTTTGCCTAAAGCCTGACATGTACTTCCTCCCTGTTAACGGGATGCAATAACTATCATCGGTAGAATTTTATAATCTACTCATAGATTACACGTTCTATGGATTTAATATAGTGTTAATTTGAAAAATGAATGATGCACCCACCTTTGCTTTATTTGTCAATAAAGGCAATTTGAGGTTGCTATGGCAAACGATATTGTTGCTAAACTGGATAAAACCAGAGTAAACCAGATGACACACATGATGACTCAGTTGACTCATAATACTTGAATAAATGTATTTGCTCATCCTTATACATTTACACCCCAACGTTCATTCAGCTTTGTGCCTTGTGTGAAATCCATTGTTATGCAACCTATAAAGGCATTCATAACTTTGCATGAATTCCTAAAAGCGGGGACACTTTTTTCAAAAATGTCTAAATTAAATTTTTTGAACAAAGCAATCCTACAAATGTTCGCTCTGCATTTTGAACAGCCTGGGAAGATGACCTGTGTTTATGACCACTAGGGGTCCCCGGTGCTCTGTGCGCTCTGCCGCTGTCGCTCTATTTAGACATTCGGTTCCTTGCATTATATTCAGTAGTGACAGTATATATAATCACAACATACTGTATGTTCATCTATGTTTGTATGAGTCCCATGCTATGCTTCCAACCTTCCAAGCCATGTCTTGGTTAAGTAGCCAACAGTTGTCAAAATAAAAGGCTGGCCCGGCCAAGCTCCTCTAATGCCTGCACTTAACTTTGCTTCATTTGCGTTAACGCCCAGCATTAAGCAGGGCTAATGACTGCGTGAGTGGGTCTGTGTCATTACCTTGCTGTGCCTGACATCAAATGGCAGCTGATGGGCTCAGAGCACGAGGCTGTAATACACAGAGTCGGGCTGGGGGGCTCAGCCACAGGAACGCTCTAATGCACTACATAGCCTATATTAAAATAGGATTTCACTTTTCATTTTACGTTTCATTTTAGTATACCGTGTCCAAAATGTAAACCTCCCCCTACTGATGCATGTATTTTCCTCTGCACAGGTCATGATCATTGATACGGTGTGTTGGCTCTGCATAGGCCTATATCTGTCAGTATTTTTAGCATTAAGAAAACATTAGCATAAAGATGGTGAATAATGCATCAGCCTTGAGTGAGCCCAGATGCACTTGACTTCCATCTTCCCCTCCCTTGCTCTTTCTCTTGTTTTTACTTTCTCTCTTGCGTTGCATTTTCTCTCTCCCCTCCTCACCCAATCCACCCCCTTGTGATAGAGCACATGGTTCATAGCTGGTTTAATGGGATGGAATGTGACAGGTTATGTTTTCATCTGCCTGATATGGAGCCTAGGCTGGGAGGGAGGAAGTGAGAACGAGAGAGAGAGAGAGAGAGAGAGAGAGAGAGAGAGAGAGAGAGAGAGAGATCTGCAACCGTCATTGGGCATGTTTGTGCTTGTTGTGAAGCAGTTGAAGATGATCCCGCATCATACACACACACACACACACACACACACACACACACACACACACACACACACACACACACACACACACACACACACACACACACACACACACACACTAACAACCACATGGTCTGTATAGGGCCGTTACTGTTGGTCCACTGACTCTCCACTCTGCTGTGTGTGTTTGTGTGTGTGTGTGTGTGTGTGTGTGTGTGTGTGCATCCAGAGGAGCCCCATTAGTCCAGGACTGTGTGAATAATTGCTGAATGGAGCGTGAACTCTGTGCTGTCCACACAGGTTCGAGCGCATGGAGGGCGGAGGTTGAGGGGGGGGGGGGGGGGGAATGAGTCAGATGAGACATGGATTTATGTTTGTGGTCAAGCTCAAGTTAAGTTATCCATGCTGCTTATCATGCTGTACAGAACCGCAATCCCCATCTTGCGTGTGTTTTTTTTTTAAGCGATTCGGTTGTGTTAATCCATCGCTGAGGTGCTGTTGTTAAAATGGGAGGGGGACCAATTATCTGTTATCATCTAAATGTAAATTATGGTTTTCAAAAGGTGTGTATTATGTCCTAAGTCAGTCCTGGAGAAAAATACATTATTCAAATTCAATCTGGCTGATAGAATCTCGCCCCCTGCCCTGTCTCTGCTGTAGCCTAATGTTTATTGTTTAGATGTTTTGCTCCCTGAAACGGATGAGTCCAAATGAAAACGAGAGGGAAGACTGTGCTCTGATGTTGTGTGCACCTTTTGTGGTTTAATCTTCCCTTCAAACTTTGTCGTTCCATTTCTGAAATGGGAGATATTTCTAACAACATCTGGATTTTACACAGCTTTTTGTATTTTGAAAAAATAACCGAAAGGAATCAAATCCTGCAGAAAAAAACCCAAAAACATTTCTTACAGATTTTCAGGTCTCTGTTCGAGTTTTTTTACTAACAAATTTGACCAACATGCAATACAACTTGTTTTTTACTCAGGATGACACGAGAGCATAAAGCCTGTGTTCCCATATCCCTTAAGTCAGTACAAGAATAAAAACAACAACAACGGTAATCTCCTTTCTTACTGATTAATATTCTTCCTTGTGTCGATGGCCTTTTATTCACTTGATCATTTTCCGTTGCTACGTTTTTAGCCCCTCTCCCTTTTTTTTATCACCAAAATTTACATTCGGCAGGTCAAGGCGCTAAAGCCCGACCACTTTCATCATATTATCCTAATAGAATACCCTCAGCTTTAGCGATACGAGGGTTATATTCTGTATCCTTGTTGTCATCTTCATAATAAAGGAGAACAAATCCTATGGTGATTTGGGGAACCGCTTAAGCACATAAGCTGCTTCAGGATTTAAAGATTGTTCCAAGGTGAAAAATGATAAGGGGCGTCAACAAACACTACGGCGCGTGCCACTTTCTGTAAAGACAATAATAGACGGGTGACCTTTTCATTGTTCTCCTCCAGAAACACTGTTGGGGTAAAGCCCTTTGTTATCTTACGAAACCACAAACTAAATATCTGGGCCCAGGCTATTAACTTAGTTTTCTAAAAGGCTTATTTACAATACACCATTTCACAATCTACTATATCACACTCTGGAATATGTTCTAATGAATTATTTTAAATAATACAGCTTTACCGTACATACGATTTTAATTATATTTCTGCAAATATATTCTCATAATTTTAGGCCTACTTCTTTAGTGCTTTGTTTAAATATAAATGTTCCAGAACTATTTACACAAACATTTTAAATGAACCTGAATATTTGGACCAAGAGCCAAGGGTTAAAATGACTTTTATCTATTCGCTTTAATGAATAGCATGAACTATTGCCAGTAAGGACTAAAATTAGATACAATATGTGGTATTGTCCACACTAGGTCAGGATTTATATCCTACATGGCTTATGATTATGAGTCGCTTCCAAACAGCGACGGAGGGGGAATGTTGTAAGGGGGCGTGTAAGTAGTTTGATAGGAGGCGGTGCTCTCAGGACGGTCTCGGATCCCATTGGCTACGATGATTCGTGCATCATCCGTTGTTTGGCTTGTTCCCTGCTGCTGCTAGTGGCTAATGCTAACTAGCGATGTCCTACACTTTCAAATAATACTCTCAATATCCTAAGATATGACGTATCGGATGTACCGCTAAAAACAGCTTCTCCTGTGTAGGTAAGCTTGTTCATCCCTAAATGCCAAAATATGTTGATCATTTGTTATGATTAGTTAACAATTTAGCGCACCTAGCATGCTAGTACCCAAGCTGACAACCACTGATGGGGAAAAAAGCGATGTGACATGACAACAAAGAAGATTACTATACAATCAATACATTGATTGCCATGACTTGTCACTGAATCAGGGCGTAGCATTAGTCTCTGCTAAGTCAGCCAAAGCTCTTGATTAACAGCATTTTCATCTTATCAAGCTGCATTGCTTGTGTTGTGTGTGCATGGCAACCTCCCAGTATCTTAGCAGTGCTCACAACACTAGAACATGACTCACGTTGGGAACAACAGGATCTGCACAGGACACTGTATAACTGTTACAGAAAGCTTATGTGAGCTACACTTTATACCGCGTACTCTTGAAGCTAAGCAGGCTTATCTCAGGAATCCACTGTATCCTCTGATGTTTACTCTTCAGGTGCGATCCTAATCATATTTGATTCGTCGGTTTATTGCAGACTGCTTGACCTGTCAACCATGATGCATGGGAGCCCTACGTCAAGCGCGTGGAGATGACCTGCCATCCCATAGGGCATGGTCAGGATGGGGCCGGACGTGCCCCTACTCAATGAGTACAAGCAGGAGTTCTTCTGGAAGCGATTCCCCCAGACGGTGTTGGGGGGACCCCGCTTTAAGCTGGGCTACTGCGCCCCGCCGTACGTGTACGTGCACCAGGCGTTGCTGTTCCTCACGCCATGGCTCTTGGGGGGCGTCGGTACGCTGCTTTACCAGCTGCAGCTGCTCCAGGAGCTCCACGCCGCCGTGCTCTCGGGCCTGCTGATGTTCGGGGCCGCTGCGGGCATCCAGGCCCTGGCCGTGTACTCGGCCCGGAGGAGCGGCTCCGTGGAGCGGCTGGGCGCTCCTAACGTCCTGGCCGACGAGGAGGAGGTGGAGTTCACCCACTGCGTCGGCCCAGAGACGGTGCGGTTCATCGCCCCGGGGAAGCGCTTCGGGCTGAACGTGGTGCTGCACACGGTCCTGGCCGGGGTGCTGTGCGGCTTCGGCACGTGGTACGTGTTCCTGGGCAGAATGACGGCGCTTTACGGCAGCATGGGCACGTCCCTGGTGGTGTACATCGCCAGCTGGGTCACCCTGTGCACGGCGGAGTACTCACTGATCGTCAACACGGCCACGGAGACGGCCACCTACCAGGCCCAGGACACCTACGAGATCACCCCGCTCACCCGGCCCATCTACATCTTCACCTTCATTGCCGTCGATCTGGCCGACAGGTGAGCTACGGAGACGTGCGTCTTCCCCCGCCAAAGTAGCCAAAAGGTTTGACTAGTACCCTAAAGGTTTGACTAGTACCCTAAAGGTTTGACTAGTACCCTAAAGGTTTGACTAGTACCCTAAAGGTTTGACTAGTACACTAATGGCTTGACTAGTACCCTAAAGGTTTGACTAGTACCCTAAAGGTTTGACTAGTACCTGCAAGGTTTGACTAGTACCCTAAAGGTTTGACTAGTACCCTAAAGGTTTGACTAGTACCCTAAAGGTTTGACTAGTACACTAATGGTATGACTAGTACCCTAAAGGTTTGTCACGTGTTTCTTGTTGGTTGCTCTTGTGGTCCAGGTTCACAAGCCCGTTTCCTGAGCTTCAGCTGGCCAGTCAGGTCCTCCATGTGCTCTTCCTCTTCCTGCCTCTGCTGTGGGCCCTGGGGATGCTGTCCCCGCTTGACGCCCTGCTGCTCTGGGGCATGGAGCAGACACTGGTGTTCGGCCTGGGCGGCTCGCCCATGTCCAGCAACCTTAGGTGATATTCTATTGACTGATTCTGCTGCCAACCGGAGGTTGAATCATCTCTGATTCAATCCTTTGCCCAATTGAGATTTTAAAGTGATTAAACACAATAGATGGACGACTGAAGTTGCAAAAACCTTGTTTTAAATCTGTGCCCCTGAGGTGTGGACGTATCTGAACCAGGGGCATGATGAATGTCTCTGCGTCTCCTCCAGGCTCCTGGTGATGTTTTTCGTGTCGGTGGCGGTGGCAGGATGTAACTTCTTCATCCCGTCCACCCTGGGCGTGGTCCTCTTCTCCGTGTCCATGGGCTTCCTTCTGAGCCTGGACCTCAGCCAGATCTCCACGCTGTGCTGCGCCGGGCCACGCCCTGCCAGCGGGGGCAGCCTGGGGCGGCGCAGAGGGGCGACCCCCTCCCCTCCCGGCTCCTTCGGCTGGCGGCTGGGATGCAGGGAGGCGCTGCTGTACCTCGGTCTGCTGGCCGCCGCCGTGGCCGAGGCCGGCCTGCTGCACCACTTCCTGGCTGCGGATCCGCCCCAGAGCCCCGCGGTCACTAGACAGCGGTTGCCCATCATCGCCTCCTACCTCCTCCTCTCCCTTTTCCTGCTGTGCTGGGTCCTCGGGGAGATCCAGGGGGCGTACGTCTGTGGAGGGGTGTTCCTGAACCCCTTCTACCCCAGGGGGATCTCCAACGTGCAGAGCTTCATCCAGAGCAGCAGAGGTCTCCACGTCGCGGCGGTCACCCGGAGAGTCCTCCTGAATCTGGGTGAGTCTCCCTCCCACAACGTTTACCTTATGGAGCAAAACTTAGTTTATTCTGACGCTAATTATTGGCTTTTATTTCTTATCTCAGTGTCCCCATTTGCCATGATTGCGTATCTGTCGACGGACAAGTCTCTCCAGTGGCTCCACACGGCGTCACTCAGTGTGGGATTCACGCGGGCGTTCAGAGTGGTAAAGACGATGCGGACACAAAGAAATGCTTACAATGCATCCATCAAAATAACATTATGACAAAACATCACATGCAGGCCTTTTTAAACATACAAATATCACTTACTTGATTGATGTGTTGCTAAAACACATTCGCTACAAGCAGCGACTTTACATTTAGGGTATTTAGCAGAGGCTTTTGTCCAAAGTAACTTACAATAAGTACATTTGTCTAAAGAAAGAGAAAAAATGTATCGCTCGTCGGTACAGTGAGGATGTTCCTAGAACCAAGTGGCAAGCACACACGATTTGCTAGGATAAGACAGTAGCTAGGATAAGTGTTGTTCCTCGAAATCACCACATTTCACGGTAGAGTTTAGAACAGGCAGCGCCCCTGCCTGACTAATACTCCTGAGGCGTCTGGACTGGAGCCTGAACCTGTCTCCCCCAGGTGTGGCAGAACTCTGAGGAGTCCCTGCTGCAGATGGCGGTGGTGGTGGCGGTGCGCCTGGCGGCCGGGGAGACGGCCCTACCGGCGTGGGACCGCCTGGGCACGGCCGTCCAGCTGCTGCTGGTGAGCGAGCCTCTCCTTACACCGCGTGTCACAAACGACTGCAACCCTGTCCCGCGAGCCCCTGTTTAAATGACCCGGTTAAAGGGACCTCAAATGATTTTAAATTACATTTTTTACACCGGGAAGCCTTTCGGTTGTATTTACACAGCCCAGAATGTGCTAGAAGATTCACGATGACACACGGCTCATATGGCTGAGTCATGAGCAAATAATAAACATAAAACCAACACACCAGAGTCCACATTACCTAAGACGTGCTCCAGACAGACTGTGTGTGTGCTGACACCTGCTGTTCCTCTCTTCCCCCCCCCTAGCTGGGTCTGCTGAGCGACAGAGTGGTGCAGTTCCTCTCCAAGCTCAAGTTCTCTCTCGCCGTGCTGGTCACGTCGTGGACGGAGAAGAAGCAGCGGCGGCAGGCGGCGGGCGCCCTGCTGGCCCTCAACGCCTCGCTGAGCCCCCTGCTGCTGGCCGTGGTGGTCCTGTCCGCCCTGCTGGCCGCCCCCCTGCTGCCCCTCTTCACCCTGCCCGTCTTCCTGGTGGGCTTCCCCCGGCCCCAGCGCAGCTGGCCGGGCCAGGTGGGCACGGCGTGCCCCTGCCCCGACTCCATCTTCTACCAGCAGATGAGTGGCAGCCTGGCGGTGGCGCTGCGGAGGGGCCTGGCTGGAGGGGCGCTGGGTTAGTGCTGGAGATGTTACCCGTACCGCTTTGGTTCTCCTTCCCCATACCGATTCCTGAACTTGGACGATACTGAGTGTACTGATGCAGCATCCAGCATTGTAACTAATAATAGCACTTGTAATCGCACAAGGGGTTTCTTATGATGACAGCACTGTATAGTCGGTTCACTTACTGTTCACTCACAAATTTATTTTCAGAACTTGATCATTTACATTTATGATCTATAATTAGAAAGATGCATTTGTATTTTTGTCGTTAGGAGTTTCACATTCTGACTTCCCACCCCCAACCATTAATGAACGCAGCATAAAACTGCACATATTTATGATGCTCTCTGCCTGTGTAGTAAAGGAGCTAGTCACGTGATTGTAACAGATACAATATACAAACAGATACTTGCCAATACCCGATTAATTTCTTTACCCATTTTACGCAGTATCGGAGGAATTGGGAGACTGGAATCGGTATCTGAACCCCTCTAGTCAGTGGGCCGTGCTGCTGGGGACCCCTCTGGGTCGCCCTCGGGTTGTGTGTTTCATCAATGGTTTTGGCCGTTCATGATATTTGAGTGGCATTTATGTTCGTTTGACTAATACTCCTGAGTTGGAGCACAAACACGACAACTCCACAACATAAATGTTTGAACCAGAGTTCTTCCTATTATTTAATATTATTCATATATTTTCAGTGTGCATTGTTCCGCTGTTGGAGTCTTGCACAGCGCGGTAGGATTCGTACCACAAAGCTCTTCCTCCGCTGCAAATGGAGGTCAATCCGTTGTGAATTCCAGCGACTTGTTTTCATTTTTAATTAGGCGGGCAGCGTAGCGCACGGCGAGCCGCCCTGTGTTCGCTCGGCTCGTGAATCGCAGAGACGCTGTTGAACCTCCAGGTGGGTCAAGCAGCAACTCTTATCTCGATGAAAGAGCACCTCTCACGGTTTGAGGCCGAAGAAGAGAATGTTGTTTTGACGACCAGCACATGGGAGCCTCTGGCAGTGATGTGATGATGCTCACAGGAGCCAGTGGAGCTCCTGTGAAGTGACCCGACACAAAGTGGCTCCGATCTGTATTCATTACATCCAAATGTTTCCACGCCATTAACCCCACCATACTCGCAGGCCTACTGGAGCTGTGTGTGTGTGTGTGTGTGTGTGTGTGTGTGTGTGTGTGTGTGTGTGTGTGTGTGTGTGTGTGTGTGTGTGTGTGTGTGTGTGTGTGTGTGTGTGTGTGTGTGTGTGTGTGTGTGTGTGTGTGTGTGGACTCGTATCAGAGAAGGGCAAGTACAAACTTAATTATTCATGGGTTGATGATTCAAAACAGAAAAGCGATGGCGTCACTCAATCTCATTGTTTACTGGGCTTGCTGAGAGGCCCAGGCTTCTATGTATAATTTACAGAACTAGCACGTTGTAGCCGTTTGCTGCTCATAGCTGAATAACAGATGTCCCGTCCCGTGGCTTGCCTTCTGCATGACGGGCCGGGGGGGGGGGGGGGGGGGGGGGGGGGGGGGAGGGAGTGCGCATGACTGAACAGTAAGCAGGAACCCCGTGTGGCGGGCGTTTCTCTTCCCATCGCTGAGGTAGTGTAGGGAATATTTAGAGATGGCATCACGGTGTATGACATCATCCGTCAGCCACGAGCACATGAGTTATCGTCAAGCCAACGCTCCCGTCACCCTGCGACCGCCTTCGCGTCCAACGTATCGCTGACCCGGGAGAGCCCATCCCCCCTGGGGAGAACGGTTCGCAGTGGTCTCCCCTGTAAGAGGAAGGGCCTTTGGTTGTTTTTGGGCTAATGGAAAGGATTCAATGTTTGGATCTCTGTGCAGCCAGCCAGCTGAGAGTATCATGACCCCGCCTCGGCTGAGAGGGTGAGCTTCTCCCCCCCCCCCCCCCCCCCCCCCAGCGTGTCCACCGAGAGCCTGGCAGTACGAAGGGGCTGTGTAGCCGGGGGGCTGGCGCTTAGGCCCTCGGTCCTCGCGTCACAACATCCCCCTCGCTAACATGCATAAGGAACGGATGGCTTATACCCCCCTCTCCCTCTCTCTCCCTCTCTCTCTCTCTCTCTCCGTATCCCCGGAACGCAGGCTCCTTGTCCCCCGGCTCCCACTTCCTGGGCCGCTTCCAGGACCGCATGGTCTGGATAATGATCCTGGAGCGCGGCTACGGCTACTGCACCGTCAACATCAAGGTAGGGAGGGGCGGCGTACCGGCCGGGGGTCGTGCCCCGAGACACGCGGCCGATTGCACTCATTCTTCGGGAGAATCGGTGCATGCCAGCGTCACTGTGATGATGACGCTGATCTGCTCTGTGATCGGCTCCAGGGTCTGGAGCTGCAAGAGACCTCGTGCCACACGGTGGAGGCCCGGCGTGTGGACGAGGTGTTTGAGGGCGCCTTCGAGAAGACAGAGCGGCTGGGCTTCACCCAGAGTCTGAACCAGCACTGGGGCAATGCCCTGATCCCCTGCGCCGCCCTCCCCGTCCGGGTGTACTCCGACGCCCGCAACGTGCTCTCCGGCATCATCGACTCCCACGACAACCTGAGGAAGCTCCAGGACGACTTCCTGAAGGCGCTGGTGTTCCTGCTGCTGCGCCACTGTGTGGAGAAGCGACGAGGCTTCGCCTGGAGTACTGAGGAGGGGCCCGGCGTAGGGGGCCGGAAGTCCCAGTCCTCCCAGCCCGCCCAGTCCACGGGCAATCAGCGCGTGGAGACGGTCATAGTGGAGTCCAACGTGTCCTCTCTGAAGCTGAGGCAGGACAGCTCCAGCCTGACCTCCTTTGGAGACTGGTCGGATGAAGACGACTTGTTCGGGCCCCAACAGCCCAGGCGGACGGTGGCCCTGGTGAGCACTGAGGCCCAGCCGGGTCAGGCCCCGCTGCCGACTGGCCCCTCCCTGCCGGGCTCTGTGGAGATGGACAGCCTGTTTGAGAACATGGCCCTCTCGGCCCTGCAGCCGCTGCAGCCCCTGGGCCTGGGGCTGGGGCTGCCGGCGGTGGACAAGGGCCCGGGGGCCAAGGTCTTCGCCGAGAGCTCCGGCGCCCTCCCTCCCCTCCACTTCAGCTGCCCCGGGTCAGAGGCGTTCAACCTGCCCTCGGGCTGGAGGACCGCCCCTCTGCTGCCGTCCCGCCTGCAGCAGCTCCGGCACCTCTTCCCCGAGGAGTGGTTCCGGTTCAGCCTGGGACGGTTCGCCGAGGCGGCGCGGGGCGCGGCCGGCGACGACCCGACCAAGGCCCTGCAGGAGGACCGGGTCCTGAGGGAGCTGCACGCCCTGGCGGCCCTGTCCTGCGTGGTGTCCTTGGGCGCCGAGGCCTCCTTCACCAGCCCCAGCTACGTGTACCGCCTCTACTGCGGAGACGTGCCCTGGACGGACGGCCTGGACTGGCTCTCGGCCAGGAAGGACCTTTATCACCTCACTCTCAAGGCGTTCAGGTGGGAAAAGGCTTGCTGTATTTTAAACACTTTGCCAAAATCCTTTTTAGTATCCCACATGCATTCATTTTTTGGTGTCTTTGTCCGCAGGTTTGGTTTTAAGCTGCTCTTTGATCAGGCCAGTCTGGGGCCCGTGGAAAGCCCTGAGGAATTGTTCAGCACCTTGGAGGAATATGAAAGGGATTGGTACATCGGTCTGGGAGCGGAGCGAGGCTGGCACGACAGCGTCCTTCAGGAGAAGCCCTACCTCTTCTCTCTAGGACATGACCTCACAATGGTAACCAAACAACCCTGTCAGCCATTCTCGCTTCTCTCCCGGCGGCGTGTAGAAGCATTGTAGCCATTTCTATGCTCACTTGGTAAACACTGCTCCCCCAGTTCAGTCAGAGACTTAAGGCAGACAGCAGAGGTCACCAAACAATGCAGGGAGAATAGTTGCGTGTACGGTGGGGGGTTTTGGCCAATCTGACATCCTATACAAGATTGACATTTTCCCAAGGTCCATGCGATAAATAATTGTAGAATTTCCAAATCAATGAGCACATTTTTATCATTTTACTTCCGGCAGCATTCAACCTATACCTGAATGGCCCCCAATTGGGTTCATTCTTCTGTCTATTTTCATTTCCATTTTCCTTTCACACATTCTGCTCTATTGATCATTGTTGCTTTACTCTGTGCCTGTGCTCACCTCGAAAGCCAAACTCGCTTCCGCCGGCAAAGAGCGGGGCTCTTGCTGCCGCGGTTGCAAGGGGTTCACAGCGTGCAAGAGTCAGACGGCGTGCTCCTGTGTGCAGGGTACCTACACGGGCCGGGTGCTGTCGCTGCAGGACCAGCTGGTGCAGCTGGGGCGTCTGAACGGCGAGGGGGTCCGCGGCCAGTGGGCCAACCTCTCCTGGGAGCTGCTGTACGCCACCAACGACGACGAGGAGCGCTACAGCATCCAGGCCCACCCCGTCATGCTGAGGAACCTCACGGTGCAGGCGGCCGACCCCCCCCTGGGGTACCCCATCTACTCGTCTGCCCCGCTGCACCTCCCCTGCCTGTGACCCCCCCCCCCGCTGCTCCCTACCTACACCAACACATCACCCTTCATCCCCACATCGCTGTACACAGAAGCATCTCTGTTAATCAAACAATCAATCTTTATTTATTTGTCACTTTTTGGGAAGAACATACAACTGAACACGTACAACTGTCAGGTCTCAAGTAGGAGCAGTTGAAAGGAAGGTACAAAAATACACACTACCTAGAAGAAATTTAAGCTAAGTATATGTGTTTTTTAGATGTTGTATGACGTGGTTTAAAAAGGTTTCCAGATTGTGAAGGCCTCTGTTCCTCTGGATGGCCGTCACAACCCGCATCGCAAGAGAGTGATTGGAGTCACCCCCCTGCTGAAGACAAGGAAGGGAAACGCACAACATTTGACTGACGCTAACTTGCCCATTTAAAGTGTAATCCAAGTCTAAAGTCTAAGCCTTAAGTGGATTAGTTATGACCTGTCTCGGAGCGGATGCTCATGTTGTTTTGATGCCGGTGTGCCAATATACATTAACTATCAGTAATCATTTGCAAATCCTCATCCAACAATGCATTAAGCACAGCGCCCAGATCAGCCTATGACCTTGAAAGACACACTGGCATCAACATTCTGGTAAAAAGATATCAACATCGATTTGAGAGTTGAGGAAGTAAAGCAAATACCCAGCCGTCTTCGCTTTTATATCATGTATCAATGCCAAGGATGGGTATCCACTAAAGCACAAACATTTGTATTTAGTTATTTTTAAGTATTCCTTTGCTTCCAAGAAATGAGCCTACTAGCCCAGATTGAGACACATGTTTCATACGCTTCTCAGAATTTCAGGTCTACCATTAGATGTCCACTCAAAAGGGACATCATTCTTTTGCTGTACGTAGGAAATGTTCAACTCAAGGCTGTGCCTTGTTTTTTTTGTAACGTCATATGTAATGTGCTTATGGTAATACTTGCCGTTCTGTTTACAGTTTACTTGTTTACAACCCTAGAATGAAGTTATTTGGATTTCCCATGGTTTGTTGTATATACGTTTGGTTTTACCTGTGTAAATGTATATACTTCTAATAAAATGGCTTGATAAACCCTGCCTCGAGTCAATAAAAAATAGTTTTCTTAGGATGATAAGGATGACATCGATGTCAACACGTTGCCCATGATTGAGTTTGTCACTGGAGTCTTTATTAGGATCTTTCAGTGACTGGAAAACTTTTCGTTTAGCTATACACAGGAAGTCTGCAGAGCTTCCTTCAGTGAAACTCTTATTGAAAAACTTTCAATAACTTGATATTTTGGTTGAAAGAAGGACCTTGATGGCCCGTCCCCATTATCCAGGGCTGGCTTTTAGTAATGCAACTGAATCTCTTTTTCGCTCCATTGTCCGTTTTCTGTTGTTTGGGACAAAACAGTGCATCCTACAAAAGAGGGAAAAAAGATGTACAAGATTCTGGCAATTCTATATAAAATGTTGCCAAAGGAAACGTCTTCAGGGTGTTTGATTGTAGTCCATCATTGTAATCTCTTCTGGATAAAAGGGAATGAATCGGTAAACCAGCTATTGTGCGTATAACTAAGCAATAGCAAACGAAAGGGAGTCCTGTTCTACTGAATATCAGCACGGCTGTAGGTACAAAGAGCAGTGCTGATGTTCAGTATAATAGCACGACCTTGATTGTGATACAGCTTTTTATACGACAGTAGGTTCTGACCAGGTAATTTGATTGGACACGAGGCATGACCACTGCTATACAGTACAACAGAGACTTTTAACTACCTTATGTATCACTTGGCTGTACAGATGTTTCTAATTAACCTCAATTAGCCTTCATAACCATCGAAAGCTGTGATGGATCGTCATTGTAGTCCTCTGTGGTTTCGGGACTAGGTGTGACTAAGAGAGTGGTAAATGTTCAACACGTGGTTTATTCAGAGAGGCAGACGTGCACTCTGGAGGGGTCCATGGAGCATCTCCAGGTAAACCTTCAATCTATGTCGGTGTGTGCAGGATGGTGAAGGAGCCCCAACTACAGGGTCTGACTTATCGTGTTGACCTCTCCATGTGCAGAGACAGAAGCTATTCTGAGATCGGGTTAGCACCACATGCACATAGGTGGTCTAATGAGGTGCTGATGTTGGCTTTAACATCGTGTGGTCTAAATAAGGCATAGAATAGCAAGACGGTAGGAACAATAAGACAGTAGAGGAAGCAAGACGCGTATAACACAGATTATACAATGCAGTAGGAACAAGACAGTAGTGGGTACAATACTTTATGTACAAGAGTACAGTTCCAAAAGCCGTTTATTAGTTAAGGGTTATAAGCGACCAAAGATAATTTGCTTGTTGAATCATTTCTTTGGCTCCACAAACAATAAGGTGACTGGGCTGGGACTGGACGGTTGCCAAGCAACACAAACACTTCCCAGCTTGTTAATTGCGTGTGTGTGCGTGCGCGTGCGTGTCCCAAATTTGTATTAAATCCGCCACGAGCGGAATGTTAATTAAACATAGGCGGGCGCGGACTATTGACTCAAGGTGAGCCAGCTTGAAAAATATTCTCACCAAATACCTCTCGTTAACTGCGTCTAGAAGTAGGCCTAAGCTTAATATTTGTATACGATCGCATGCATGGGATTGCTGCCCAGATGTTATATGAACGAGCTTCGTATTCAATAATGCAGATTCGTTATTTTTTCTTCTGCATGCCACATACCCAAATAGTATATATTTTTAAAACCAAATTTGATTCGCATTTCCATGGGAATATCAACAGTCTGGTGAGATTCACAGTTGACTGATCAGCATTTTCCCAGTGTAGCCATCAGACTCACTGGCCAGGCCAGCATGCAGCTGGGTTGTATGCCTATGATCTGAGTCAGGCCCCACCCATCTTAAAAAAATAACCGACTGAGGCAAGGTCACGAACAGCACTATACAACCTGTGTCTATATGCGCGCAGTAGGCAGGTAAGGTCAAACATGAACCATTAAGCAGTAAACATTAATTCAATTCAATTCAATTCAATTCAAAGTGTTTATTGTCATATGCACAAATGAGACGTTCTCAGTTGTGCAATGAAATAGGGTTTTAGTATTTAATAAACCAGACATTTAAACCTTCTTTGATCGATGCAATACTCTCAGAATTTCGAAACGGCAACTTTAATTTGATAAAACAAAGAAGCATATTTCAGAATGTCAGAGAATGTGAATTTGTAATTTTACTTGGAATGATTTCCCTGCATGTGGTGTTATTTAACTTTTCATGAAAAATACGGATGCTGAGACAAACACGGTTCACAATACAGCCAACATAATTAAGTTAATTGTTTCTCTGAAATGGTGAGGGAAAAATCCATTAGCCATTTAAGGATGTGTGCCTTAGGTTTAAAATGAACTTGTGTACAAGTGAAAATAATTACATTCGTGGAGAAAATCAATTCTGTAATTCAGTTCATTAATCAAGCAATCGGTATTAAAAAGAAACCAAAAAAACTTGCTGCATGAATAGGAAAGGAGTGTCTTTATGATAGTAAATAACTCAAATTCAGAATAACTACCGTTGCAGTTGGAAGAACTGTACTCGTATATTGTAGGATTTATCACTAAGGGCTTTCTTAGGATTAACCCAATCTGATTCTTCTGATTCTTTCAATCAGTTAAAGGACCTTGAAGTCCCCGTCTCAATATCCAGGGCAGGCTTTTCGAGACGTCACTAAAGCACTTTCCCTCTTCATTGTTGCTCCTCAGCTGGCCTTAGGTTTTGCAAAGTGCAAGCGCTCTGCATCCTGCAAAATAAATTCACAAATGATGCCCCCAAAATATTTACCAGAAAGGAAACCATTGTGTTACATTGTAAGTCCATCCTTATTAAATATATATCTATATCTATATAGATGTACAAATTCATTCCTGGCGGACAGCAGAAGACTCCTTATTGACGCAAGGTGAACAAGCATTCAAATATTTTCACAAAATACCTCACTAAGAGCTGCATCTAGGAGTAATATTTTGGCCAACTATTGTATACGTGTGACTGCTTTCCTAATGCTATACGTATGAGCTCCTACTGGATTTGTGGAGGCAGGTTTGTTACTCGTAACCCTTTTACAACTGAAGTAGATTTTGTATTTATTTTGTCCCAGACAATCCAACTTGGGGATGGTTTTCCAGGGACAATAAAAACGCCTTTTCCTGTGACCTTTCTGCAGAGAATCAGTCGTGGCTGTCCATCAGAGGCCACCAGACAGTGGGCAGGCCTCATGGCCACTGGGAGACAGCTGGCCGGGTGCACTATCATTCGCTTTAGTCCCATTGCGTCTCAAGTGAATGCACCTTCATGCAGCAACCCCTTCCTATACGCAGCAGACTAGGGCCAGGTCATCAACAACTGAGCCCAATTGTTGCCACACCGCTCTCAACAATGTCTGCCTGACTTCCAGGCTGTGCCCAGCCCCATCCCAGATTTCACATTCATCATCATTTATGCTGTACTTGCAGGATACCATTTAATAATACTAAAATATTGGAGGGACAAACTGATTGGGTTGCGTTGTTATTGTGAAGGGTACCTACCAAACCGGCTTTGAAATTTTGCACTATTCTTTTGCCAAACATAGCGGTGAGGAACCACGCCCATGTAGGGGCATACTGCCACAGGTAGCAGAAGCCGAGGACCGGCTGGTCGGATATCCACATCTCCTTGGCCTGGTTGGCCATGCCCACGAGGATCCACCGCACACAGCGGCTCGTACTCATCTTGTGCTGCTGGTCCTGTCCTTGGGCCATCGTCTTACGGAAGGAAAAGGGTAGGAAAGCATTACAAAGGCTTTGTGGTCAAGCTGTTTATTGGAAATGATTGCTACAATTTCTTTTCCTGAAGGATAATGTTCTATTTTAGCCCCTTATTCGGCCAGCTTCACCATTACTATATTTGGATTTTCTTAAAATAAAATCATCTATAGATATATATATTTTTTAAACATCACCAATTGGGTATCATCAAAGTCTAAATATGTGGACGCCAAAATATTGTCCATATGGCACAGCCTCAAACCCCATTACATAATTACCTTGTCGACCTCTTCTGTGAAGCAATTGTCGACGATCTTTGACTGCACAGGCCCCGGACACACGGTGCTTATGAGTATTTTCGGATAGTCCGTCAGCTCAGAGCGAAGGCAGTTGAAGAAGCCCTGCAGACACACAGTCAACAATTAAGGAGATGTGAGACAAAGCTGACGTGAATGAGAGCTAGGATCCCTCGAGCCCTCCCTGGGTCTGCCCCAGGTCTGTCCTGTTGGGTCTGGTTCTCCCCTCAGAAAACTGGTATACTGGCTGAACCCGACTGGTAGCAGAGTCCATGGAGCATGGCAATACGATTAAAACATATTGGTGTTGGCTGAGTAAAAACGTCTTTACAGGGGCTAACAAGAAGGGACAAAAAAACACGAATCATCCAGCTCAATATTCACAACCCAAACTGCCATGTTCAGATACCTGGAGAGCATGTTTGCTGGCTGAATATCCTCCTCTCAGGGGAGCCCCGATGATGCCAGCCACGCTGCTAACAGTCACAACACTCCCCGTTCCTCGCTGCATCATGTGAGGCAGGACTTGTTTGGTGAGGGAGACGGTGCCGAGGAAGTTGAGCTCCATCAAGGCATCATAAACGTCATCGCTGGTCTCCAAGCACAGAGACCGCTGGCTACGGCCCCCGTTATTAATCAGGATATCGATCTGAAAAGGTTATGACACCATTTGTAAACTTGTATCTAAAATGTGATCAAGCTGTCAAGTGATCACCGATTGCGTGCGGGAGGATCCTGAATTGCACGACAGCTTACATTGCCAAAGTGCTGGATAGCTGCGTTCGTTTTAGACTTGAAGGATTTTCTCTCCAGCAAATCCAGTTGAAGAACAAGAACATCCTCCTCTTGTACATGCGAACACTCTTATACAATAACAGAGAATAATGTGAGTCATACATTGTAGGCATCCTTATGTGTGTGACCTCAAGTCACAAGGATCAAGGAGCGATGCAGCCCATGTTCTGCAGCCAATTTTCGGCGATTATAACAAATAGGGAAAGGTTTAAGATAAGGTCTCTCACCCATACACCGTTGTTTCACTCTATTAAGCTCATCCACACGACGGGCCGAAAGAATGAGCCGAGAGCCACACTTTGCCAGTTGATACGCCAATTCCTCTCCTATCCCACTGGATGCTCCAGTGATCCAGACCACCAAGCCTTTTAATTCGGTTTCTGAGGGTCATGTGTTACATAGTAATATGTGAAAAACAACTACTACTCAAATTTAAGTGTTGGTAGTTTGTATTAGATCTCAATGAAGTTTATTTAGTTTAACGGTTTATACCATTGGCATCAGCTGATTCAAATGTACTCCAGAAAACAATACAATTTAAAAAATGTTTCATCAGTTGTTCAATACATTTACTACGTTGTAGTAAGTGCGTATGCTACGTTATTCATCATAAAATCAAATGTATAACACAATAATAAATAATTCAATAAAATATATAATAAAGTGAAATCAAACGGTGGGCAGTGTTTATGATAGTCAATGAAATAAAACAAGATGTAACGTGAACTTGAATCATACCTGGTCTCCGCCCAAACATGCGTGCCCAGAGTAAAGTGAAGTCAGCATCAGCAAAAATGAAGCGCAAAGTTTGAATCAGTGCGTAAAGTGGAATTAAGTACCAGAGCGCCAAGAGAATACAACAGTCCATAATTAGCGAAGATAATAAAGAATATCCTGCATTGTGAAACAAGTTCCCTAGTGGCGTGCCGTGACCTCTGACCACGACGTCACTTCCTGTTTATTAAGCTCTAGATCTAGAATACCGTTCACATGTTCCAATAAATCGTCTACTTTTAGGTATGTAAAAAACATTTAACAGACACAATCAAAATCCTTAATGACGTAATCAAGCACATATTGATAATTTTCCCAAATAAGTGATCGACAGATGGCTTTTTCCCAAAATATACTGTTCAATTTGAATATTCGAAAATGATTCAGATTCTACTTTGAATCTTTTTAATTTCGTTGGATCTGTTATGTAAGCTTCCTTTTGTATTATAGGTATGCATAATTAAATGACTTTAATGATTTTAGGGCAAATTATTTCATAAAAATATATCATATAGTAGGCCTTTATGTCATTTTTCCACTTATCCATCCATTTATCATCAAAATACAGTGCGTTCAAAAAATAAGAATAAAAAAAAATAAGAATAAAAGCCATTTACAACACAATTTACGTCAAGAAAAACAATTTTGTGGTTATTTTGTTGGTCAGACCTGCCATAATTAATTGTCCAGAATTGCAAAGGAATTTGCTGTTTACCAAATGCACTGAATTTGTTGTTCTATAACAGTTATTCACCAAAGTATAAGGGTTATCCATATATCATGGTGAAAACCTTTTTTCTTTTGCCATTAAATAATAGCTTTTAAGAGATTTCAATGAGGAGCCCTGAGCTTTTTCAATAACATTATTTCGGTAACAATAACCTTGAGGTCGCCATCTCAATATGGCCGGCTCCTTGGAATGCAACTAAACGGTTTTCCTCCTCTTTTTTCCATTGCAACTTCTTTGTTTTCGATAGTCAGTCTGCATCTTGCAAAATAAAATTGTAGAAGTTTCCGTTCTCAATTTTCAATATTTTTCTATCCTATCGTTTTGTCATGGTTCTTCCTATTCTTTAATGTTTTTGCTGCTTTTTGCTATTTTGATCTCCTTTTAGACATGCCATTTTTTGTATCAGTAAAATAACAAAAATGATCTCTTCCCTCGTCGACGATAACCCTATGTTTTGGCCATTTATGGCCTACTGATTAAGCATTTTAAGATCGGGTGTAATATGGGGGCCGTCAGACTGGATGACCCCTGGGAGACGTTTGAGAAGGGCTGCTGCATGGCTCACCATTGATCTCACAAAGGTGTCCGGAAGTTAACCATTTTTATGGTTAACTGTTCCATACACCAAACTCATTGAGGTAGAACATCATCACATAACAACACTGATCCATCCGTGGGTTTTACATTTCTGTAATGTTATTACGTAGCGTTGCCCGGACAACACAATACACGAAGACTGCAGAACAGGGCTGAGAGCTCGATGGGGATGATGTCATGTTTTGAAGTACGCAACCGGTAACATCCGGGGCTCTGGGTCTGCGCGTCCCCGTCAGCTAGCTAGCGGGCTGTCAAGCTGTCAAGTGGAGAGGCTGGGGCTAGCGTTCTGCTTCTCTCTGTTTGGCGACAACAGCTCCGGCCAAAAACTTGATCAGATAACCAGTTAGGCTATACCTTAAATTAACAGCCGAGATAAGTAATGCATCCCTGGCTCACACAGAACAGGGAGTTCCGCACTTTCACACATTACATGCACTGCATCTGAGAGACGTTTGCTAGCTAACTAGCAAGCTAGCTTAGCTAACCCCTCATCTCTTCGGTCAACCCTGTTTGGTATCTGCGACTAGTCGTTCCTCTGTACTGCCGCAATTTCCGTTGCTGTAACCCGATTGTTCGGATATTTGGTAAGTCATCCACTTGAATGAATGCGCATTTTTTTCGTAATCTAAGTATCGGTGTGAAGCCAGCCCTCCTCGGATAGCCTTAGCTAGCACTGAGCTAACCCAGCAGGCCGCGGCTCTCCTTGCCTTTGGACTGAAAGGTGGAGAGGCCTCTTAAAGTTAGCCCGTCGGGAACAAGGGTCAAGGCCTCACAGTGAGTCGGGCTCAGTTTGGTTATGTTCTCAAGGCAGTTATTATCCAAAATAGCATCCGTGGTATTTACAACCAACGCGTAAACCTACTCCGTCGCTCGTCCAGTTGCTCAACTAGTTTTAATGACCAAAACTCACAATTGTATTTGTTTTTAACTAACCTGACAGTGGATCAGAGATCATGTACGTGTGCTAAACTTAATTGGGTGTTATCTGGTGATGCGTTTAGAACAAAAATCGTTATTCTCGATGCAGTATCATGCAAGGGTCAAAGGCCGTCTGCTTTAATAGTTAAGCTAGCAGTCAGTGTTCCAATATGCAGCCAAATATGAACCCAACTCAACTATTTTTAGACTGGAGCAGGGTGGCTGAACTGAGCTCCAAGATGCTAATCTTTTTACCATAAAAGGATGACTGAACTCTTATATATTGTGCTCAATGTATTTCGGGAAATGGCATTATTGCCGATATAATTCTGTAATATAATGACTTCATGTAAGGCAACCTGATTGTAAGCATCACGTGTCAGTTTTGTCTCTTGCTAAAAGTTGTTTATTTCGTGTTTTTAATGTTTATAGGTTACAAAAAGGATATAATGGGGGCATTTTTGGACAAGCCAAAGATGGAAAAGCACAACGCTCACGGTAACGGCAACAGCCTGACCTACGGACTCAGCAGCATGCAGGGGTGGAGGGTGGAAATGGAGGACGCGCACACAGCCGTCGTTGGCCTTGCCAACGGTCTGGATCTGTGGTCCTTCTTTGCTGTGTATGACGGGCATGCCGGCTCCCAGGTGGCCAAGTACTGCTGCGAGCACCTGCTGGAGCACATTACCAGCAACCCAGACTTCCAGAGCGCCCTGGATGAGAACCCCTCTGTAGAGAGTGTGAAAAGCGGCATCCGAACCGGCTTCCTGCAGATCGACGAGCACATGAGGAGCATCTCGGAGAAGAAGAACGGCGTGGACCGCAGCGGCTCGACCGCGGTGGGCGTAATGATATCCCCGGGCCACGTCTACTTCATCAACTGCGGCGACTCTCGGGGGCTCCTCAGTCGGGGGGGAGCGGTGCACTTCTTCACACAGGACCACAAGCCCAGCAACCCCCTGGAGAAGGAGCGCATCCAGAACGCCGGTGGCTCGGTCATGATCCAGCGAGTGAACGGTTCCTTGGCGGTGTCCCGGGCGCTGGGAGACTTCGACTACAAGTGTGTGCACGGGAAGGGTCCGACGGAGCAGCTGGTCTCCCCGGAGCCCGAGGTGTACGCCATAGAGCGGTGCGAGAGCGACGACGAGTTCATTGTGCTGGCGTGCGACGGCATCTGGGACGTCATGGCCAACGAGGAACTTTGCGAGTTCGTCAGATCCCGGCTAGAGGTCACAGACGACCTTGAGAGAGTCTGCAATGAAATAGTTGACACCTGCTTGTACAAGGTATTGTGGACCCCCAACTTAACAAAATGGGGGCTTTTATGAAATCGCACATTCAACTGTCTGAAGAACCTTGAAAAACCATGAATCTTAATTTGCTTTTCCCTCACTATATTTTCTTTTTTTCCAACAGGGAAGTCGGGACAATATGAGTGTGGTTCTGATCTGCTTCCCTGGGGCTCCGAAGGTGTCTCCGGAAGCGGTTAAAAGGGAGATGGACCTGGATAAATACCTGGAGAATAGAGTAGAAGGCAAGTGTTTTGTGTAACCTTGTTAGCTATTAGAAAAAATAATAATCACTATAACTCGGTCCATATTTTGAAAAGCTTAGCCAAAGCTGCATTCAGCTCAGTTCAATTCACCTTTAGCAATGTGGTGTCCTTCTGTGGCTTCATGGGAGGCTGACCTTACCATGTTGGAATAGAGCAGAATGCCAACCGCTCTGCTGAATAGAATAATAGACACTTTCAGACACTTTTCAGGTTGGTTTCCTCCATATTGATTTTACCGTGATTAGTTCAGCCCGTGTTTAAGGGTGATGGTCAGTAATTTGCTCCAATATAAAGAGGACTGCAACAGTTTGCATAGATAGTCATTGCAGACGGCGTCACATGTTGACCCATGACACTTAACATCACCCCTCTTTTCTGTAATAGGTTGAAACGCAGAGCGTGTGTATAGATTAAACAAACTCTGAATGGATGTCTTGAGTTAAGGTTAATTCTGTCTTTTTGTTTGTATTTCCGTACAGAGATCATCAAGAAGCAGGGTGACGAGGGGGTCCCGGACTTGGTGCATGTGATGCGGACGCTGGCGTCGGAGAGCATCCCTAACCTGCCCCCGGGAGGAGAGCTTGCCAGCAAGTAAGTCAACGGGGTCCATCACTAGGGACTCCATCTCACGTGGGAAAGGGGAATGCCGCTGGCTTATTGAGCAGCAGAACATGTATTGCTGTTGATTGTTTTGAGGGTAATTGTATGTCTTCTTTCCAGACGAAGCGTGGTGGAAGCGATGTACATCAAACTGAACCCCTATCGAAGTGATGACACAGTAAGTATCCCAGCACCTCCATGACTCGCTCCCCTGTTGGGAACGTCTGGTTTGACTGCATGCTGTTGATGCGCGGCTTGTACACTTGAGATCCTCGTGGCATGCATTCCTTTTTGTTATTTAGTCTTTTTAGTGATGCTTTTATGGCGGTACAGTAAGGACGGTACTGAAGTGGAGAGAAACGGTCCACTAGATGTTCGAGTGTTGAGTGTGTCAATAGTGCAATATCGTTTTATTCAATTGCTCTACTCATGGTTAAATGAGTTAAGGCCAGTACACCTCAATGTAAAAAAATGCCACAAATTTGCAGGCACATAATAACGGTTAATTGTGTAAACATGATGCGCAGAGGTAAGGCATTTTCAAGTTCGTGTTGAACAAATGTCATGTTCTTTATACATATTTCCAAAGAAAATGCGCACTGAGAGGGGTATTTTAATTCATTTTCTTAGAGCTGTTAATTGTGAAAACAAAATGAAGGCCAGAATCTTCTTCATCACAACCCAGAGTAAATAACAATGCTGGTTCTAACAATACAACTTCTGATCAATATGTTTTGGAAAGAAAATGAAATCTGTACTAAAATGAAAAATTCTTCAAAACACTACACCATACAGTTAAACATATTTTGCATATATATGATAATTGGTCTTAAAACCCAAAAGGTAAGCATCAAATGCCATATTATAAGGGATAGTTCTACTGTCATTGAAATATTGGCAGATTTATAAAACAGCCAAATACACTTTGATTTGTCATTATTCTTCATTTACTTGTGCGGTCCCCTCAGTACATCTGCATCTGGCCCTCTCTAAAATATAGGTCCATCTCATTCCTGATCAGACATTTCTCTCTGACTAAAGCCTTGAGTAGGCAGACCCATTAAGTATATGCTCACTGTCATCAGATGTATTTCTTCTGATTTGTCCTTCTAAAGAGTTTGCACCTCTGTGCTAAATCAAGGAGATTACTGAGGGGCCCCAAACCAGAATGTCCAACTGGACATGATTCTTCTTTACCACTTGTCCTGGACATTAAATCACTGATTTTGTGGTTGCTTGGCTGAGCAAGTATGATATAGTACCATTTAGTATAATATCCTAGTATACAGTAATATATGGTATACTCTCCTAAAATACTATGAGGGGGATGTATCCTACAGATATCCCTGTTCCAATGGCAAACCCCTTTGCATTGATATAGTCAATTTGATGTTATAGACCAAACAGTTCTGCAAAAAGGGTATTGTGAAAAATTAAATGTGAGCCTTTGCCAATGGTTACCTGTTACCAAGCAAAAGGATTGGTCACCATGTGTCACCAGCCATTCTTCAGAAGCCCACACAAATGATCTCTCGTCCCTCACACACTGCATGTACCGCCTCAACCTTCAGTGGGTCCCTAATGTTACAACACAGTGCCTTTCGCTGCTTATTCTCTATCCCAACGAAAATATGCAAACCAGAAATTCCTCCACTATAATGGCCAAAATACTCTCTGCATGCAAATATTTGCTTAGCACTGCAGTATACAAGTCACCTTTGTCTCTCTTGCCACAGTATTTTAAATTATATTAAAAGTTAGATTTTCTTTAAAAAAAATGGTTTTAGTCGATGGGTAAATTGTTCAGTGATGCAGCATTTGCCAGTATCTGCCATTGACGTGTAAGCTTTGTGTGTGTGTGTGAGTTTAGCTCTTTGGATCAGATCTGTTCAGATCCAAATTGTCTATTGATATCTAGCCCAATATCCGGTTCCTGGTTCTTCTATTGGTTCATACATTTACATTTCCTTTTGGGAGAACTAATGTTTCTTAGGCTAAAAGGCAGTCGTTCATGCATGCATGTATTCTGAAATATGCATGTAATTCTTGGTTTTCCTGCTGAATCTCGAAGCCAACATGGTGCCGAGTAGAGCCTTGTGCTTCCTGCTGGTCGATGAGGTCTTGGGGTCGCCATGCTTACCGTCGCAGACAAACATTCTTTCATGTTCTCTGCAAACTAAAAGTAGAATGAGCAAAACATTTCATAAAACCTTAACTATGATTATGGTTCACATTGATGTTTTGTAGTTTAGAATATTGATTAGATAATTATTAAAATTCCTGATCCTGATCAATTTTAATCATACACCTCCACTCTTTCGCATAATTTGGTTGAGGGCTTGTTTACTGTTCTGAACCAAGCCCAGTAAACGCAGTAAGACATCATTTATGTTAGCTACAAAGAATAACCGCATTGTTATGAACCAAGATGACTTTGCACTGTAGCCTTCATGGTTAAGTTGGTACCTTATTGTCATGGTGGGCATTGTTTTACCTGAGTACATAGGCAGGGCAATGCCCCTGCACTTAGATTTCTTCTTCATATTCAACACTTATAAAGTGTTGAATATGATAGTGAATATTATTGACATCCCAATAATATTCTTTGAAGACATTCAGTTGGCAGCAGCCATTTGTAATCTGAACTGGGTGTAGTATTGGATGACCGGTACGGCCTCTCTGTAGTTTCAGCTTGTAGAATCTGGCTCACCGCATACACAGGTCTTATTCTGAGGTCGATCTGGCCCTCACACACGCGAATCTTATTCTGAGGTCGATCTGGCCCTCACACACGCGAATCTTATTCTGAGGTTGATCTGGCCCTCACACATGCATATCTTATTCTGAGGTGGATCTGGCCCTCACACACGCATATCTTATTCTGAGATTGATCTGGCCCTCGCTCAAGGGTCGTATCCTGAGAGTAGACTGATTGTTTTGTCGACTACCTGCCTGCCCTCCCGCAATGCAGTGGCGCAGTACTGCTGGGTCACTGACGGCCTGAAAGGATGAGGCCGTCCGTTCGTGTTTTTAAGGCCTTCTGTGCAAAGCCACCAACATCCATGTAATCCTCCCCAAATCCGTAGCAGCGTATAGCTGAACATAGCAGCTCATCTGTCTCCCCGTGTCTGGGGAGGTAAATGTCCTGGTACCCGAACTGACTCCATGGGCCTGACCCGCCCGTCTGCCCTGGCCCGGCCACGAGGCCCGGGGCCGTCGTCTCGTCCACCGTGTATGATGTATGTCCCTGATGAAACGTGTTGGTCTCCAATGTGGGATGTGGAGCCAGAGTCTGAAGGTTTTTCCTTCCTTCTCCTTCTCTCTTATCAAGGACTCCGCGTCCACAGACGACATGTGGTAACGCAGCCCCCCCCCCCCCCCCCCCCCCCCCCCCCTCACCACTAACACAGCATAGTTAAACCACCATCCTGTCCGGGCCCCCCACCCCCCAGCGCTGCTCTGCGGTCGGCGCTCCTCGGAGCGTTTGCTTTCCAAGAAGGGAATTTCATTGGATGGGGAAGAGGAGGAGACGGAGAAGTGTGCACACAAGCCTGAGATTGTGCAGCACCTGTCCACTCTGGAACGGAGCATCCCCACTCTCTCTCCCTCCCATCTCTCCTTCCTTTGTGTTCATCCAACCCAACATCTCCCTCCCTCCCTCCCCTCAAAGTAATCCAAAACAACTTTGGTCCACCAGGTGTTTTCTTTTACTTTTCTTCAAGTTAATTAATCAGCCTAAGGATATTTTTCTTTCTGTAATTAATTTGATTCACAAATTTTCCTCGTGTGTGTTTGTATATTTCAGTTTTTTTTTGTTGTGAAGTGCAATTGTCCTGTACAAACAGCCTGTATTTAATGCAGCTTGATTTTAAGTTAAAAAATGAAAGAAATTAAAAAGAGAACCTTTTTATGCACTATCTGCCTTTTTTCCTGCTCTTCTGGAGTTCTAACAAATGTCTATTCAGTGAATATTACTGTTGTCCTCCAGCCACTGGCGCTCTGCTCTTGTTTTCTGTTAGTTTTGCTCCTTTAAGAAACGGGTAAATTGTATAGGATGACAGCACAGTAAGCTCTAAACAAACCATTCTAATCACTTATTTTCCTCTGCTTTTTTTTTTGTATTTTTTTTTTTTTTTTTTAAATGGCAAGTTGTATCTAGCCATTTTAAAAGCCTGGAGTGGATAAAAAAACTTTCTTTCTTAGACCGATGAGGAAGGTAATATGGAAACATGTCATTTTCCATATTACCTTGGACAAAGAAGTCTCATTAAGACACCGTTAACAACTTTGTTATGTGTGTGGATTTGTTATTATGCAAATCTATATAAATTATACATAAACTATGTATGGATAGTTTACTAAACTAACGATACATACCTACAATAACTAACACTCAGTTCACCCTAGTCACATTATGTATGTATATATATATATATATATATATATATATATATATATATATATATATATATATATATATATATATATATATATATATATATATATATATATATAAATAATAAAAACAGCCAACAAAATAATATAATAAAGTTCAACAATGTCATGTGGTGGGTATCAGCCAGCCTGGGCATTGACCGTGTCCATCTCTGTGTCACGTGGATACTCATTCATAAATCTACATTGCCCAACATCACGGTGCCATATGATTGATGCCCTTCAGCGCCAAGCGTCTCCTTCATGAGACTTCTTCAGTTTTGTATGCATAGAATCGTATGTCTTGCTTTTGGTATTGTTTTTTAAATCCAATCATGCCAGTAGTTCAAGCACTGATGTCTCTGGGCAACGTAATCCTCACTCACCTGAATACAGGAGCGTTTTATACTCTTCACTTGAAGGTGACGCATCTTTTTTATTTTGAATTGGTCTTTATGTGCAAGTTTTAACTAACCCAAATTAGCAATGCAATAACATCTGCGGTCATAAAGCGCCTTTTTATTCACTATTTAATTGGTGCGTTTTCCCAAGCCAGAGCACAAGTTTGCTGCTATAGTCGATCTGATTTGCAGTTATTTTCCCTTTTTAAAACAAATAGTCTCCAACTATACATGTATTTCAATGTATTTCATGAAACTTTGTAATGTTTGAGATTTATCTTTTCTTTTAATTTCTAACTACCTAAAATTGCATTGTTGGAATTGTGTGTATGTAAATATTTTGAATTTCAAGGAATAAATCATGCAGATTGAGATAGGGGTTTATTTTGTACTCTTGTTGAGGAACTGACCTGTTAATCGGTGGTCTAACAGTCCTCACTCAAAGGATTCACACAAATTGAGCAGGAATTTTCAGTCGGAAAATAAGAAATCCTATCAGCACGGTATCATCCAGCTCTTAGAAGAATTGCTGTCAGGTGTGCTTTCATAGCAGAGTGCCCTATAAAACCATCCCATGCCCCGATTTTGGCATTGCCAACTCTCCATTTAGCTAGTTTAAACAGCTCTAGTTTATCCAAGAGAAGACGTTCATGGGTCTACAAGGGGGGTCTTGCAGTCTGAGACCGCTGAGGAACCGCGAGGGAGATGCTAATCATTCAACTGTTGATTCTGGAAACAAAAGGAAACCCACTGATTAGAGGTCTCTGATATGAGAAGGTGTTGTGGAAATTAGTTCGGAGAATCCTAATGGGGCCCTTCTGTTTTTTTTTTGACAGACCTAAAGGGAAAAAACATTGATAAGTATGATTCAAAACGGAAAAAGCAGATGTGAGGAAATACTAAGATTTGTCAAAAATGTTTTTGCCATCATACTTTTTTTTTTCTATTTTCGTTTGTTCACTCAAGTCATGCATCTGTATGGAAAGCACATATTTGGTGTTTGGTATTGTTGCTTAACCTCACCTGACCCTGTCATGGCATCGTTCCAGAGTGGAAATTCCAAGTCTTTTTTAATGAAATGTTTCATGCAATATCCTGCAGGATTCTTTAAGCAGCATCACATACTTCCTATTCTCTTTGACACCCTTACCTCTCGCTACACCAGCAGATTCAACACACTCTGGCCAACCTGCAGTGCGCGCTGGCTCTGGGACTTGGCTTGTTCCTCATATAGTTTAGCCTTCATCCATCTTACCTCAGTACCTAAAGGGAATAATTGGCATTAACGGGGCAAAATGGCGGACATTCAGAAGTCCTATTTGGAATGTAAAAACATTGAGTTCTTGTCACCCCTCTTCCAGCCTCGTGAACAACAGTGATGATCTTAAACATTGACACACTGCTTAACTTCTTATCCGACCGTTGTTGGCTCGAAGAATAAGCAAACACATCAGTAAGGTCCATAACCAAACCCCATTGGTGCAGGTGATGGTAAGTTGGAAAGTTAGGGACATGGCCACGTTATTTTTCAGGAGTTTTTTCCTAAGCTTATTCCAATTCCGAGGATATGGTGCTGTCCTTTTTAAGTTGGATTTTAGTGTTTGGCTGTTTTTTTTTAATTTATCCCTCTCTAGTGATTTAATCCTAATATTAGTTTTCTAGCTCTAAATTATTTAGGGAGCGCTCACTGAGTGCGCTACAGATTGATGTGTGAAGATATTGGAGTCTCATGGTAAAGGAAAACGTAGATTAACTTGCTTATAAGGCTGGCCCGTTGGAGTTGGATTGATGTTTATGTACAGTATTTGACGGAAGTGGGCGTTGATGAAAGAAAATATATGTCCACTGTAAATTATAACTTATTTTGGTAACTAGCAGAAACCTATTGCCCATGGCCTTTTTAGGACAATGTTTTCCTCCCCCGATCTCCGAAACTCTCCCGTAGTCACTTCAGCAACCTGTTTACCTGTGTAATATTTATGTAGGTGAGAGATCTAGAATTGTATCAAAGTTCAGGGTTCTAAAAGTGTACGATGTGAGGTAGTAGATCAACGATGACAATGGTCATATGCACTGATCGTCTGTATAACCGGCTTTGAAACAGAAACGACGGCGCTCACAGGGTTACCTTCGCTCGACTGGAACTTGTGTATATTCTTGTACAGAGGTCTACCTGACTCAAGATCAAGAGATTTGCTTAATGCTTGCGCCCTTGTGTACATATCAACGTACTTTGGTTGTGGCATTACCTGTCTGACCCTTAGCAGCCATGACTGTGTGTGTGTGTGTGTGCGTCCCCCCTGCCCCCCCTCCCCCCCGTAGGTGGGACTTGAGCCCCACTACTATCCCTCTTCAGCTCATTAATAAGCTCACCGATTTGCCTTACCCAATTTTAATGTCACCCCCCCCTTCCCGAGTACTTAATCAGTCCAACACTATGAGATGGGATGTGGTCCGCAGTACTGCTGGAAGCTCACTACCGCCTCCATGTTGGAGGACTTGGTGCTGACCGCGTCGTGTGGGCAGTCACACGGGACACCTCTCCCAACTCGCTGGTTTGTCTTTGTTTTCGTCCTCTTGGGAGTCTTGACCCTGAACGTTTTATTTTATTATTTTTTGTCGGGACTCTTGAAGACGTCATACTTAAAATACAAATTCACGAGTCTAATAATCTGTAACCCTGTAAGCATTCAAATGTGCATACATGCATTCATGTCTGCTATATTTATGATCAAAAAAGCTTTAGAGTGATGTAGATAAGTATTGTCGATGTTGATTCAAGCGCTTCTCAGAGGCCTCTGTGGGTGATTTTACAAAGTTTAATAATTGTATATTTTGTATCATGGTCTAGCTCCACAGGAATGGCAGAAAAAATGTAAAAACGTAAAAAAAAAAGCTTTGTTACAGAACTAAACTGTATGATTTTTGTTGTTGATTGAACAAATTGCATTCCTTGCTTGTGAATTGATGCTTTCTCTCCCTGAATTGCCTCTCTTTATTTTCCTCTTTAATTTTTTAGCCTCTGAAGTTTGAATAAAATTTCTAGTTTGCAGAATGTATCACTAAATAAATGGGTCGTTACCTTTTACCTCCGAGTTCATCTCTTCTGGTGTGTTGGCTGTATTTTATAAATGGATGAAACGGCTCTGTTTTTAAATCGTGTTGGAACAATGATGTGCACAAGGCGCAGTTTGTTTCTAACATTGAATGGTACACTAGAGTTAATTTTGGGAGAAGAATTCTAGCCTGCTCCATTAGCACAGACTGAGACTCATAACGGAATGAGGGATTCTCTGTGGTCCTTCAATTGTTGCTGAATCTGCTCTTGAGGGAATGGGATGATTTGGGTTTGAGTGGTATTACAAAAGCTTCAACCTTAACCTGTATCATGTTGCAGTGCATACTGCCCCCCTGTGCAGAAATGGTAAACAAAGGCGTTGCTCTGACTTGAGTCAAACGTACGGGCACATTGTGTCTCCATAGAAACCCAACGGAGGCCAAGGTGCGCTGCCTTAATGGGTCTTGCTGCTCTGCCTTCTCACTGTAGATTGACGTTGGCATCAGTGTTGAAGTGCAGTGGGAGGAAGGTGTCTGTTATTCACACCAGGGCCTGTAGTGCTTCTCTGAACTCGTGACCTTGTCTCGGTCGGTGAGACAGTGGCTTGGCGGTCGGCAGGCCTGTGAACCGTGGGGGGGGGGGGCTCGACCCAGCGTAGCGCCGTAGACCTGTCTGGCTGTCAGACTGTGGTTCCCCTGTGCAGGCATGTCGACCAGAGGCTGCTTCAGGCAGCCGGCGGCAACCGGGCCTATGAGCTGTTGGAGGGATTACCTTTAATGTCAACAGGATGTCGTGGGCCGTGTGAGAAGGTCAAATGCCAAGCGGCACTCAGTGGCGAGCAGGGGGAGCTGGGGTTGTTGTGGCTGTCGTCGGCGGTCAGCTGGAGGGTCCTCTTGGGGGTCACCTGGGATGTAACCTACAGGGCCGTGTAGACAGGTGTGCGCGTCCCACACGCTTTTGAAGCCGTTTGTTTTAATCGCCACCCCTAATATTAAAAACATAACACATTTCTTTTTTAGCTTGGTGTGATTTTTGACACACAAACATTATTTTTTGATTCATGATTTCCTTCTTTAGAAATACAACTTTACACAGTTTATATTTTTTCCTTATTTTTTTAAATGGAATTTTTCTTTTGAACATCGTTATATTTGTCCCTTTAATTACCCTTTAGTTTATTTTTTAATTGAACTGTGGCTAGATTATGATAGTAGGACATCTAGTCACAGGCAATTATTCAGTCACCCAGCTAAGCCAGAGGGGGGCAGTGTTATTTACTGTGCCAATTAAGAGTCGCCACAAACAAGCATCGACTGAGTTCTCATTATTGAACATTTCGTTCTGTTCCTATAATTCAAAGTGATCATTGGCTAAATAATCAATCGTTTTCAAATTGCGGTTTCAATCAAATTATAGTTCTGGAAAAATCTCTACTATGGCAAATTAGGAGTTTACGCTGACTTACAGCCCCAAAATTTTTACATTTTCAGACATTAATGATTAATTTAGCAAATATTACAGTAAAATGGTTCATGACAGTGTTTTATAAAATAAAAACACTGTAAAATAAAAAAATTAATGAAAATGCATCGATACGTACTCAACGTTGTGAGCGGCCTTCTGTTTAACTCTGCCCCCTCTGTTGCTGTGATAACCTTTTTTATTGTCACTTTTCCCACAACGTCCTTGTCGATATTTCGTCTTAAGTACGTTGGAGTCTGTTATGTTCAAACCGCCCGGGCACACGCGTTGCGTCCTGACACTGGCCTTTTGATGCTGGGGAGCACAGTGGCCGCCGAGCTACACAATATGCAATGCATTAGATCCTCGGCCACCTGTGTCTCCTAATGATTCATATTGTCCCTAGTCTCCCCCCCATCAGCGATAGGCCCCGTCGACGCAGAGTAGGCCGTCATCTGCCTGCCATTGTTGGGTTCATGTCATGCTCTGTTTCTCGTGCTGGAGAGCCGGTGGAGCGGGAGTAACGCTGCCACGCAGACCCCCACACCGTGGTGGGGGTGGGGGGCTTCCAGGCCGAGGTCAGCGAGCACTGGGGAGGGCTAATGCGCTCCAGCATCCTCCTCCATTCTTTTTCAGGTGGGTGGTGGGGGGGTGGGGTTAGGAGGACGTTTGAACGACGACGGGGGAGGTACTCAAACGAAGCGGATGTGCGGTCAAAATATGTTCTGCCGCACATGGATCAGAGGATTCCCCGGCCCCAGAATGCCGTTTTCGAAACGGTGCCTTGAAGGCTTTGATTCAGGATCACCAACCGCCCCCCTCCCCCCAAATTAATTGTTATATTTTTTATATTAATATCATGCATGATGCATACGAATCCCAGATAACGGTAAACACACACAGTAAAGACATCTCTTGACTGACATCTCCCAGTACGTGACTCCCTTCTGCCTCGCTCTAATGCGATGAACATCCCCCTCAACGCCTCCCCCCCGCCCCCGTCCCCCTAACGCCCCCCCTCCCTCGGTCTCCATTGCACTCTCCATTTCCTCCCTCCCACATCGCGCTGGTCGCCCGAGGTCAGTTTGCCACGGAGAACGTACGCTCTTCTCACGCGGCTGAGGTGATTCAATAATTGGTGTGTACAAACAACCTTATCGGCTAAAAAGGAGGACGTCTCCCGCCCCATCCCCAACCCCGCCCCGTCCCCCCTACTCCCACACTGGAAGCATAGATGACCGCAGCGCCCCTCCCCCACTGGCATGAGGTGGGTTACACAATCCCCGGCCCTGGGAAACCCCAGGCCGGGTCGTTACCCTGAATTAGACTGAATTAGGCCACCAAAACGAGGCGGCCCCGTTAACCCCCAGAACCACTCATTAGCGCCGGCGCCTCGCTGTGGGCCCGTACCAGGGCGTTCTCTCACTGCCGCCGAGAACGCCTAATCGCCCCCTCATCCCGGTTGGACCGTCATCCCCCTCCGACCCCCCCTCCATCCCGGAGGGATGACGGTCCAACCGCCCACACCAGTTGGGCGGGGTTCAGCTGCTGGACAGGTAGATCCGGGACCTTAGGCTCAGTTATGGTTCCACGTCGACGCAACGCAATGACCACGCAGACGCTTCGATGCAGTCGTGAACCTGTTATGGTTTTGCGTCAGGAGGCCCCCGTCAGGCCCTTGCGGTGGACGCGAGGAGGGTCTGCAAGGACGTAATTGGTCCGTAAGCCTAAAGTTTGACTACTCTCGTCAGTCCAACATCCGATGGGATGTTGGACCGACGAGCGATAAAACCTAGTGTTTTAATATGGACCGATCAGCTCTGAGTCCGCATCATGTCTCTTCTTTTCCACCTGGCGGGTGGAACACTGTAACATTGTGTGGAGCTAATTTCTTGTATGCTTCAAATGGAGTACAGTTTGAGATTGAACACTTCCTGCCCTGGTAACTGAAACCGTGGCTTCCCACTCATGATGACAACATTTGAAGTTAAACGTTTTCTTTGCGATACGTCTGGAGCTGTTCTTCCCTTGACCTCATGAGGCATGCTGTCGGGTCCACGTTGTGCTTGTCTGACCCTCCGCCCCGATCGTCCACCTGCATCTCGCTGTCCCCCTGCATCATCCTCCTCATCGTCATGGATACAACATCACACAGTTGTTTCATTCATGATCTCGATCATGTCTCGGTCCTCGTGCACGACCTCCGTTAGCATGCCGCCATTGTGTGACCTTTGACCCCTCCAGACTGCATGCTTCCACTGTGGTTGCCCTTTGACCCCTCATACATCACTCTCTACCCTTGCTCTCTCTCCTCCTCAGGACATCCTCTTCTTCAGGGGTTTCAGCTAAAACGGGGGCTTGTCATTGGATGCCAGCCTTGGCATTTGCATATTGTCATCACACTCATCCCGGCTCAGTATTGGTCACCCCCAGCTGTCAATTTCCATCTTCGTCCATTCGTCTTTTAACCGTTCACCTCGACGCCATGCCGTGTAAGATCAATTAAGATGGAATGTCTCCCGTCTGTCCATTCTTCACCTCATTGAATTGATCCTTTATGTACAGTCAGTCCACTCACGCAGTGATGGTGATAATGGTACAGGTATCATCACATGTTTGCTAGTCCTAGTTTATCTTTGTCATGCAGTCACCACCCAGTTAATCCAAGCGTACGTATTGGTGCTACACAGTTGCTCTCTACAACTATAAGTGGGTATCTGTACCCCCTGTATGAGATGAAGTACATTATTGTAAATGACTGATGGTTCTAACGACCACATCTCTGATGCATTCGCGGGACATTCTGTTTGAAGAGGAGTTAAATGGTACTGTAGGCATGTTGCTGGATGGCTTACACCAGCCATCAGTGTTATTTAGCAGCATAATTCAAAAATGTTATGAGATACAGGACTTAGAAAAAGTCCAACTTCAGAAAGCATTTCCCTTCAAATCCTTTATCTGTAGAAGTGAGATGTCTTTTTTTCTGCTGTGTTTTTATCCGTAGAAGAAGTGAGCTGTGTTTCTACTGAGTGTGGAGTGAAGTAATAGAAAGTGCATGAACTGAAAGTATTTGGGTTCTTTATATTGCTGCGTTTCTGAGGGTGAAGGTTTTGGGGTCACCAAATTGAGACACTTTACATTACTCAGTTTGTGGTCTTACATGGTCATATTTCACAAAAAATTCTCCACTTTAGGCCTAAAAGAAAATCTGCCTGAATAAACAGAATGCCAATTTTTGTGAATTTACAACCTTCGCGATTTTTCCCCCGCTATTTCCTTGTCTGCTGTCATTCCCCGGCTACTTAGATGTGCCCTTTACCTTGCGCTCTGACACAGTATATTCCTGGATTGAAAGGACAAAGTGGCATCAACATCACAGAGCGGTGAAGGCTCAGACATCTCTCTTCTGCCTGTGCTGAGCTGAATATCCACTGTGTGCATCTATGACGGACAAAGGGCTCCATATCCACAGGTTATGTATACGACATGCTACTGTATGCAGATATGGCCATTCTGAAAATATTTCCAATCGTATCCCATTCTGAATGGATTCTCGAGAATGGAGACCTTAAAGCTTGGCCGTTCAAGGATTGCAGCGCTCTTTTCACTACGTTTGGCTCAATTGGAGCCACGCATTTCCATTTCCATTGACATTGACTATTTGCAATGCATTTATTATTATTCTGACCTTGCCACCAAGGCTTGGTTGCGATAATAGACCATGGTAAACACTGGTGCTAATCTATGCCGCTCGCTCGGAGCCTGCCCACACATCTCACTATGTGTATCAGCTTCATCTGACGCAGCTTAGGGTTACCTCATTGTACACCTCAAAATGTGTCTCTTTTGTTTCTCCCACATTTAAGTACTTTACTTTCAGCTATGACTTCCCGATGAATGTAAAGGGCGAATCTCTTTCAGTTATTCATTCCCAGTGAAGAGATTCATGGTGTTTGCTGTGCAACCTGAGTTTGTTCAACATCTTCCCACTGGGTACCATGAATAAAGAAACCGTTAACAGTTGATCCACCAGTGTATTCTGTTTGTGTTCAAATGAATCCATTCTACAAGTGTTTCCTCCACTTCCTTCCCTGGACCCTGAAGCGGATCTGTTATCTAGTGAAGTAGCCGCTGTAGAAGTTCTACTGGCGATAATACTGTAAATCGACGTGTCAATGTGTACTACTCTTTCTCTTTTGTAATGTTTTCACTTGATCTGCTCAACATGTACCCAGTTCTGAAGCATTCACAAAATCCTCATCATCCATCCTAATAACACCCCTAAGAACCCCTAATCAACCTATCAATGTTTACAACATGTTGTTCAAGTAACCCATGATTAAAAATATGTTTGCGTTTTAGCATGATTTTAGTTGTAGGGAGTTGTAGTTTTAGTTTTAGGGACTAATAAACTGAGGATTAAAAAGATCCAACCATAAAATCCTAACAATAATATTCAATTGTCTTCACCAGTGAAAAGGCAACAGCTGAGCATTGTTGTTATATCTTAAAAGCCTTCTATCTAGGGAAAGGACTGAGACGCCAGGCAATAACCCCTGGCAGTAAGCAATCTGCAATTCTTTTGGAAAGCGTTTTATGTTAGTGAATTGTTTAAATTGTTTTTCCCAGAACATTGACGGAACTGTGTTATTGAGGTTTCTATGAACAGTAGGCCCGATTCTTTTTTCTCCACCTAATTGCCTGAGGGAATATCGCACACATCTCCGACACAAACGGCAATTTGAAAGCAATTGAAAGTCATTTTAGGGCCCAACAATGGTAAATCCACAGCTCCAAGACAATGAGGTGTTGTTGAGCAGCCGTGTTGTTATTATACAGAGCAAACCAACAGGCTTGTTTGTCACCAACAACAAGCTTTGCAGTTTTAATTATAACAGCTATAGTCAATTATACAGACATCAGCTTCAAGCTGAAAATGAATACTTTTTTGGCACGATTTCCTTTACAGTGGAGAAAGATAATGCAAATTTTTTAAGGAGGAACTATTTTAAAGATATTATGAGTGGCTGGGTGCCCGGATGTTACACGGGCAGCAAGGCCGTTTAATAGAGCATAAGATAATGTGTGTAGCAGCGGATTAAGCAGTCTCATCAGGCGATGCAGAGAAAGGTTCACTTGATATGCTGAGGGATTCTACACACATCTCCCCTGGTAAGCTTTATTCCAAGTATAGATTCCCAAAAATAGCCCACCTTTGTGCTCTACACAAAATACAAAATATATATATAATACAGGATACATCCACAGGAATTCAATACAGAACTATGGGAAAGAAAAGCATTTTCACTTTGAGTCATTTTTCTCTGCTGCATCCCGAGGGGTACTGAGCAGAACGCTCTTCACAGAACAGAACGCTCTGCACAGAACAGAACGCTCTGCACAGAACAGAACGCAGGGCACTGAACAGAACGCCGGGCACTGAACGGAACGCCGGGCACTGAACAGATCACTCTGCACTGAACAGAACGCCGGGCACTGAACAGATCACTCTGCACTGAACAGAACGCTCTGCACTGAACAGAACGCTCTGCACAGAACAGAACGCTCTGCACTGAACAGAACGCTCTGCACAGAACAGAACGCTCTGCACTGAACAGAACGCTCTGCACAGAACAGAACGCTCTGCACTGAACAGAACGCTCTGCACTGAACAGATCACTCTGCACTGAACAGATCACTCTGCACTGAACAGAACGCTCTGCACTGAACAGAACGCTCTGCACTGAACAGAACGCCGGGCACTGAACAGATCACTCTGCACTGAACAGAACGCTCTGCACAGAACAGAACGCTCTGCACAGAACAGAACGCTCTGCACTGAACAGAACGCTCTGCACAGAACAGAACGCTCTGCACTGAACAGAACGCTCTGCACTGAACAGATCACTCTGCACTGAACAGATCACTCTGCACTGAACAGAACGCTCTGCACTGAACAGAACGCTCTGCACTGAACAGAACGCCGGGCACTGAACATATCACTCTGCACTGAACAGAACGCTCTGCACTGAACAGAACGCTCTGCACTGAACAGAACACTCTGCACTGAACAGAGCACTGACCCGCTCCACAGTGGATGGAGGGACATTGTAACGTTGACCTTGTGCAAACCGGCCCCTGGAGGACAGGGGACAAAGGGCCGCCGCGACAGGGCCCCGGCGGTGTCATCATACATATTCCCTTGAATATTAATCTGGTTGTTCTGATAAAGGGATGCGTTCAACAGGTTTCCCTGGTCGCTACGGTGAACACCAACACATGAGTTTCCAGATAAAACAGGTAAGTAGAAGTAGTATTCCCATTGAGGGTGAATGGTGAGCTGTGTGTGTTTCTGGGTGCGCTGCGTATGAGGAGTGTGGCCGGAGTCCCACACCATTAGTCCTCCCCACTCATGCAACATCCTCCATTTTCATTCCTTTCTCCCTCTCAAGGCCCACTCTGATTCCGCTGCCCCCCCCCCCCCCCACCCCCACCCCCACCCCACCCCCAACCCCTACCCGAATACAGGAAATCCCGTTTTCACTGACATCGTTTTTCTTCTTCTTACTGTTACATGAAAAGAGCGTTTCTATTGCCGTTTCCAATCTTTAATAGCAGTTTACTTGTTACTTCCTCGCCAGTTATTCAAAGACATGCCACTACCCCCGGCCTTGCAGGTGTGGGAGGGATTTTCTTTTAGGTTTGCAGGCGACTGTGAGCGAGAACAAAAGTGGTCACTATTCAGCCTCGAAGGGGCAACTTCCTGCCAGCCGCCCAGTGAAGGAAGGAGCACAGAGAAGCCACCATTAAGAGCAGCAAGTTGTGGAGCATAAAGGAACGTGGTGTAGGAATATAGAAAGCCTGTGTTATCCTTTCTCTGGGTCGTTCTACTGTAATGAGCAGGCGATATTCACCCTGGAATCTCGTAGGCATGAAAGGTCAAGACGGTCTGCACTAAAAATGGTTTGCATTCAAACAGAATTTTTTAATTTCGGTAGGATTTAGGGGATATGTTTCAACCAAAAATGTGACAGAGCTCAAGGGAACTGAAATCTTTTTCATTTAGAAAATGCAGGAGGCTTGACATGAGAAACAATATAATATTTCTTTGACCTTGGCTTAGTTGCCCTAATTGAGTAATTCTTAATTTCGTCATGTGATATTTTACCTAAAGGCTTACCTTAGATATGGGCGTGGATCTGGACGCCCTTTGGAGGTTTCCGGAACCTGAAAAGGTATTTTATCAAGAGCAGCCTTGGTATTTTAGTTGTCTAGGTTTGTAAGATGTCGTAGCCTAATGGAAGACAAAGGAAGCACTAGCCTACTTTTAACAAGCCGGTGCGGAGAAACCGTCTTTCTTTCTGACTATTTCGGACTAGATCGGACTAGATGATAGGATGACAAAACAACTTCAAGAGGGAATTTAAAACCAAAGAATTTGTCCAGTCAACAAGTGTGTCTTAAAGTTCGTACAGACTAGGCCCTGTATTGATCGATGGATATACCTTCTGATATAATGTGTCAATCTGTTTGTGTTGATGTTTTCATTGCACGTGAAGCTAGTTTTTATCTCGGCCATTTCTCATAAATCGGACGGTAGGACATCCCGTTAAACGGTCTATTTATTTACAATAATCAAGGCATATGTAATAGGCCTCCATTCAAACAGATATTCAGTTTCCCCCCGCAATTCAGCTTAATGTGACAGTAGGGGACCACTGCTCTTGTAAAGTCCATTCATGAGTCTAGAACATTGCCTCCTCGAGTATCTTTAGCCCACATTGTATGTCAAAAGAAGCCCACAGAAAATAGGTCGTGGGTGGTCCCACTCTCAGGACACTCCGAGGTTCTTGATTTACTGCTCCCGGTTCAACTGCTGCCAATTAACGGGAAAACTCCCCGAAAGGAGACCGCCAGAGACCGCCGGAGAGGCCTGAGGAGGTCTACATCTCCCCCCCCCCCCCCCGGTTTATTAAAATATATCGGAGCTTGAATCGACATCCAGGTAGGATTATAAATATTAAGACCTACATACCCCCTGCTGTGGGCTGTTAGGGATTTAAATCCCCGGCTGGTCTGTGGCGTTCACCCAGTAGACCTATTCACGCTTTGTCATATTCCAGTCAGTGGTTAATTCAAATTGTTTGCCATTCTATTGCATCGTCCTTAAAAAAAGATACAAATAGGTCTAAAAATAATGCTGATCACAATCTAAAAATTGCTTTTGACAAAATACGCAGTCCTAAAGTAGCGTTATAATACAGCCTATTGCATTGCAGACGACTATATACGCAAATAAATAACGTGTTCAATTCTTGCGGTGGTGTTTTTTTATTTGCTGTAAAAGATTAAGTAAAATTGAATTATCTGAATTAGACCCAAACATCGGAACTTAGTGGACTGCTCTGTAGACCACCGTCTGTTTTTTACATTGCATGGACTCATATATTGATTAATTGATATATTAATAATTTATATATAGCCATCATTTGAACATACTTAATTTATATCTAGCGATGAGATTGATAGATTAAGACTATTTATAAGTACATAAATAGGCTAGGCCTACATTTAAATGTATTGACGGATATGTTAAATACAGCTAGCTGCTCAGAGTTTTTGTATTCTTATTATCTTGCTTCGGTCGTGTAGGCCTCATTCTTTAACTATCCTGTGTTTTATTGTCATTACTGTTGCCGCCACGACACCTGAATCTCCCCCCGGGGATTATAAAGGTTTATTTCTGATCTTAGACGAATAGATGGGAAGTTATGGCCTAGTTAGATATAATATAGATATAATATATTGTAGTTCGATATAATATATAATCAATGATGGATAGATGATGGACAGGCCCAATAATGGTCTACTCAACTTTAATTGGCTTATGGATGCATCCTGGCCATGGCCTCTTCTCGTATTCATGCTGTTATGAACATATTGTGGGTCTACCCCACTCATGCCATGACCCTTTTCTCATATGTATGGCATTCGACACAGTGGGTCGATACAGAGTAAGCCTTTAACTTCTTCAATTGCTCAAAACCTGCTAGTGGAAAATCCATAACTGACTGTCTTGTCAACCTAAAGATTCATAATAAGACATATTTATAAAAGCACGTGAAGAGCTTTTTTATGTTTCTTGACATGCATCAACAGACTGCTTCTTCTTTGAGCCCATAATAATTTTATCAGAACTATCTTAGTCGTGCTACCACAGTTAATAAACTATCGATCACAGGGGTTGGTGTTCCCAGTTGGTAGAGTTGCACTGCTTCTCTTCCTGGTACCTTAACGAGGCCCTAATTGTTTTCGAACCCTTGACCAAATGAAAGTGAAACCGTCTGAAGTAACAGGGGGTTCCGTGCTGCTGGGCGGAGCTGACCTCCTGGGGCAGGGGTCATAGGTGCAGTGACACCAACCTCGCTCAAGACATAATCTGTGTAATTGGTGTCAGGGGCGGGGGGCACATGGGGAACGTCTCCCACCCACAGACGGTTCCACTCACTTGTTGACACTTTCACAAAACAAATGAAATGCTGCAGGGCCTGTTGAACCCTTCAGCCAATCAAGTGCGACAGAGCCCACTGACTTTTAGCCAATTATGGACCACGGTTGACCCTAGCGATGGCTCCTTTCTCTTTCTGTTTTCCACCTGTTCTCTTCTCAAGCAGCTCAGTGATTTAGAAGAGCGAGAGCAACCAGCAGCACATCAACTTTGCGTTGGATTAAGAGGCCTACAGCTGCTTGGGAAGAGGGGTATCTCTAGTCCTGCCCCCAACTGTTTGTTCTCAGCGTGAAGCTCTGTGTCAATGGGTCAAAGGCCGATGCAATTTGTACACACGGGTAACCCTGCTATTGGGTGAACTAAAGTTGCAACGTGTGTCATTTCAACTTGCTCGCAGCTTAAAATAACCTGGAGATATCTGTTGTCAATGCTGGATGTGGTTTCCATAATGTTTATCAATGTTTAATGTTATAAATTCTACAAATAAAAATTGATGGCCAGCCCATACTTCTCTCGCGGTTTACAATAATCGTAGTATTGACACTTTGAAACCCCACCCACTCACCCTCAACCCAGCCCACTAAACCTAAACCCCTCCCACTCACGCCACCCAGCCAGCCCTGCTACGCTGGTTCACGTCACCCAGCTGCACGGCAAGTGGGAGTGGACACAACTCTGTTATCGAGATTTACAAAGCAGGGTGGGACATCACACGTCGTTACTTAAAGTTATGTTTTTGTGTGGAATAGTTAAATAACCCCCGTGGCTCTGAGGCGGTGCGTGGAGACCAGGGGGGCGGCCCTTGCCCTGGAGGGGGGGCGGAGCGGCGGCAGACGCGCTCGTGAGTGTGCGCACAATGAAAGCCATGAAGATGTGTGTTTCCTGCGAGGTGAAGCCTAAAGGGGAGTCAGCGAGTCCGCCCCCAGCCTGAATGGCACATACAGAGGAACCTGAACGCCAGCGGGCAGAGGTCAGCCATGCCTGCATCACGGGGATCACCTTCCTCCCTCACCTGTGACTCCACATGGCCTCGCTCGCTTTCAGAAGCCACAGCTTTAGGAGGACGAAAACTGGGGGCGCGTCCTAAACCAATTAAATCGCTGAATAGCTATCCATATAAAGCGAGGGGGATGGGGAGAGGAACCTTGAGGAATTCAAAAACACATTAGCTTCTAACAAGTCATTTGTTACATCAAATACACGTGGATGTAAAATTGCTGACCCCTTTGAGCAGGAAAATATAGTATTTTCCTTAAGATTCAAACTTCTGTCGTGCTCAGTGCAATGTGCGCGAAAAAACGTTGGTTGATTTTGTGATCTATTTTTTACAATAGTCCTTTCCTTTCACACGCAGAAGTTGCACATGAATGCCGCGGGACAGCATAGGCCTCCGCCGTAGAGAGGGACTACACAGATGAGCAGAAGAAGTACAGGTTAAGAAAAACAGAAATAGGGGGCTGGAGACTCAGTGGCTGTGAATGTGTCCATTGAAGCCCTTTTCTTTTGCTGCTACCCAAATGCTCCTGCTAATGGTCTGTTAATACCAAGTAGCACCAGGAATGCTACCTTCTCAAAGCTTCCCAAGGCAGTGGCGTGTGTGTGTGTGCGTGTGTGTGTGTGTGTGTGTGTGTGTGTGTGTGTGTGTGTGTGTGTGTGTGTGTGCATCTGTGTGTGTTTCTATATGTGTGTATGTGTGTGTGTGTGTGTGTGTGTGTGTGTGTGTGTGTGTGTGTGTGTGTGCACGCGCCTCCCTGGCGCGATCCGTTCTGTGGGGTGGGGTCGGGGAGGGCGGGTACACTACCATTCTCATCCGTCCTGTAATGAACAGGCACCACATATTTATGTTGCTGCCGGTGAGCACTTGAAACACAAGAGGGGTTACGGCGGAGAGTGGGTAGGTGTTTGGACCATTTTCAATATTTCCCCCCTGGCGCCCCAAAGGCCAGGCGGGGCGGTCCGTCCTTTACAATCATCAGGTGACCAGAAGGAAAATAGTGTGGCCTTAACAAGCCCGCATTAAAAAAGAACATCATTTTCATTATGCAGTCAAACACAATTACAAGCAAATGTTTTCTCTGTGGCGCTGCCCCTGCTTTCACGCCCTTTGTCCCGGGGCCCTTAGTGCGCTGGGAGAAAGGCCCCGCTGGTCAATAGGCAGCTGAGTGGCGTGTTCCGCAGGGGCCCACATCCTTAGCCCCCCGGTGCAGAATGCGTTTTGTTACAAGAGCAGCCATACATTCTGAGCAGATTTGTTGAATTAGGAAGCCCAGCGGGGAGGGGGGAGGCAGGGGGGTAAGTGATGGGGAGGACTTGTTGCTAGGTGACTGACATACAACGCCGGGATGCCAGTCTTCAGGGGCTTGCTGCTTCTATCTTGGGTTTTTTTTGGGAAGGGGGGGATTTTTTTGTCTTGTGTTCCTCCTTGTAACTCCCCCCCCCCTCCCTACCCCACAGCCCCTCCCCTGCCCTGCCCCTTCTCCTCCCACCCATTAATTTACTTGTCTGGACTTCCTTGTCGCTGAAGTGTGGATAATAATGCTGGAGAGAAATCTGACAAAGCAGTTGAAATCACGGAGTTCAGTTTTTATACATATGGATATATTTATTGTTTTTACAGTAAATTTATTAAGAACCACGTCTTCTGTTTTTTTTTTATGTCCCCCGTAGGTAGGCTACTAACTTGGACATGTTGTGGGAAAAGGGAAAATGCTTTGTATGGGAAAGTGGTGGATTGGGAGGATTCCTCCTTCTGAACACGCTAGTTAGCACAGAACCTGACACGAAGCGTTAGCCTCATGGAGACACTCGGCCCAAAAAATAAATGGCATTTTCCTGGGGCTGGTAAGTGACACACAAGGACGGCTGGGGTTTCTCTTTGCCGTTACCTTCCTATAAGCACTGCCAAGTGGGAGCCCTGTCTCAGAGTGCAGATGTATGAATTCATGCTTCATGATGAGTTAAATCATTATATTCATACATATTCATCTCCCTGGAAGTGATGCTCTGTTTTGCCATTATAGCCTTCAGTAATTATTCTGGAAAATGTATAAATCTGCATTCATCTATGTATATATATATATATATATATATATATATATATATATATATATATATACAATTATTTATATTTATTGTTTTCATTATGCAATTGCTTGATTATCTTTGTGGGGTTTTTTGTAGCTCGATGCTAATTTCTATGTCCCCCTCTCCTCTCCTGAGTGGAGGACTCAGATGTGGGGCTCATTTCTTGTTCTGTCAGCCTTTTGGCAGAAGGTCAGCCCTCCTGAGTCCCTCCGAGGCTGAATGATTCATGGGATCATCATCCACAGACACAGCGCGCGATGAGGCTGATTCTGACACACATCAGAGAAAAACTTGCAATGCTTTGCAATCAAAAACCCAAACACCAACCTTGCATCTTTTTTATACATATCTTTTTTCTGTTGCAACTTTGGGAATCGATTTACATTTTCATTGACACACAGTTGTTAATTATATTTTTGTCTTTCAAAATGCAAAGTGCAAATGTAAATAATGTTACCTAGGGTATTCAAATGACCCAATAAGGCATTCAGATGGAAATTGTGTTTGTGTTTACATGGCACATATTAATTCAGTCTAATTTTATATTCACACTATTCTGGTGACATCACAGACTATCTTTGAGTATTATTTTTAGATTTTGAAGGATTTAAGGCAGGCCCCGGCTGCATTGTTTTCCTTCAGACTACGAATGCAGGAGGACAGGATTCAGAGTAACTGGTGCTGTCTCTAGTGAAATAAAGCTGTCTCTTTGTTTGTCTCCAAATGTATTACAGTTTCAGAATTCCTCCCACCTTTCAGCGTCATGCATTCATGGGCTGCTGTGCCTGTGGAGATTCAGGGTCATTGAGTTTTTTATTTCCCCTTGGTGCTGCGTTTATCTGAAGCTGGGCCTGAAGGTCAGCCGGAATAAGACGAGGAAGCCATTGTGGAAGTGTTCCTCCTGCTCATACCTCCCCGATTCCCTTTCACCGAGAAAGCGTGTCTCTTTGTGCTGCCAGAGGTTGGTGAGACGATCAGGCCACACCTGTGCCATGAGGAGAATTCCCCTGCTCTCACACAAGGCCGTTGCAGGCAGGCGTTCTGAAAGCTTTCGCTAAAAAATTGCGAATGGCAATGATTCCACCAAGGAACCACATGGAAGCAAAAATAAAGATGTGCTCCGACTGTGTTTGGAAAAAGGGTTGAGCCTGTTTGCGTGTATAATGACCAATCGTTTGGCTGTGCGGGGGAATGAGAGTGTGAAGGGATAGTGCTGCTGCGGCTGCTCCGGCTGCTGCTTTTGTGAATTAGCTGTGATCTTGATATCTGAAACAGGGGCACTTGTGGTCTTATATTGAATACGACTCTGAACATGAAATCTATAAATCTTCAGTTTGTATTGTTTGCAGTATCATATCGTTATTAAACTGGCTTTATATATTGCTGTTGGTCTCAAGGGTGCTTTTCTACCTGTATAGTTTCATGAACGAGTTTTATTCTTAAATGTGTTTGAAACATTGCTTCATTGAAAAACATTGAGTTAGACTAGTTAAACATTGAATATATTTTGCAAGGAAGTTATACACTATTGAAGGGTATTTGAATTAGGCTGTTTAAGTGGTTTATATTACGGTTTCGTGATCTGTTTTTAAGCTCTTTTGCCGGTGCACAGCAAAAGAGTAAACAAGATGACCTAAAAATAATAGATTATTGATTGAAGTCGGGGATGTTTCCTAAGGGAGAGGAGTGACAAACTCATCTGGCCAGGCTTTGGACATTCCGTCTCCCATCAAAACATCACATTCTTTAGTATTCAAAAGACGACCACAAATGGTATTCAAACAATAATGCTTCATTAATCAGCAAGTCCGGGTTGGCTGCAGACAGACCGGATGCCTACGGGTAGAGAGCAGACTTAAGGGTTAGACCCCAGAACCAGCTGGGATCTAACCCTGCCCCACCAGACCGGCCTTTCTGCTGACTATATGCTGCATCTGTTATTTATGTCTCATCAATTTATCAACGGAGTGAAAGTGAAATGCTAATGGCCACCACACTGAGTCGAGGCTGACTTCAGCATCTTACATAGTGGTGCCATATATATTCACACGTCCCCTCTCAGAAGAGGCATGAGCCGGGGCGGTGGGCGTCACCTGTGGTTGGTAGCTCCACTGCTGACTCGGAGTGCAACCGTTTGCTCGCTTACATTTGACGCAAATCTGAAGTATATCTATTAGTTGAGCTGATGTGATCTGCTCTGGCAGGCCGGCCCAGAACACCCCACCGCTGCTGGCCCTCATGACATGCATTTTTAATAAGCATAATAGAAAAACACCTTAAGATGTCATCCAGCAGTCACGGAGCACCGAGCATGAGCCATCGGCTGTGGCAGATATGGATTGGGGTTTCTACAGCATAGCCTAGCATAGCCTAGTCCAACCTAGCCTAGCCTAGCTACTCCTCTGCCCCTGGCTAAGACACAGACTAGCAGATCCATATAAACATTAGGGTACACAAGGCCGTTTCTTTGGCAGGACGTCAGGGCAACACGTTCAGGTCCGATATCCCAGAACACGCGGTGACGAACGTCCCGGTACACGACAGCCCGGCGCGGGACGGCCACGTGCGTCCCGCAGCGCCAGACATGTCGGACGCACGGTGAATTATGGATCTGAGAAACGGGGCGGTTATCTGAACCGAGTCGTCCCCCCCCCCGTCTCCACGGGACTTTGTTCCGTCGGCACCGGTCCACCCCCGGATTGTGTGCGGAGCAGAGAGCCGCGCGCTGATGAATATTTGAGGAGGCGAGGGGTGAAAGCGAGACGGCTCCCCAGCCTGTCACTCGTGTCGTGGGGCGTCGTGCCGTCGAGCGAGGTCCCTTCCTCGGAGTCGCCGGATGACTCCGCCGCCGCCAATGATGTTGAGCGCCGCACAGCCTCCCTCCCCCTCTCCCCTCACAGCCTCCCTCCCCCCACAGCCTCCCCCCTCACTCTCTCTCTCTTTGGCTCTCTCTTCCACTCTGCCGTCTACCCCCTTTCTATGTTTCTATGCCCATGTGATAACACAAACACACACACACACACACCCACACACACACACACACACACACACACTCTTGCAATTGTACACACTTGCACATAAACATGAAAGTGTACACACGCAAATACACGCACACACACACACTCACACACACACACACACACACACACACACACACAGACACACACACACACACACAGAGTCCTGTGAGCCATGTACTGTCAGTGGCGTCAGCCTGCAGGTGGTAAGCCCTGGTGGCCGGGCAGCCTTCCCTCTCGTCCTCCACCTAGACGATGCTCCCCTCATCCTAATGAGCTCTGTCACCGTGGCATTTGACGTAAGCCGTCAGTGGAGACTCCTGTATATCCAGGAGTGGGCTCCCAGACTCGGAAGACCCTGACCTTAAATGAGGTTGTTTATGCAACGGAGAAGGCGGGTTCCAATCTTCAACCGATGCTTAGCTTGATTGCAGCTTGCTAGTTTTTTGAAAACTACACCACTGACTTGGTTATCGTTAGTCTCACAAATAAGGCTTAATATTAGCAAAACCTTTATGAATAACAGATTCATTAAATATCTATTATAATGCATTCAATATGATAAATTTATGAACGATGACACGATAGTGCAAAATATTAAATAAATGTAAATATACCGTAACGAATCCAAAACTTTCAAAACGTTGTGGCCGTTACAAACACATCGTCTCCCCATTATAACAAATCATTTCATTATCATCCAATAAATCATTACTTCCAATAAAATCTGAAATGGAGGCATTAATTGCGATGTGAGGTCTCTATGTACATATCTCCTAGAGGTTGATATTCCCTCTACTCTAAGGTTTATGGTGCATTTTACCTGATACTGCTGCTTTTATTCATGAAACAAATAGTTTAATTTTTGTTTACAACTGCACACTACATGAGTAGATTCCAAAGGTATTTCTCGGGAATCCGGGAAGACATTCATCATCTAAACGTGATTTAGGCTAGATAATGGCTCTCGCGATAAGAAAGGCACGTAATCTCGCAGTCATAATAGTGGCCAAGGTGTGCCGGTTGTCGAAGACAGTGTATTTCTGTAAAGTTTTCAAATCAACACCTTGTGGACTGGCCACCATGGAACTACACTTATTAAAATCCCCTTCTGAAAGATTTGAATCCGCAAATCTATTAACACCCAACTCTACATAAAAACAAACCCAACCCCCTCTGCAGCCCTATCCGCACTTTACAACTGCCTGGAGGAGATAAAGGTGTGGATGGCGGCTAACTTCCTGCAGCTCAATGGCTCAAAAACGGAAGCCATTCTTGTTGGCACTCCACACCAGACCCGGTCATCCACTATCACCAACATCAGCTTCTCCGGCCACGACATCCACCTCTCATCCTTAGCCACTAACCTTGGTGTCAGAATGGACCCTCATCTGACCTTTGAGGCCCACTTTGCAAAACCTCCTTCTTCCACTTCAGGAACATGGCAAAACTCCGCCCCACACTCACTCTCCCCGTTTCCGAAAAACTTGTCCACGCCTTTGTCTCCTCCAGGATGGACTACTGCAATGCACTCCTCATCAGGATCCCCAGCAGGAACATCCAGCGGCTGCAGTTCATCCAGAACTGTGCTGCCAGGATACTGATGGGGGTGCGGAAGTACCACCACATCACACCCATCCTGAAATCCCCCCACTGGCTTCCTGTCCAGTACAGGATCGAATTCAAGATCTCCCTTCTGTCCCACCAGTGCCTCCATGGCACTGCCCCCCGTACCTCAAAGAACTCATCACTCCCCATTCCTCCTCACGCCATCTCCGCTCTGGACAAGCTTCCAAGGACAAGGCTCCGAATTATGGGCGACCGCGCCTTCTGCTCAGCTGCACCCAGTCTGTGGAATGCTCTCCCTGACCGTCTAAGGGCCCCACAGACTGTGGATTATTTTTAAAAAGGCCTAAGAATCCATATTTTTTGGAAAAGCCTTTGGCTAAACTGCTATTTTAAATGTTGTTGTTTTTTTTAATCTAGTTATTCGTATATTTTGTATTTATCTTTTAATGTGCATTGTAGCACTTTGAGTTCATTGAGTTGAAGTAAAGTGCGTTATAAATAAAATACATCATTATTATTATTATTATTTATCATCGGTAGAATATCTCTTAACGCAACAGGGAACCGGGTGCTTCGATCCGACCACACTTTCAACTCTATGCTACGTGACGTCATTACGCGAGGCGGGTGTTACGACGTGAGTCTGCAGCTGGGAACTACAGAGTTCCGAAGATGGACTCAAAAAAGCGCATCTTGGATGCCTCGACCCGTGAGTTCTTACCGTGTTGTTTCTGGATAAATGTGGATAACCCGGTGGTTGAAATGGTGACCAACGAAATGGTTGTCACATTGAGAATGGTACCTCATCCTTCTCTGCACTCACATTTATCAATATGAATCCCAATTTGAATGGTTATATAAAAATTATTGTGGGTCATGTTGATCGTTTGGTTCTGTAAACAGCAGAATGGTGCTTCTCTTTAAGTGTTGCTGCAGCATGGAGTTCTGGGATGGCATTATCGCCTTTCATTTGAAAAAAGGATGCTCCAGTGTACCCTATTTTAAAGGAGATAAGAAAGGAAGCATTGAGGTCCCCTCTCTTAGCAATTAGCGAATCCGAACAGCTCTTATCATGGCGGCCACTCCAGGGTCATTTCACTTATAGTTAGGAACCTCCCTAAGCAAAAAAGACTATTCGACTGCAGCTCTAGAGAATTCAGACAGCTCTTATCAAGTCTGCCACTTAGATACTTCCGGGTCATTTCAAACTCGAACCTTCATCATAAAAAATATTATCAGACCATAGCCCAGACTCACTGAGGTGTAGGCTACTATGACGCTGTAGCTCAGGACTAGGCTACCGGCAACAACAGTTACAAATTCTACATTTGTATGTGTTCTACTCCTTTTTTGTAAACAAACGTCCACTTTAAAAGAAAAAACATTGGCTATGACATTTTTTTTAAACCTCACACGCCTCATGATGGCTACAGGCACAGCCGGGATGGTTGCTAGGCGGTCTGCCCTCTATAGGCCGCACGTTAGCCTCTGCAGCCTGGCTGCAGCAGCCCTGACCGCGAGTACGATCCCTTCCCTCCTCTTCACTCCCTCTCCCTCCGCTCCTTCTCATATCTTTTTCCATTAAAGCGGGCAGCCTCCGGGGCATCATCAGTTGATGAGAGCACCACTGGGAGAGTAAGGGTGACCTCAGGGTGAAGTCACGGCACCACGCAGACTCTGGGTCGGCGCCAGACCTGACCGACACAATCGCTGCCCTTGTTTACGTATTTTACAACTGTTAAAGTGTCCTTAGAGTTAAGAAACAAACACAATGATAATGTTCCATTTGTGTATTGAAGAATCTGTAATACTCATACATTATGTATATTCATTTTTCTTGCAGTATAAAATGATCCACTTTTTTTTTCCCATGCTCGTTGCACTCTTCGCACAAACATACTTCCCCAGAAACAACCCCTACTACGTCTAAAGGTCACTATTGAAGAGCTGCAGCAGTGCAGCAAAAAGAGCAAAGGCAATCGCTAGGGGAGACGTTTATTGACACCCGCTAGTGCGTGTGGACTAGTGTGTGTGGGGGTGAGTGTGTGTGTGTGCGTGTGTACTACTGTGTATGCGTGTGTACGTGTGTACGTGTGTGTGTGTGTGTACGTGTGTGTGTGTGTGTGTGTGTGTGTGTGTGTGTGTGTGTCTGTGTGTGTGTGTGTGTGTGTGTGTGTGTGTGTGTGTGTGTGTGTGTGTGTGTGTGTGTGTGTGTGTGTTCTAGTGTGAGTGTCTACTAGTGTATGTTTGTGTGTGTGCACAAGTGTATGCGTATGCACTAGTGTGGGTGTGGGTGTGTGTGCACGCACGTGTACTAGTGTGTGTGTGGGTGTGTGTGTGGGTGCTCTGGGACCCACAGCAGCAGGCTGTGAGACAATGTGAAGTGGAGGTGAACGCGGGGCGGTGGCGGAGCCGTGCGACCCGTGGCCCGCCTCACGCATCACGGCGTTCCGCCACGCCAGAGGACCCCCTGACTCTGATGGATTTTGACTCCTGTCACCTTTGGGTGTCGTCAAGATACTGTGACATGGACAGGATGTGTGTGTGTAGGGGGTGTGTTTCCTTGGCCCAAAATGCTCTGCGGGTGACCGAGAGAGAGAGGGTGAACTTGGAGAGGACTCTGCCCCCTCCCATCCCCCCCACCCCCCTGCCCCCCACCTCGCCATACTCTCCAGACCCCCTGACATCGACCGGGCCGTGCGGCAGTGTGTTTGGCGTTGGCGATGACATCAGCTCCGTCAGCGTATGAACCTGTCAGCAGGCGAACTCTGTGCTGTCGGTCAAAGGCTTTCTATTCTTCTCGGAAACTTGGTCTTCACAGGCTGGCCTGTTGCAGGAGGCTGTTTATTACATGGAGAGAACAGATTACACATAAAGACACGGAACCTGGCGGCTGACAAGATTTATCTATAGAGCGTGTGATTAATCCTCCCAGCCAGACCGACGCTTTCGGCTTATTCTATAGCGAAGCAGCGCTCTATAGTATTTAAGTATTGTTGGATTCGGCAGTACTGAGGAGACATTTGATATTTATTCAAGGCTGAGGCCAGTGTGGCTTTAAGGCTCGTCACAAAAGGAGATATTTATGTTCCCAAACAATAAACAATCGCTACTGTGAGATTTTTACCATCATCCGCAAAGAAAGTGTTTAACTTTGGAGGGGGACACACTTAGCATTGAATGTCAATGGAGTTTAGAAACAGGGCAAAGTGCTAAAGGAGCTGGGCAAAGAGCTCTTCAATCCTGTGTGTTTTGTGTCTGAAAGTGGACTCGGCTTTTGTTCCTTCTTTTTATTCCATAATGCCGGTCTTATGGCAATATGTGAAGGCAGGAAAACATGTTTTATATAATCATCTGTTATTCTTGCATTGCATCCATATTCATCTCATTGTCTGACCAATTCCATGTAGAAACAGCCAACCATTCTCTCTTTCTCAATAGCTTCTTCATTCCTCCTCTTTTCTCTTTGTCTCTTGCCCCACCCAACAGTGTAGTGTGAGCGAGCACAAACACACACACACACACACACACACACACACACACACACACAAACACACACGCAAACACACACAGAGAATGCACAAATGTGCACAGTTAATATAGAAGAGTGCACATCATGTTCTCTCCTAGTTTTATTTCGAGCCTTTATCTGAACTTAAATTGACTGCATTCAAAGGGGGAATGGATGTAATTATTACATGCACTCTATAACATGCTCCGTAAATGTGCTTTCAAAATAAGACCAGGTGCGATTCAGGATATTCCTAATGACTCTTTCCTGGGGAACTCACTCCATGTATTGTTTGTTTGTAATCTCTCACTTACTGCTGCAGTCTGCAGCCAGGAAATGAGAGAGCGAGAGAGAAAGAGAGAGAGATGAAGAGGGAGAAAGACAGGGATTGAGTGAGCGAGAGAGGGAGAGAGAGTCAGATCCAGAGAGAGATACAGAGAGAGAGAGAAGAATATTGAATAGCATTTTCCACTTCGCCCGAGGAAAAAAACGAAACAAAACGCTGAAATTGAAATATGTATTCAGTGTCGAGGGAGCTGTAATTGGTTTTGTGGTTTTAAGGTCAGACGCCATGTTTACCCATGATGCTAACAGAGCAACGCTTTAGAGCTGTGTTTGTGTGTGTGTGTGTGGGTGGGTGTGTGTGTGGATGTGTGTGTGCGTGTGCGTGTGTGTGCCCCTGTGAAGTATAAAGCATAGGGATTGACTATGTGGAGCTCTCCTCTTGGTGGATGCGTGCCCCTATGCTGATTGCTGTGCGGCGTGTGTGGCACTACACTTTCTATCAGACTGAGCTGCACTGGATTACACAGACTGGAGGCCAATGGGTCACTGGATAAGAAGTCTTCTCTGTTACCACAAATCCACAGATTAAAGGCAGAGCTGAGAGCCGGGGCTGCCCCCAAGGGCCCGCGGGTCTAAAACAGCCTTTGAAAGGTCTCTGCCACGGCTTAGCCCTACGCTAGTGTGGGCGCCGCGCACGGATATAGTCTCTAAATTCCCACTGCATGTCGGTGGAATTAAAGACATCCGGGTCGCCCAGGGGTTATGCCAAGTGTCATGATGTTACCCGGGGCTGTGAGGTCAATCATGCATGAGCACAATCTCTAACACGCCGAGCACGTAAACAGAACAATAATCGTTTGGCTTCATAGGAAATACTTTTCTTATTTGCAATTTTTCCCACTCTATGGTACAGAATTATGGTAGGCCTAAGCAGCATGTGTTTTTGCGTCACCACAACCAGCGTGGTGGTGCTGTTCAGGTGCTTTAGACTCGATCGCTTCACAGGGAGGTCACAGGTAATATACAACACACCTCCTTTTATGTTTTAGTCGGAGTGAATTCTGCCGTGGCTGAATGCCGGCGCATTCACTTCGTTTGTGCTCGAAGGGCTAGGGTGGGGGTGGGGGTGGGGGTGGGGTGGTGGGTAGCGGTCATCGCGGTGGTGCGGGAGGCAGGGTGTAGGGACTAGGGAGGGAGGTAACGGCGGGGAGGACGTGTTGGGTAGCGCGGCTCTCTGCTGGCGTCGCGCCGCGGCTGGATGTCGGTGACAGCCCTTGTGTCGTCTCGTCTGCTCCAGCGATCGCGGGGAATCTGGGTCATTTCCAGCCGGCTCGCATGTGACCGTTCCCCATACTCGTCTTGCCTCGTCCTGCCCAGGGCAGAATGCAGCCGGCTACATGCTAATGATGACGCCAAAGTGTTCCTCCATCTCTTCCAGAGAGATGGAGCGATGGAGGGAGAGGAGAAAAGAGCAGCGTTAACGCACAGCCGTGTGTTGTCTTCTTAGTCCATTAATTTTACAGTAGCCTTCAGCTCACTCCTCCATGTCCCCGTTGGCTCGGTAGCCTGCTAGCTATGAAGTTCAACTTTTCATTTCACCCTTTGCTAGTTCATGTTATGCTGCTTCCTTAACTGCGTAATGCTCTTTAAATTATAGGAAGATTTTGAACATTAAAGAATTACTAGCAGTTCTCTAAATTAAAAACCAACATCATTTTTTAGGTAGGCCTAGTTCTAGTTTTAAGGAAAAAACGAATAACCATAATAATCCTCCTTATAATAATATTTATATTAACAACAATAAAATAATAATATCATGATGCAATTGTTATCGGATTAATATTTATAAGAATCATAATTGTAAGTCCAATAAAAATAGTCAATAATTTAAGCCACATTTGAAGTCTCTTAAATTAGTTCTAGAGGCATTAAGTTGTTCTCCCTGCTGTTGAAGTCCGAGAGACCAGTGTAAGTGATGCCTTGCTCGGGGCTTCCAGCGTGGGTTTCCTTCTCTCATCGTTACAATCCGTGATGGGTCGTGAGATTTTACAGTATCGTGTTCATAGAACCTCAGAAAATATAAAAATTACCAACACAATTTAAAAGCATTTCATGAGCTCACATGGCCAGGTTCACGGTTCCAGAAATAAACCGTGAGCCAGGCCACGGTTCATTTCTGGGCCTAAAGCGGATAACGTACACAATGTGGGCCTGCACGACTGCTTAAGAGCATGACTGTGGAGACAGGCGGACAAAGGGAGGGAGATGGTTGAATGAGGGCCACTGTGTGCGGTTCAGCTTTGTGCGGTGGTTTTGGTGACAGCATTGCCTGCGATGCGCTGGCACAGTGCGGCTGAGGGAGTGATACCCTCATACCCTCATCACTCGATCTTGATATGGACGTTTATGTCATGGAAAAACACTGCAACGAAAATCACATAATAGACTGTCGGGCAGGTCGCTGTGGTTGCGTATTTCATCAAAAATAATTGTTATTTACAAACTTTTGTTTATGGTATCGAACCCGTGTTATTTATGAATGGGCTAAATGTAGTATGCCTGCAAGATAAATTATTGACGGCCATTTTAATATTAAAAACAATCACCTTGTGTGTCTTTTTGAACATGAGGCTCCTCTTGGTTTCTGATGCGTCTTATCCTTTATTTATGATTACTCGGTGTGCAGTGCTAAACCCATAATAATATGGATTTATGAATACCGAGCCTACTAGTAAGAACTTAAATCGCCTTAATCCGTCTGCTGCTTCAGTGCTCAGACCACCTGCTCACTCGACACATTCAACAACTCTGATTTTTTGGAAACATTTATAATAAAATATAATTTGCCCATATTGGAGATAATAGGCCTACTATTTTCTCACTATTTTCTCATCATGAAATGAACATCTTCTTACGCAGAAGGCAGGCCTCTCTCAGCCGAAAGAGGAGGCTATAATTCATGCAATAGAATAGAAGCTGAAGGCACTCGGTTGAACACACACCAGTGTGTGTGTGTGTGTGTGTGTGTGTGTGTGTGTGTGTGTGTGTGTGTGTGTGTGTGTGTGTGTGTGTGTGTGTGTGTGTGTGTGTGTGTGTGTGTGTGTGTGTGTGTGTGTGTGTGTGTATGTGTGTGTGAGAGAGAAAGAGGGAGAGAGAGAGATGCTGTGAAAATAATATCAGGCTTTTCCGTCAGAATGAACTTTCCACTGTATCCAGCCATGAAATAATGTGAAGCGACACTTCAAACCATCTGCGCCATCTATCCCCCTCTTCTTCTCTAAACCCGCCAGTGCACAAAACGGAGAGTGTATGATCCTAACCCGCCCAGCTAGGCAGTGGAATCTGAATTTGATCCACAAATATATAGCCTAATATTTCGCGGAAACATTTAGGCTCTCCGCCCTCTTTGGTGTGGACCGCTGGTGCGAAAGACCGTACCGCTCCTTGGGCAGGCTGCGGGGTTCAGGTTGGGGGGTTCAGCCTCCCAGTCCCGCGGTCCCCTCGTAACCCCTCGTGGATCAGTTAAAATAAGAGTCTACGGTCCTGGTATTTGTGTTTCTTACGGTTCTTCTGTTTACTACGCTGTGGGCCAATTCACGTTGCGCACGGATCTCACACAATTATTATCTCTCCCTATCCAAAAACAATAATATAAATACAATAATCTTATTCTAAAAATTCTCAACCGAAACGTGCTTCTAGGATGTAATGTATCCTGGATTTTACCGGGTCTATTTTAGGAGCGTCCATGTTGTCCGGCCCTTCAGGAGAGCGGGGAGCTGTGTTTCTGTAACACCGCACACTAAGGAGAGGTGTTGGGACACACGGAAGCCAATTAAATGTTTGAAGACATAAAGCAAAGGTCAAAATGTTTAGGCTGCGGTTTAAAAGTGCAGTCGAACACTGGGAGGCGCCGAGATATCTTGGCGCTCCTTCCGCGTGATTGGTAGGCTCAACTTGACAGTGATTGACGGGCATCCATGGCAACCGCGCAGCCAATCTGCCAAGTCCAATAGAAAATCAGCAGCGAGGGCGACTGTCTTTTTCCCCTTCAAAAAACATCTCGGTTCGAGTCGTGATGCTCTTGTACTCTCGACCCTCGCCCACCGAGTTGAGCAGGAGGAGGATGCAGCAGTGAGCCGGAGCGACTCGCTCCTCACCGAATGTAACAGAGCATCCGATCCGTTCGGACCGGAGGTTCGACCCGAGGAGGCGCGCGAGGACGGAGGAGTGCGACGCACGAGCGACGGGAGGAGGAAGGGACACGCTCAGCCTCCATGTTTCAGCTGCCCATCTTAAACTTTAGCCCCCAGCAGGTCGCGGGGGTCTGCGAGACCCTCGAGGAGAGCGGGGACATCGAGCGCCTCGGCCGCTTCCTGTGGTCCCTGCCGGTCGCCCCAGCCGCCTGCGAGGTCCTCAACAAGAACGAGGCGGTGCTGAGGGCGCGCGCCATCGTGGCCTACCACAGCGGTAACTTCCGGGAGCTCTACCACATCCTGGAGAACCACAAGTTCACCAAAGACTCGCACAGCAAGCTGCAGGCCCTGTGGCTGGAGGCGCACTACCAGGAGGCGGAGAAGCTGCGGGGCCGCCCGCTGGGGCCCGTGGACAAGTACCGCGTGCGGAAGAAGTTCCCGTTGCCCCGCACAATCTGGGACGGCGAGCAGAAGACCCACTGCTTCAAGGAGAGGACCCGACACTTGTTACGGGAATGGTACCTGCAGGACCCCTACCCCAACCCCAGTAAAAAGAGGGAGCTTGCCCAGGCCACCGGACTTACCCCCACACAAGTGGGGAACTGGTTCAAGAACCGGAGACAAAGAGACCGAGCGGCGGCCGCCAAGAACCGGTAAGCGCCTTTATGTTGTGGTGTTTGGTGGTTTATCACCAGGTTATCCTCCGCCTGTGTCTTACATCCTATGATAACCGTCCGACACCGATAACCGTCACCGGTCGAGCCTCGAATAACGACGAATAACCACCCATTTCTGGTTTGAACTTGATTAGAGGCGTTCTGAATTCCCCGTGGTCTTGAATAAATAGAGTGTAACTGTAGTATGATGTATGCTAAACATGATTTACCAAACCGTGATTCAATGGTTCTTTTAAAACAGATATGTGTCACCAGATCAGGGGAACAGTGTGTTTTTGTTCCTGTTGGATAGAAAACGACGCACGGAACAGACCGACTAATGTTAGATGGAGACCGTTTATTGTTGGGCAAATACCGTCACTATTCCCAAAATAATTGTAAGAATTATAAAGAAGAATTATTATAAATTATTATTATTAGCTACTTTAATATCTACACATATTATGAGCTTAGGCTAGGCCTACTTAATAACTGTGTGTTTGTGTAGGCTATAAAATCTGTCACTAGTCGGATATCTTTTTTAATGGTTATTGAAACACTTACTAAAGGTGGTGTTTGTCTCGGACGGTTTAAAGACAGGAGATCAGATTATGAGTCGAGTCCGAAATCTGCGGTTAATCCTAACGAACCGGTAAACGGGGCGCGAGTCCCCCCTGGTCCGGTCCACGTCCCAGGGTTCCGTAGGGGAGTTCAGACCAGACTTGGGGGTCAAGGGGGGTGTCATAAATATTTTCCTGTTAAGCCCTTTGAGACTGTAATGGTGAACAAGGATATAAATAATATAGAATTGAATTGAATTGATTTGAATTGAATTGACTCAGAGACCGGACCATATAGGTGGATTGTGGCCTTTGACCCGGTGTGTTAATGACCGTGGTTATTGTGTCCAGGCTCCAGCAGCAGGTCCTCTCCGGGGGGTCGGTGCGGTCGCTGGCGGATGACGACGGGACGGCGGACCGCCTCGGGAACTCGTCGAGCCCCGAGGCCAGCCTGTCCAGCAAGGCCGCCGCCTCGGCCATCTCCATCACGTCCAGCGACAGCGAATGTGACATCTGACGGCCTCGCGCGAGGCCGTCCGCAAGTCGGGAGGACAGTTAACGCGCAATAAATAAAGGAGAGGAAGAGAGATCAGGAGAGAGAGGAAGAGAGACAATCTAAAACAGACTTAGTGCCTGCGTGGAAAACAAACACTACGACTGTCGTTCGATGGCGACAGAAACCCGAGGGACGGAAGTCCCGTCTTAAGCCGCCTTCCGGTATTGTTTCGCTTTGACCACATGCGGAGAAATCTAAAAACGATGCATGGAGAATATCCCTGATAACATCCCGGATAACATCCCGGATCACATCCCTCTGAAGGGGGCGGGGGGGGGGACCGAGGCCTCCAGACGAGAGTGAATTGAAAAAAGGAATCTGAAGAAGACATTTGAACGCCTAACCTGCTATTTTCTGTGGGTATTTCATGTTGAAAGACTGTGATATTTTTAATTTACTTTAAAAGTTTTATAAATAATGTTTATTTACCTATTTAAACGATTGGCTTTGTCTCTTAGGTTTTCATATTGATTTGCTTGGTGTTTTTAATATTTACGTGTGCACAGGTTAACTGGTCAGCATGTGCGCTTTAGTGGAAATGTGATTCAGTAAAAAAAGAAAAGTAAAGATAACTTAATAAAATATTTGTTGACAAAATAACGCAAGTTTAGTCCTTTATTCTTCAAGGTGATAACGCAAATGTAGGACAATTAATTAATTCGGCCTCATTCTGGATTCACGATATTGTAAATTGAACGAATAGGCCTACGTCTCCATGGTGACGGGGATGGAGACGTGTTGTGTTGATGATGCTGCGGCCGTGCGGCTCGTCTCGCGCCGACCGTGCCCTAATGCGGGCTGACGGCACGCGAGGGGTCACGGAGAGGCCGCACAGCCGCAGAAGAGACCAGTGATACTCAGATGAACCACCATATATAAACATATTATGCTATAATACTGCTGGGTTCTATCTTTAAGGCATATTAGATAATAATATAATATTTAGGCCAACCGCAAACGGACTGTTAACGCTATTAGAAGGAAATTCCAGTTTTAAGATCCAGACAGGCACACTATTTTAAATAAGCACAATAAAAAACGAAACAATAAATAGCCGAGATAATTATAGTAAGTGGATAAATATCTTATGATATTGTTTTAAAAAAATCGAAAGAAACAAACAAAGAAATACTATGAAATGGTTAATACACGGCTTATATCCTCCACGGTAAAATGAGGCATTACTAAGAAAAAAAGTATCCCTGAAATTAGCTTAGAATTAAAATAGAATGTGTTATTTAGAATGTCATTAAGCACAGAGGAAACTGGAGTAAAAACACCCCGTTCTAAAACCCTATAGCCCTAATCCTAGCCTGTATCTCTTCTATCGGGTGAAGTTGTATTTCTAAAGTGTCTTTGACTCTCATCAGCAGGCCAAAGGACCGGGCTGTGAGGAGGGGGAGAATGGGGCTCTTTTCTATTTCTTTCTAATCATGGGGACAAAATGGCGGAATATTTCCGTTTCTTTTGTGCAAGTGCAGGGAACGCATGAAAAAGTCTTTCTCGCAGTCAATAAGGTTGTCAAACTGGTCAGCAGTAATCAGTGCTAATGATGGGGTCTAGGGTCCCCGCCCGAACAAAAGAGGGTGGGGGGGGGGGGTTGTGGAGAGAGGCGACCACGGACCCCCCTCCAGAGAAACTAGTAGTCTGGGGGACACCAACATGAACTTTGTTAACGCGTGTGTCTGTCGGTTAGATTCGTTCAGGATCTAACCGTTGTTAAATACGTTAACATTTGAAGAGCCATAAGGAGCCATTCTTGTATTTTTCTGTTGTTTGGAGTCGTTTCCATAATCGTTAAAAGTAGCTACAACTATAATTCCAGTAGGCCTATTTAAAAGCCTTCCATGTTTCGTTTCTTTGGAATGGCATATTATCAGGTTTATTAGCATATTTAATGAGATTAACATGGAACACTAATGCGAGCAGAACTCCTGACCTTGTTGTGATACATGTATTTCTTTGTCTCTGTCTATGTATGCCTTTATCTGTCTCACTATGTCTATGTGTCTCTATGTTTCTCTGTGTCTGTGTCTATCTGTATGTCTGTTTTTCTGTCTATATCTGTATATATATGTCTATGTGTCTATGTCTCTCTGTGTCTCTGTCTCTGTAGCTTTATCTGTCTCAATGTCTCTATATCTATGTATGTCTCTATGTGCCTCTGTGTCTGTGTCTATCTGTATGTCTCTGTGTCTCTGTCTCTGTCTGTGTCTATATCTGCTTCAATGTCTGTGTCAATGCCTCTGTGTCTCTATATACCTCTATATATATGTCTTGGCTATATGATGTTCATATGTTCAGATGTTCAATCTCAGATAATATAATATTAATCTGCACTTTTCAACCAAAGTGTCAATTTGGAGAGACTCGTCGCCAACATAAATATAGATTTGGAATTTCCGCTAGATCGCAATATACTTAACGCTAAGTTATAATAATAATAATAATTATTATTATTATTATAATAAAAACAATATAATAATAAAATAATAATTATTATTATTGTTATTGAAATCATTATAATTGTAATTTATTATTATTCCTATAGGCTAAGTCTAATTAGTGTAAGAGGTAGCAGTAGGCCATATTGTCTTCATGAAGTTGGATACATTTGCGTTATAATAACTCCTCAATGTAGATATGCTTGAAAAATATAAGTTTATTGAGTTTGATATCAGCAGTGTGTGTGTGTGTGTGTGTGTGTGTGTGTGTGTGTGTGTGTGTGTGTGTGTGTGTGCGTGTGCGTGCGTGCGTGTGTGTGTGTGTGTGTGTGTGTGTGTGTGTAATGACGGCTGGCCTTTTGGTTCGTTTTTAAATGTATTTATTTAAATCATTCAACCAACGACTGTTGAAATGACCGCATGGCTTGTACAGCAAAATACAATTGTAGACATTTAATTTGTGATTTTCCATGATTGTTTTCCTCTGCAGCATATCCAGCCTGCTAGGCCTCTAATCAGCCTGTTTCTTTGTGTTGACTGGTTGTGACCGCGTTGAGCGACAGGCTGCTGAACGCTGACCCCTTGCGGTCACCTGGGCTCACTTCATCTGGACCCAACCAGGCTGTTGTGTCAAGCAAAACAATTCAATGTCTTTAGTACGATACACCCTCAGGACCCGCGCTGGAATAATATTGTATCAATATTATACTCTGACATGAATACAGCAGATCAGCTGTAGCTCCTTGGGTGAGGAACAGAAGCCATGAGAGGCTTCAGCACCATGGACAGAGAACGGGCTCTCAGCCGAGTTCTACGCTGCAAGCCTTTGCAACCTTTCACATTTAAACGTTTTTAATATAATAATAATAATGATTATAATAATCAATAGTTTTATTTCATTTGATGCCAATTTCGCAATGTATTTAGTTCAATTCCAGTCTATTATTTTGTTAATAGGCCCTACCCAGTTTCAAATGCTGATATAGCCTATTTATTCTGCTTTCAATGAAGGATGTAAAATGAACATTTAAAAGAAACATGCAGTTTATCATCATTATTTTCACGCGTGTTGTTTAGTATGTGTAGGTATTTGAAGGATATGTGTGTAACTATCGGCTTCTTACATGTTGGACATCTACTTTTAACGAGGCCTGTACGATATTTTGGAGGTTAATTACGCCCAGACACCCAACCGTCTAACATCGTCATCATACAACTCCATTAAACCCCATTGTGTTGGAAAGAGTCGTTCATTAACTGAGCGGAACTTCGGCGAACTTAGAAATAGGCCTACACCCTTCATTTTCACCTTCTCTCTACTGCGCATCATTTCCGCTCCGTATATTGCCTGGAACGATTAATCAGGACTCACCTGTCTTCAACCAGATACGTTTGATGACCAGGTTTGTGGATTCAGGACAAGACCTGCAGCTGTTTGTAGACCTGTGTCCGGACGTTTCTACATGGCCAGCCGGTTCTTATTTAAAACATGAATCCGACATTAATAATGGCCAATACGTTTCATGTTTGCATGACATTGTCGCTATGGGTTTTATTCAACACTATTATTTATGTCTAAATATAAATTAATAAAATATTATTATTATTATTATAATTTATCTTTATAAGTTTTCGTAAATATGCCCACACTTCGCATATGTTTTAGCGGCCTGCCAGGAAGAAGAATGTAACCCTATAACATGCTGGCACACAATGTGTTGTTGTTGATATTATTGTTGTTGTTGTGGTTGTTGCACTATGTCTATGTTAGGGACTCGGCCTGTGTGTTATAGGACTACGAACGTGAGGAGAGGACCCCCCGAGGTGACGAGGCTATGAGCCCTATGTTTTTTCGAGGTACAGTCCAGACACGCTCCCACATTGAAACCCGTTCACCTTGGGACCACCAGAGTAAAGTTCATAACGCTGCACAAAACTTCTGCAGACTTAGACCAACATCCTACAATCTGACGAGCGCTCAAGTGCGCGAGAATTTCATTTGGAGCCTCAAGTCGGCTGCTAATCCTTTGAAGAGCCGCATTGTGAAAAGCGAGGGTCGATACCCTGGCTCACCTCGTCCTTTCACCGGCGCGCCGTCACGAGAATGCCGAGATTTCGCAATTACGTTGCTCCCGCGAGCGCGGCAAAGTCAATCAATACTCGCAGATCATCATCGATATACTTTCTTCACACAATAAGGTTTAATTTAACAGTCAATTCCCCGTCCCCTCTTCCAACAATTATCCTCCGCGAGAGGAGACCTGAGCGCGGGCCGCCAGGTGAGCTTCAAGGAGCGGCATTGTGGCGGAAAAACTCTGCTCATAACACGGAGTCTGCAGCCTCCAGGTCGCCGCTCGCACGCTGGGAGAACTTTATTGACAGGACAGACAATGCACACCATGCTGCCTCCCAAATAAGGTACGAGATAAGAATCGACTTTGCGCTGTTTAGCCTGATTGCGTTTTAAATCATGATTGTGTATCGAGTGATTCACTTCTGATCCTCCATCATACATTTTAGCAGAGTAAGAACGAGTATGGCTGTATGGCTGAATAGGACTAGGCCTATATTATAAAAAAGAAAATTGAAGAAAAAAACAACACAGAACTGCTATGTAAGTATAACTAGCAACAACCGTAAGAACATATCAAACATTCATGATTTGCCAATGAATAGACAATTAATTTATAATGGCTAAATATATACCCATATGATTTTGTGTAAGGAAATCAGCTTGCGGAGCATGCAGGTCTCAATTCTAGCCACTAGATGGAAACAGAGACTCAGGGAGTATATGAAGGAGGCGTGCAGCTTGACACGTGAACGCTGTTTCCATCTTTGTAAACTTTATATTATTATATTTTCACTCATTGTGACATCTTTAAAAATATATTTTTTTGTAAACCTATATTCTCAGTGTCGTATGATGGATCAGCTGATTAATATAAAGGCCTATTTTAATTTTACGTAGGTCTATGTAAGCTGGCATATGTGTCAGGCTATTTGAATTGCAAAAAAATACTTTCTTTATGGAATTCATTTTCGCAAATATGTATTTTAGTAGACGGTTAATTGATATTTCTCGTAAAATTCTCTTTTATGACAATATGCAAAAATTATCATCATTATTAGTATTGCTGCGATCTGTTTGCGACCTACATTTCCGTATGGATTTAGGAATCACGGCATGCATAAGATTTTCGAATTTTAGAGAATTTTAGAGCTGGGAACCGACAATGACATGTAATACTCTCTTGCCACCGCAAGATGGGGCACTAGTTCCATGCTGTCAACAAAATAGCAACCCGAGACTTGTCCCGCAAATACATGGTGGCTTTTGTCTTTTCCTGATATAAATGCAACTTCTGTTGTAAATATTAAAATGGACAATACAGTTTAAGCCGCAACAGTAAAAAATAACAACAGTCCGTTAGTAGCAAGAAACTGCAACTTTTGCTAAAGCAACGAGGCTACTACTACTACTTCTAACAACAACAACATTGTTTGGTTGGTGTATTTAAGTGTCAGTATGAGCTGTGCACAGCATTAGTATGTGAATGGACGTCTTTGAGAAAGTGTGCAGGCAGGCAAACTCTGCTCCTGATATTCCGGCTCTATATTTAAACACCGGGGTCTCGAGTTTCTGCAGCTGTCGCCAAGTTGAAGTTCAGCACCTTGGG